>NC_142579.1:1202500-1537500 GCF_041283825.1 Pyrus communis
AAAATAATATATATATATATTGGTAGGTATGGCATACCACCGGCATATAAAATCAATTACCAAAGCCATGTCATTAATTGTTGGTTCGGTAAAATGCCAACCGATTATGAAAAAATGCCAAAACTATACCATACCATTATGAGCCGACCAGTATGGTTTGGTCGGTAAATCGGTTTATGGCAAAATTTCCCACCCCTAGGTACCGAAATTATACCCAATTTAAACTAACCTAGCAGATAACATAGTTTTATCACCAAAAAAAAAAACGATGCATTTAAAATAAGAACCGCTTAATACAAGTTACATTTTATTTTGTCACGTTTTCGAGGTAAGATTTTTTACATTTTTCAACATAGATAGAAAATAAATAAAATACACCCTCCTGTACAATCTCACAAACTTTTCTTGTTCCTTTTAGCCCCTTTGGACAAAACTAAGAAATTACTATTATAAATAGGAAAATGTTAGAAAGATAACCTTTACTAGGGATAGGAGAGAAGCGGGTGCTAGATATCACACTGTTTAGTTTTGTAACTATAACACAAAAAATTGCCGGAAAAAAAGGAAGGGAGGGCTACTGATATTATTGCTTTACTTTTTTTCTTTCCTGTGTATTGTAGTCACACACAGAGCGCTCTTTATATAGAGCCACATCCGTGACAAACCAAAAAGTGAAATGTTGAAAACTTCACATAATAACAATCATACTACTGTGGCCTTTTTGAAAACTTCACATAATAACAAATGCACTACTGTGGGCATTCATTCTCATAATTTTACAACACTCTCCCTTGGATGCCCACATATCAACATTAATTGCCTCGTTAAAACCTTGTTTGGAAAAACCCAATGGGAAAAAACAATAGCGAAGGCAAAAAGAGTACAACTTTGCTTGGATTGTTGATATAGTGTTAAGTATGCTTATGTTGCCTTGTTAAAACCTTGATAGAAAAAACCCAATGGGAAAAATCATAGTCGAAGGAAAAAGAGTACAATAGGCATGTATCATGGATGCTCCTCCTGATATGTATCTCCTCCGCATTCTTCAAGTTTAACTGATTGGTAAGTCGACATAATCCGATACCATGCACTAGCTTCTGAAACATGCACTTTGGTAGAGATTTGGTGAATAAGGTTGCCAGATTTTCGTTGGAATGGATTTGTTTGACTTCAATAACTTTACCCTTCTAAAGCTCATGTGCACTGAAAAACTTTAGAGATATGTTTTTAGTCTTATTGCCCTTGATGAATCATTCCTTCATTTGGGCAACACATGTTGCATTATCTACATGAATGACAGTTGGAGTGTCTATCTTTGAAGGTAGACCACATGAATTCCGGATATGATGGATCATTGATCTTAACCAAGAATATTCACTACTTGCTTCATGTAAAACAAATATTTCCGAGTGATTGGAAGATATAGCAACTAATGTTTGCTTTGTTGAGCACCATGAGATTGTTGTATCTCCATTAGTGAACTGTTTGTGAGTGGGCTTTATGCGGATTGAAGAGAAAACCAACATCTGCATATTCTACAAGGATCTGGTCATTTGTGGATTTCTCTAAGTAGAAGAGACCCATGTTTATTGTCTCACGAAGGTATCGTAAAACATCTTTGACTCCCTTCCAGTGACGAATTGTTGGAGCAAATCTATATCTTACTAACAAGTTGACTGAAAAAACTATATCTGGTCTAGTACATTGTGCTAAACACAATAAAGCACCAATTGCACTTAGATATGGTACTTCTGGACCAAAGACCATTTCATCATCTTGTTTTGGACGGAATGGATCTTTCTTAATGTACAGAGAACGAACGACCATTGGCGTGCTGAGTAGATAAGCCTTGTCCATGCCAAATCGCTTCAGAATTTTTTCAATGTAAGTTGATTGATGGATCAAAATTGCATTAGCACAATGCTCGATCTACTAGCCGAGACAATATTTTGTTTTTCCAAGGTCTTTCATTTCAAATTCGCTTTTTAGATATTCAACAGTTTTATTGAGCTCTTCAGGGGTTCCAACTAAATTCATATCATCGACATATAATGCCACTATAACAAATCCATAATTTGGTTTCTTAATGAACACACAAGGGCAAATGACATTGTTGGTACATCATTCATTGATCAAATACTCACTGAAACGATTATACCACATTCGTCCAGATTGTTTCAACCCATATAATGATCGCCTTAATTTGATTGAGAGCAGACCTCATAGTTTGTTAGTCATTTTAGGCAACTTAAGTCCTTCTAGGACCTTCATATATATACATATATATATATATATGTCAATATCTAATTCTCCACATGGATACACGGTACTGACATCCATAAGTCGCATGTCAATTTTTTCTGAAACCACTAAACTTATTAAGTAACGGAACATAATTACATCCATTACATGAGAGTATGTCTCCTCATAATCAATTCCAGGTCTTTATGAAAAACCTTGTGCAACGAGTCGTGCCTTATATCTTGCAATCTCTTTTTTCTCATTGCGCTTTCTTGTAAATACCCATTTGTAACCCATGGGGTTTACACCAGGCGAGGTTTGGACTACCGGTCCAAAAACACTTCGCCATTCTAAGGAATTTAATTCAGCCTAGCTTGCATATTTCCACTTAGGCCAATCTTATCTCTATTTGCATTCATCAACAGAGCGAGGCTCGATATCATCGCTTAACATGATTTTAGTGGCTACTGTGAATGCAAACATGTCGTCGATGATTATTTCATTTCGATCCCACAATTCATTAGTATATGCATAATTTATGGAGATTTCTTTGCTTTCATATACTTCCATCTCTTCAGGGATATGTGTCTCATCAATGACATTTTCTTTTTCAAAATCATGAATTGTGGATTTGTCATTCATTGTAATTTTTCTGAATGATTTCATTTGGACTAATTTGTGGCCTCATCTTTCTCTTTCGAGGGGCTGAATCTTTTGAACCTGGGGGTCTACCACGCTTCAGGCGTGCATCGGAAGAATCATTCCTTGCCACTTTATTTTGTCTCATATGAACATCAATTCTTATAGGCGTATTTGCAGCTGGTATATGTGAGTTTGTCACTTTCGTGGCATTGTTAAATGTATCTGACATTTGATTAGCAATACTTTGAAGATGAACGATCATCATCACTTCATTTTCACATTGAGTGCTTCGTGGGTCAAAATGAGATAAGGTGGGTACAACCCATATCAACTCTTGCCGTTCTTCTGGAACAATCTTTTCTCCTCCTAATGACGGGAAGACTGTCTCATTAAAATGACAATCCGTTAAATGATCTGTAATCATATCACATGTCAAGGGTTCCAAATATCTAATGATAAATGGTGAATCAAAACCCACATAAATTCCCAGTCTGTGCTGATGTTCCATTTTAGTGTGTTATGGCGGTACAATAGGCAGAGTGCGAGTTATTAATTGAAGCCACTTGATAAATGCTTCTGCTAAACCATTTTAAGTATGGACATGAGGAACATGTGTTTAACATCAATGTCTTGGGTCATGTAGTAATCATCAAAGGTTTAAGACATAAATTCACCAGCATTATCAAGTCGAATTGACTTAATAAGGTAATCCGGGAACTTTGCTTGCAACTTAATTATCTGAGCAAGAAGTCTTGCAAAAGCAACATTTCGAGTAGACAAGAGGCAAACATATGACCATTGGGTAGATGCATCAACCAAAACTATAAATATCGAAATGCTCCATAAGGTGGTTGAATAGGCCCACAAATATCCCCTTGAATTCTTTGCAAAAATGATGGGGATTTAGCATCAATCTTTAGTTGTGATGTTCTAATTACCAACGTCCCTTGATAACAAGCCTTGCAAGGCTTGTTATCAAGGGAAGTTGGTAATTAGACTAGCACAACTGAGATTGATGCTGAATCTCCATCATTTTTGCAAAGAATTCAAGGGTATATTTATGGGCCTGTTCAACCACCTTGTGGACCATTTCGATATTTTATGATTTTGGTTGATGCATCTACCTGATGGTCACATGTTTGCCTCTTGTCTACTCGAAAAGTTGCTTTTGCAAGGCTTCTTGCTTAGATAATTAAGTTGTGAGCACAGTTCCCAGATTACCCTCTTAAGTCAATCCGACTTGATAATGCTGGTGAATTTATGTCTCAAACCTTTGATGATTACTACATGACACAAGGCATTGATGTTGAAAACATGTTCCTCATGTCCATACTCAAAATGGTTTAGCAGAAGCATTTATCAAGCGGCTTTAATTAATAGCTCGCATTTTGTTCATGAAAACAAAATTGCCAGTTTCTGCATAAGGACATGCCATCTTACATGTTGCATCATTAGATCGATTGAGACCTATAACCAACCACCAATACTCCCCAGTACAACTCGTGTTTAGGCATCAGCCAAACATTTCACATTTACGAGTTTTTGGTTGTGTTATTTATGTGCCTATTGTACTGCCACAACGCACTAAAATGGGACTTCATGGCAGATTGTAATTTATATGGGTTTTGATTCACCATCTATCATTAGATATTTGGAACCCTTCACAGGTGATATGTTTACAACTCAATTTGTGGATTGTCACTTTGATGAGACAGTCTTCCCGTCTTTAGGGGGAGAAAATACCGTTATAGAAGAACGGCAAGAGCTGACATAGATTGTACCCACCTTATCTCATTTTGACCCACGAAGCACTCAATGTGAAAATGATCGTTCATCTTCAAAGTATTGCTAATCAAATGCCAAATGCATTTAATAATGCTACGAAAGTAACAAAATCACATATACCAGCTGCAAATGCGCCTATAAGAATTGATGTCCTTGTGGGACAAAATAAAGTGGCAGGGAATGATTCTTCTAATGCATTCTTGAAGCGTGGTAGACCCCCAAGTTCAAAAGATTCAACCCCTCGAAAAAGAAAGATGAAGGCACAAATGAATCCAAATGAAATCATTCAGAAAAAGAAAATGAATGACAAATCCACAATTCATGATTCTGAAAAGGAAAATGTCCTTGATGAGACACATGTCCTTGAAAAGATAGAAGCACATGAATTATGCATGTACTAAGGAATTGTGGGATCGAAATACAATAATCATCGACGACATGTTCGCATTCGCAGTAGCCACTGAAATCATATTAAGCAATGATATTGAGCCCATCTCTATTGATGAATGCATATAGAGACAAGATTGGCCTAAGTGAAAAAATGCAATCCAAGCATAATTAAATTCCTTAGAAAGGCGAAGTGCTTTTGGACCAGTAGTCCAAACCCCGACTGGTGTAAACCCAGTGGGTTACAAATGGGTATTCACAAGAAAGCACAATGAGAAAAACGAGATTGCAAGATATAAAGCACGAATCGTTGCACAAGGTTTTTCACAAAGACTTGGAGTTAATTATGAGGAGACATACTCTCCTGTAATGGATGCAATTATGTTCTGTTACTTAATAAGTTTGGTGGTTTTAGAAAAATTTGACATGCGACTTATGGATGTCATCACCACGTATCTATATGGAGAATTAGAAACTGACATATATATAAAGGTCCCAGAATGACTTAAGTTGCCTTAAACGACTAACAAACCACGAGGTACGCTCTCAATAAAATTAAGACGATCATTATATGGGCTGAAACAATCTGGACGAATGTGGTATAATCGTCTTAGTGAGTATTTGATCAAAGAAGGATATACCAACAATGTCATTTGCCATTGTGTGTTCATTAAGAAATCAAATTCTGGATTTGCTATAGTGGCAGTATATGTCGATGATATGAACTTAGTTAGAACCCTTGAAGAGCTTAATAAAATTGTTGAATATCTGAAAAGCGAATTTGAAATGAAGAACCATGGAAAACAAAATATTGTCTCTGCCTACAGATCAAGCATTGTGCTAATGGAATTTTAGTCCTTCAATCATCTTACATTGGAAAAATCCTTAAGCGATTTGGCATGGACAAGGCTTATCCACTAAGCACGCCAATGGTCGTTCGTTCTCTGGACATGAAAAAATATCTATTACGTCCAAAAGAAGAAGGTGAAATGGCCTTTGGTCCAAAAGTACCATATATGAGTACAATAGGTGCTTTATTGTATTTAGCACAATGTACTAGACCAAATATAGCTTTTTTAGTCAACTTGTTAGCAAGGTATAATTCTACTCCAACAATTCGTCACTGGAAGGGAGTCAAAGATGTTTTACGATACCTTCGTGGGACAATAAACATGGGTCTCTTCTACTCAGAGAAATCCACAAATGACCAGATCCTTGTTGGATATACAAATGCTGGTTTTCTCTTTGATCCACATAAAGTCCGCTCACAAACTGGATATGTGTTCACTAATGAAGATACAACAATTTCATGGTGCTCAACAAAGCAAACATTAGTTTCTACATCTTCCAATCACTCGAAAATACTTGCTTTACATGAAGCACGTCGTGAATGTTCTTGGTTAAGATCAATGATCCATCATATCCAGAATTCATGTGGTATACCTTCAAAGATAGACACTCCAACTGTCATTCATGAAGATAATGCAATCTGCGTTGCCCAAATGAAGGAATGATTCATCTAGGGTGATAAGACTAAACACATATTTTCAAAGTTTTTTAGTGCACACAAGCTTCAGAAGGCTAAAGTTATTGAAGTCAGACAAATCTGTTCCAATGAAAATTTGGCAGACCTATTCACTAAATCTCTATCCAAGTGCATGTTTCAGAAGTTAGTGCATGGTATCGGATTACGTCGACTTACCAATCAGTTAAACTTGAAGAATGAGGAATCAGGGGGAGATACATATTAGGGGGAGCATCCATGATACATGCATGTTGTACTCGTTTTCCTTCGACTAGGATTTTTCCCACTGGGTTTTTCCTATCAAGGTTTTAACGAGGCAAAATAAGCATACTTAACACTATATGAACAATCCAAGCAAAGTTGTACTCTTTTTTCTTCGCTACGGTTTTTTCCCACTGGTTTTTCCGAGCAAAGTTTTAACTAGGCAACTGATGTTGATATATGGGCATCCAAGGGGGCGTGTAGTGAAATTATGAGAATGAATGCCCACAGTAGTGTATTTGTTATTATGTGAAGTTTTCAAAAAGGTCACATTAGTATGATTGTTATTATGTGAAGTTTTCAACATTTTATTTTTTGGTTTGTCATGGATGTGGCTCTATATAAAGAGTACTCCGTGTGTGATTACAATACACATAAAATAAAAGTAAATCAATAATATTAGTATCCCTCCCTTTTTCTTTTTCTTACAATCTTTTGTGTTATAGTTACGAAACTAAACAATGTGATATCTTAACACCGACTTCTCTTATGTCCCTAGTAAAGGTTCTCTCTAACTTTTTTTCTATTTATAACACCAACAAATGCTACAAATGAAACCTATCTTTTCATCAGACAGACCATGCATGCACTCATCTCATTACAAATTCAACTTCCAAATCTGCAAAAACACAAACCCAACAAATCTCCAGTGTTCCTGCCCATCCTCTAATTAATATTTATTAATTAATTAAATGGAAAATTGGAAGGAGGACTTCAATAGCCAAGCTGCATGCCAATGCCATCATGTAAATTACACAAAAATAAAAATAAAAATAAAAAACTGACCAAATATTATTCATGTCATTGAGAACTGTTTGGGCCTTCATCTCCACTATCTGTAGTTTGATGCTGGTGGTGTTGTTGTTGATGATGATCCAACGGATGATGATGACTCTGCTGGTGATCGGAATTCATATTTAAACCTCCTCTAGAGTAAGCATTAAGCGCTGCCAGCATGCCTAAATTCGACTCGGAAAGTCCGAGGCCAAGATGCTGAGACGGTTGTTGTTGCATTAGCATGGAGCCCAACTGGAGGGGACTCCCTCGGCTGCCGGCTGCTGCTTGCTGGAATTCAAGACTGCCCGGAAGATTGAACCTCGGCATGAAATGCAATGGCGCTTGCAAGGTGCTCACGTGACTCGCGGTTGCGGACGGAAATGTCCACATTTGGGCTGCTTCTGAAGGACCTGCCCCAGATGTTCCGGTGGCCATAGAAGGTACAGCGGAACCAGCGGTTACTGGCAACATCCAGAATGTGCTGCCAGCACCACTTGTTGGGGCTGGTGCCACTGCCCACATCGCAGTGGCGGGTAAGATGTTTGAAGGCCTCAAAACCCCGGAAGAATAAGATCCTAGCTCCGCTCCCTGCTGCTGCTGTTTCGGCAATTGTAACCCGCAACTACTCCCGCCCTTAAATGCCTTGTTCCTGGACGGCGATCCTCCTCCGCCACCACTGCCGCTTTCTCCTCGCTCTTGATTGTCATCCTTGAACAAATCTTCTCTAAAGCGTTTTCTCATATAATTCTCAGTCGATTCTCCACCTCCGCCTCCGCCACTGTCTCGGCCGCCGCTTGGAAGCGCTTCTGCAATTTGATCTGCTGTCATGAGAGGAGACTGATGCGGCTGATGATGATGCTGTTGCTGTTGAAGTTGTTGATGAAACCCCATCAGACCCGAATGGGCAAAACCCTCGTCGTAGTGAGGGTGGTGGGCGAGAGCCAAGGCGCCGTGAAAGGAGTGAGGGGCGGACTTGGAAGGCGGAGCGGAGAGACTTGACCCACTGCTGCGCAGGGAGATGTTCAAGGTTGAGAAATTGGCTGGGATGGTGCCGGTTCCGGTGGCGGCGATGATGGAAGGCTCAGCTTGCTGGAGGAGCCACTCAATGGTCTCGCCGTCAGACTTATGTCCCAGTTCTCTTGTCAACTGGAAGACTCTGGCCGCGCAGGTTGCCGGCATTCGTATGCGGCGGCCTCTGCCTTCAACTTTTGTGTGTCGGTCCTTGGTGGATCGTTTGGCCACTGGAGTGGTTGTTGCTGCTGCTGCTGGAGGCGGAGTGGTGGCGGGTGAAATAGTCAGTTGCTGTTGAATTTGGTTGTTTTTGGCGGAGTCGAGAAGGGAGCCGGGTCTGGTGGGTGGGTGGGGATCGGATCTGGTGGCCATGGCGAGGGAGGCGTCGACTAGTTGGGGAGGGGCGGTGGAGGTGGAAGTGGAGGAGGGGGAGGAGGTGGAGGAGGAAGAGGAGAAAGATGAGGAGGAAGGAGCAGAAGTTGTTGGTGGTGGTGGGGTAGAATGGGAAGTGGCGGTGAGGCCAGCTTGAATTGAGATGGAGCCCATGGAACGGGGTCCTCCTCCTCCTCCCCCTCCTCCTCCTGAAGAAGATCTGATGCCATCAAAGGGGCCCACAAAAGAAGAAGAATAAGAGGAAGAGGAGGAGGGGTGTTGTTGTTGGTGGTGGTGTTGGAATTTTTGTTGAAGATGAGGAAGAAGATGGTGGTGGTGGAGACTTGTGGTGGTGTTGTTAGAAGTGGAAGTGGAAGTGTTATTGTTTTGCTGCTGCTGCTTCTTGTTGTTGTTGGGTTGGAAATTTGATAAGTCCATTTGGTAGGGAAGGGTTTGGACTTGGAGGAAGAGAGAGAGAGATGATATCTTTATTTTTATGTGTTTTTTTGTTTCTTGGGTTTTAAGTTGCTGTTGGCTGATTGATCTTGATCAACTCCATCTCTCTCTCACTCATCAGTCATCCACAATAGTACTTTTCTTTTTCTTCTCTCTTGTCTTTCTCTCTCTTGAGCTGGGTTGGACTTTGGACTTTAGAGAGAGAGAGAGAGAGAGAGAGAGAGAGAGAGAGAGAGAGAGAGAGGGGCTGGGGTGGAGTGAGAATCTCTTTAAAAATATTGCAGGGATTGGATTGGAGTTGGACCAAGCTAAGACCGACTAAGAGTGAGTTTGTGGGGTTCTTACTTTCTTGGTCTATGATTAACTCTTGTCCTTCCCCTGCGCAGCACCAGAAGTAGCACTTACTCTTTAGAGAGAGAAATTAGGTCAAGCAGGTGAGGGACCTTTGTGGTGGAGCTACTAGCTATGAGGAAGGAAGTAAGACGAGAGAGAGAAAGAGAAAACCACTCCGCCCTCCGCCCTCCGCCCTCCGCCCTCCACTCGTGGGGTCTGGTAAAAGGAATGATAAGAATCCACCTCTCTTTTTTACACTCACATTTATGCCTGCCTGAACCCCTCCTCGTCCCCAGTAATTTTATTCATATTTTTTTGGTTTTACATCCAACAGTCTCTCTCTCTCTCTCTCTCTCTATAAGCATTCTCCTTAATTTTCCATCTTTTTTTTTCTGTGCTTTGAAAACCCAAAGTCACCCACCCACCCAACACTGTTCTAGGGGCAACTTGGTCTTCTCAACAGTCCTCCAGCGGCCCTTTTAACAATAATAGAGGTGCCCACATTCATAAACAAGATAAATATCAAAGTTTTCCACTCATATATTTCTTTTGCCATTCTGCAGAATTTCAGAGTCAGACCAGAATATGTTGTGAAATGGTAAATTACAGATATAGGAGGGAGGGAGGGAGTGGGAGGGTGAGTCAAGTTTCTCCCGGTCGAGGGCAGGGAAGCAAGCAGCAAGCAGCTAGACAACGCGCGTAAGCATGCAGATAAAAGCATCTAATGCACTAGCAGGACAGCTCATCCCAGCCCATTGATTTCTAATGTATAGAGATCGGTGGAGGGTTGGAAGACGACTGCTTACTTGTTGCTTTAAAAAGAGATGAACTGTTCCTCTTGTTTGTTAGCTAAAACGTAATTAGCAACTTGTATTTAATATGTAAGAGCTTTTGGTTAGTGCAAAGAGGAATGCTTGGCTCCTTCAAATAAACGAGGTGTTTCTCCTCAAGATACTTTGTGATCGATTCACAGATTTTTATGTTAATAATTCAAATTATTTATGTTATAAATTACTCTATGAAGATCACCTCCGCCCTTAATCCATCGATTGTACAAAATAGATAGACAATTCATAATGTTTTCATATCCAATCTTTTGTTTTTATACAATTCGATGACTAAATAATCTCATATTTTATTGAATTTTTGCAAAGATGATCTTTACATAGTGATTTATAATATGAACAGTTTTTAACACAAGTATGAAGTTATGTGAATAAGTTATAATTAAAACATCTTGAGGAGGAATTCCTCCTACTCATCCATTGAGGAGCCAAGTTAATTCCTACTGGAAAAGGAACAATGGTTGGCTACTCAAGAATGAGGGAGAATTCCTCCTCAAAATGTTTCGTGACCAATTCACATAACTTCATGCTTTTGATCGGATCCGTTAATATTGTAAATCAATATGTAAAGATCATTTCTGCAAAAAAATAAATTAAAACAATGGTTATTTAGTCAATCAACTGCAGCAAATAGATAATACTTTTCCAATCCGATCATATATTTTTATACAGTTTAATGATTAAACGATTTCATATCTATTGACTTAGTTAGAGAGTTGATTCCTCCAAATCAGTCTCGTTTGAGGAAGAAAGTTGATCAAACATTAGTTCACACGTGATGTGACAAGTAGTACGACTTAGTGGTATTCGTTTTTTAACTTATAATTGAGAGGTCTCTGCGATTGAATTTTCATGAATGACGAATTTAATAAGTATATAATTATAGTTGCTCTGCTGTGTTATTATTATTATTATTATTATTATTATTATTATTTTTCCAAATCTCTTCCCAATATCGTTGTATGAAAAAAAGACTCTATGATGACTACTAATATATGTATCGAACTAAAAGTTGGGTGAAGTTTCTCATTTCGATACGGATTAGTAATTAAGCGAGCATGCATATATCTAACTAAATATTGGATGAGGGTTCTCTTTTTAGCATTGCATGGATGGATATAATAACATTGAGTTTTGGTAACATTTATGCTAATTATCTTGATAATTTTTGGATTAGTGCCTACCATAAAATACCTAAGTAAATGTCCCGGAGTAAAAGTTTGAGAGAATTCTCTTTTCTTACTCATCTAACAGATCAATACAACTTGGCTTAATCACCATTATATTTGATTGGATGCCTAGATTTTTGGGTTGTTGTCTCATACATTTGTTTATTTAATTTCCCATTAATTAGTGAAGCGGTGTGCTTATCTTTAACTGTTGGGTAGCTTACCACTATGTTTATTATCATTGACTAGGTTAAATTTTGTGATTATCTCTAACTATTGAGTAATGATGCTTACCACCCTACTTATTATCATTTCATTAGGTTAAATTTTGAGATTTGTATCTATACATTATACAGATCTTGAAATTTAAACTTATTTAATGATAACAAATATAGTAGTGAGCATCACCATCATTTGAGGGTGGTGAAAAGACAAGTTGTAGAAGGGATTGCAACACAGCTAGAGGCGGAGGGAAAATCCAAGGTACCTTATTGATCTGGTACTTTATTGCTTAGTTTGGCTTTTACAGAAGCTTCAATAATTTATGGATTGGTTGTCGCATTAGCTCTTTCCCGTTTGACTAGGATTTTTAACAACGTGAAGTTAGCAGAATGATTATAAAGCATCATTACCAACAATGATGATGATAGGGATACAGGATTTTTATAGACAATTTCTTTCAATTCTCAATTTTTTTCCCTTTTTTTTCACTTATAAAAATCTACACATAATAGTAATTCAATCCCCATTGTTAACACTTTGTTTAAGATTTTTATGACTACGGTTCTAATCAATGGCAAGCCATTGCAAATGCGGTCGTAAATATTTTACAGAAGATAGATTACTCATATCAGTTATATGATGATGATGATACATCTTCTTCAAGGGAGATCTTAAGTTTTACTAATGTAGTAAAAAGTAAAATAAAATTATAAAGCCTAGATCTCTTTTTGGTGTTTTATTAAACACATGACATCTACGAGAGTAAAACTTAGACCTCTGTGAAGACTGAATTCTAAAACTTCTATACTTCAGATGCAAGAAAAAGATAAAATACAATTAAAATGTTCAAAAGGTAGATAATCTCCCCGGTTGAAGGGTGCAGATGTTACTTGAACCCCATTTTATTTTTTCCCCATTTTTTGCATCACTCTTTCTCGTTTGAACACCTCTTTCCCTTAATTTTGTGATCATAGTGACCACAAAAATAGGCTCGCGTAGCACAAAGCATTGCACATAACTGTTGTGATATGTCTTGAACTCTAATTTTCGTCCGGGTTTACTCGGCTCCAACCTTACTATAGTGTAAAGTGGTGAGCGTTTGAATTGTCAATTTCTTTTTTGCTCGTCATCAATGAAATTCGAATATAAAACTTCTTACTTACAAATAACGATAGAGTTGACCATCTAACCTACTCAACGAGCCCAAATGGCACTCCTCATCATTATTAGGGATGTACCAAAATTCTACACTTGGTTTGGGCGCGCATATCATTTTCAACTTTCTCATTTAATCATATTTGAAAGGAAACTGGCAACAATTAATTACAATAGACTAATTGCTTGCCACTAATCAGCCAGGCAATCCAACTTGGACCCATTCGCTTTTATAAATTATTTTAATTTGAACAGATAATCATCTAGCTTAATTAATTCTATGAATAACCACACAAATCCAACCCACATCTCTATCTTTACCAGCAGAACCATTTTTAATTCAACAACAAATATATAAACATTTTTGTATTAGACAATAGAAGAAATACAAAACTTAAACCCTAACAATGATTTTTTTTTATTTTATTTTAATGAGGATGATGAAGGATTAAGCAAGTCGAACTACTTATAAGGCTTCTTTGACCAAAAATAAAAAAATAAATAATAATAATACTAAAAAGAAGAAGAAGAAGAAGAAGATAAAACACCTACTCATAATGCTTGGTCATTAAACTACAAAAGTAACCTTAATCTCTAACACGCACAATGCGGTCAGAAAGAATCAATACCCAAGGTTTAAAGCAGACCTTGACCTCTCTCTTCTTTTCCTATGCACATATCAGTTGCGGTTCCAACTTTTTTCTAATTTCAATGAGAATGATGAAGGATTAGGCAAGTCGAACTACTCATAAGACTTGGCCATTGAACTACAAACGTAACCTTGCTCTCTAACACGCACAATGCGGTTAGAAAAACCAATGCCCGAGATTTAAAGTAGACCTTGACCTCTCTCTTCTTTTCCAATGCACGTATTAGTTGCGGTTCCATTTTTTTCATTTGGATTCCGCACTTGGGTTATATTTAGCATTTGAAAGAGATTTGCAAATACTTGACTCCACAAAATTATGAAGGAATTCCTTTTCAATACACTTTGTTGCTGATTCACAGAACCATTTATAAATCACCATGTAAAGATCATATTTGTTAAAAATTGATAAAATATGAGATCCTTTAGTCCTTGAACTATATAAAAACTCATGGTTAGAATCGGTGAAAATATTACGAACCGTCTATCTATTTGCCACAAAGCTTCTTGAAGACGAATTCTCCTCATTATTGAGTAGTCAAGCATTACTTTTTTTTTTTTTTCACTAAAAATTAACTTGGTTGATCCTTAATGGATGAGAAGAAGTTCCTCGTCATGATACCTTATAACGGATTTATAGTTATTTTATTCGACAACACATTCAAGGGGTCGAAACTCGCTTCATGTAAACCTCATCCGATTTAAAATGTGCTGTCGCATGAGGCATACCTAATCAAAATTTTATCGTAAAGTAGTGATTTAGTTATTTAAATCTCATCCGATTTAATTTCACTGCAGCGCTTGTGAGGTGGGGGGAAAAAACAGTGGTCACAGTGGGGAATTACTGTTGCTGCATTATACTCCTTTCCTTTGTTCTCCGTACTCGATGGAGACGCATCGCACCCTCTATTTATTTATTTTTTATTTTTATCACTTGAATCCCAATTCCAAGGCTTCCAACTAACGAATTTAATTAAATTTCCAAATTAATTACATCAAATTCCAAAAATTGTGTTGTCACAGCTCACAGGCAGAGGCCAGACCACCCACATGGGAGGATGACGACTTACCGATTAAAACCGTTGATTAGTGGTCTGTTTTTTCAGATTTTGGGCACCGCTGTCAGCCTAAATTTACCGTAATATCCCATCATTAAATTTTTTTCAGTGCTGATCTTCATTTCTTTCTGTTGCCTTTTACTTTCTCCTTTTAGCATTTACCCCTTTACTCATTTACTTTCTTGCCAGATAAAGTAAGAGGTTAAAAACTGTGATCCCTTATTACTATTGTCATCTCGTATTTAACGTTAATTTTTATGCTAATAATATAAAATATTATGCTTAAAATATAAGGTGGTATAGAGTTTATAAAGAATCTTACTTTTGAGAAAGTCTCATTAGCATTTCTCTTCACTCAAATTCAAGTCAAAGTTGATAACATTTTAGATTCAGAATAGTCCACCAACATTAGCAATATTGTCTTAACTTACAACATCTCCAATGAGAAACTCTATTTAGCGACTATTATCACTAACTTTGAGGATCATTTTCAGACTTTAAGGGAATATTCGGGTCCCTAAAGGAATATTGTCTGCAATGGGAGGTCCTTATATAATACATAAATGTAGGGACTAAAATATTAAAAAAATCATTGTTCATTTCGTTGGAGTATTGGGACCGTTGATGAAAACAAAAAAAAAAACCTATCTCTACCGTTGGAAGAATAAAAAAAAAAAAAACCAAACAGAGAAGTTGTGTAGCATTCCCAAAAAGAGAAAATATCCAAAAAGATGTCTTCCACGTGTGTAATAGTGGGTCCACTCTTTGAGTCCTTATATACAGTCCTCACATTTGAGGATTTCTTTGAGGTATCAGGCGAGTCACTATATATTGAGATACTTTGACGACTTCTATTCTGACCAATTGGAAGTCTTTTGTCCCTATATTTAGAGACTATACGTTTGTAGAGACTCCATTTAGAGTTTCCATTGGAGATGCTCTTAACCACCTATAATTAGTATCGGCTTTATTACAAAATGCTCAAGTGATATTAAGGGCAAAATTTGTCGTATGCTAATTGTATAATTTTTGTCATATATATGATGTAGGATCCTATTCTCCAACGCTACGAAGATAAGAAAATCAAAATACTTCTTGGTATATAATATGAAAATGGCGTTGTTTAGCTCTAATAAAATAGAACTACAAACTAAAATTTCTAGAACAATTTTCACCATCACAAACTAAGAGGATAGGTTCTTAGAAAATAACCTCCGCAAAAATGTGACTTCATGGTATAGAATCAAAATGCCATACTAAGAAGCGTATATCCTTAATAATAGTACGCAATTTTTACTAGATTGAGAATCAACCAAGGATCGCATCAATGACAAGTTTAGAATCTCCTTCCACTAGAACATGAGATATGCTTGATGCTTCATGGGCATGCAAATTTGAGAGCATCTCGAAGAATAATAGCCTCTAATGGGAATTGTGGTAAAGCCCAAGTGTTGAGGTCTAAAATTTTGTACAATTTTAAGTAATGCTAATGTCGTGCCAAGTAATGAAATATCTCTCAAACCACGTTTTTCATATTTCTTTAAACTCGACACTAAGCTTACAAGCATTAACTGCTTGTTTATTTTAGATGGATCCATAGCAATCCCGATATTTACAGGTACGTTTTCTACCATGCACCATAGATAGAATCTTTCATTTCTCCCCATCGACAGGAAGGTTTGGCACCTCGATGTCGGCTCTTCTCCATCTGGAGGAACAAGTAAAAGTTATGTCTTGATCCAAGTGGGCCGGGATAGCATTTATCGGCATTGATAGGGCTCCACATGCATAGCATCTAAATACCCGGTACATGGTACGCTGTGGGTATGCTCTACTCTCTTCTTCTCCAGTCTCTAGTGTAGTGCAGGACCTGCGTCTTTATATATGTAAATAATACACACACACGCAGTCCCGATGAAAACCTTGTTGTGCCAACTTCATAACTTTCTTTAACGAGCCGAACTGTTTAAATTTCAATCCACCATTGATAGAGGCTCATTGTAAAAAAAAAGAATTAGAGAAATTTAAAACCATTAAAACGTTCAATTTTAGTGAAGAAAATGGGCGACTATGCTTCTTTAGAGAAACATTAAAATAACTAACATTTAATCCAACAATCATATGGCTTCGATTTAAGTAAGCTTTTAAAAAAGGAATTGCTATTGACACTCTAAAAATCTCATTTTGCACTCCAAACTTTCTATAATTAAAAAGAAAAGTACACTAATAAGGAGTGTAAAATGAGATTTTTAAAATACTAATAACAATTCTCTAAGAAAAACCTAAAAAGCAGACGATCAAATTGATAAAATACATTGTAGAGTAAGTTGTGCAACATATCCATCACATAATTTGATTTCAGAAACATCAATTTCTGAGGCCCCTTTAATTTCGAAGAAGAGCATCTTCAATAGCATGCAGTTTGGCGTGTGTGCCAAAACCAAAATGTAATAATAATGTCTCCCTCAAATCATTGAAGGATGTCCTACTTCAAGTGTTAAAATCGATCAGTCTCACAAGTTGTGCCAAATATTTGACAACGAATTACTTCGTCAAAATCATGTCCTTGGATTTGTCGAACTTACAGTAGAGTATTGAGTTATAATTAAGATAAGTTTAGAGTTTAATTTTTTCCGGTGTAGCCGAAAAAATTATTCTTGAAAAGGAATGTCCTTCACTGAAACAAAAAATTGAACACAAGAACTCCCATATGAATGCATGGTCTAAACATGTCTAGTTAGAATGGTAATGCTGCTTAATGGGGGCATTTTCGCCCACCACCCTATTTATTACTGTTGAATGGGTTTAATTTGGAGATTTACGTCTATCTGCTACACATATCTCGAAATTTAAATTCATCTAATGATGATAAATAGGGTGATGAGCATCACCATTACTTGTGAATGGTGAGCAAAAATATTCCCGGAACCGGATCACCTCCTAAGCTTAGGAGGTTGATCCTCCTGAGCAAAGGATCTAGGCCGTTGAAATTTGATCCAACGACTGCAATTATTATAACTTTTAAAGGGGCCTCCTGTTTGTAGTTGTTGGATCAAATTTTAACGGCCCAGATCCTTTGCTTAGGAAGCTCAACCTCCTAAGCTTAGGAGGGGATCCGACTTTTCAAGAAAATGCGTATGACAACCAAAAACATGAATCGATGAGTTAAGGGTGTTCGAAAGGAAGGGGTCCAATGGCAAGTATAATGAGTCATCATGGCAAATCCCAATAAAAGCCCAAATAAACGAATTTAGTAACGTGAGCTTGTAACTAAGCAGGACATGACCAAGCACGGCGTAATCTCCGCATCGCATAAAGAGACTAAGGCAAACTGTAAGGGTTGAACGAGCACTGAAAAGGCCCAAATGGCTAATTCATAAGTGGACGGACACTCAAAAGCAAGATCAAAACAAAACACCATTGAGGATCAAGAGGCAACTAGGCCGACGGGCCTAAGTGAACTTCCACAATTTTGCTTTGACAAAAAATCCAACCCAAAACTTTACTTCCTTTGGTTTCAGGATTCTTGAAACCCTCGGTCCTCTGCATTCTGCATCTTCCATTTTTCTCAGGTACCAACACACAACCTCAACAGGAAAAATGAAAGAAGCCTCGTTGAGTCGGTCTCTGATATCGGTCCCTGATGCCATACGAGCTCCGTCGTGGTTGTGGCAACGACAGGGGTGCTTTTGCTTCGGGGACCAAGCACCGTCAGCGGCACTTTTGCTTATGCAACATGATCGTTCTCGCATCTGAAACAGATGATGTTTTGGTCCGATCAAATGGTCATCATCTCTTTCCCTCGCATAAATCCCCTCAATTGTACAATTTTTGCAAGCCTAACGGACTCACGAGCAACGGCCATTTTTATGACATGGACAAGGCTGGGAAGTGAAGGCCGAACGACAGAACCAGAACCCAATCATACCACAAATCCACCATTGTTGCCTGAAGTCGAATGGTAAATTGGAACCAAGCTTACGCAAAGTCCATAAAATAAACAAGGTTATAACACTAGGATTCAACATTCCATCTTTCCGGTGTTTACTACGACAAGTTAAGGAGAAGACTGAGATATACGTAAGCAATCTAGTTCCAGGTTGGAAACCCTGTGTGCACAGACGGTGTAAACAGAGAGCATTACCGAAAAAACAGATGAAAAGAAAACCCAGAATGGGACTTCTCTAACATAATAAAATTTAACTTTAGACGATTCTCATAACACCGTGAAGATCACTTCTAAGATAAGATAACCTCATATATCGGAAGTATCCTCCTACTAATGGAAAAAGAATACATCCTCATAGAAAATCAGAGTATTTCAATGAAAGCAAGCCTACAAACCCAATTGCACTTTCAAAAATGGGGGCGATATCCAGCGTTCCTCAATGATCACCAGGTAGAGTCTTTATGATATCCGAATCACCTGAAAATTATTATAACATGTGACAAGTCAGCTAAATTGGTTATCATATCAGTAGTTTGTGCAACAAATCGTGCAAAATGGTAATACAACTTTTGAGTACCTGCATCGATGATGCTAAGGCACGAAACGCGGAAATACTTGCCGCAGGCTGTACCAAGCTCAACATTGTCTGAAAACAGAACAAATATGACCAACCAAATGAAAAGGTAATAGTTTTGCAAACTCAGTTATATACTAGTTGACAAACTTTACCAAAAGAAAATGAATAGAGTAAGTATAATCAACTTTATTATTTCAACTTCATTCCATCATCAAAGAGATACGACACAGCAGAAAGAAAATATAACAAAACAACACGGAAAATGTCTCACATTACTCCTACTTGTGAACAAAATGGAGATATATGCGTGTAACACGAGGCGTGAATACAACATTAGTTCTCCATGTTGAAGCAAGAAATGGATTAAATATAGTGAATTATCCAACACAGGCCACCAAACGAGGTGAGATAAACTCTCAAGTTTAACTAAACTTGTCATAGATAGCGCTAAGAAAACGACCCAACAAGAAAAGTAATGATAAATTCCACAACATCCAAGTCCATAACATTCATAAACAATAACATTAGTTCTGTTTTATCGATGTATCGGGCGAAAAGCAAAGTATACAACAAAGACACCAACCAAACATCCATGCCAATTCTACAAACTTGTAATATCATAAGTTCACGAAAAAAATCTACCTAAAGCAAGCAAACCCAGATTGATTATACAGAGATCCACTTACTTCCGTTGTAATGGTGAACCCCAATCTTCGCAAGCATCGCATAGTATTCGATTTCCGACTTCCGAAGAGGCGGGCAATTGTTGGAGATAATGATCAACTTGCCTGCAAAAACAATTTCCACAGCAACACAATCAAATCGCAATTACAAAAACTTGAAACGAACCCAGTACTTAGAATTCAAAAACCATAGAATTAAAGCGATGAAGAAATCGGGTGCCTTTGGAGCTGCGGAGGGAATCGATGACGGTTTTGTAACCGAGAGTGTATTTGCCGCTCTTCATGACGAGAGCGAGCCTGGTGTTGATGCTCTCATGGGTCTTCTTCGTCTTCTTCGGCGCCACCATTTTCGATTCCAACCCCTCTCTCTCTAGCTGCGCGGAGGCCGACACCCAGAAGAACCGCGAGAGGTTTCAGAAGGAGGCGGATGGTCCATAAGGGTTTAAGCATTAAATATCAGGGACGATGAAGGTATCGCACGTGCAGATCACGTGACTTTATTAGGGTTTTTTTTAACTTGCTTTCCGGTTTGGGCCGGCCCATATTCTAATGATGATACTAAAGCCCACAAACGGCAAGCTAAGTTTTGTCGTTTAAAAGTTTGCAACCTCTGCAACTCTCTGCGTGCTTCTTCCTTCAGTTCAGCCGAACAGAGCTTTACAGGTATGCTTATTTAGGGCTAATTTCAAATTTATGAAGGAGTTTAATTTGCTTTGAAATTTGGAAAGTGGATTTTGCAGAAGTTGTTGGCTTACCTGGTTTAGGTAAATTTGAAATTTCTAGGGTTTTTATTTTTTTTAATTATTCCATGTCCTTTTTTTTCTTGAAATTTCACGAGGGTTAGTATTCTTCTGTGTTTTATTAGGATTAATCCTGTTCCTGTTTGTTTTAGGGTTTCAATTTTCCATTAGGGTTAAGTGTTTATGTATACCATTGTAATTCAATAGTTAAGATAGTTGATAAATTAAACTTTCCGAGTTTATAATCTTGCAATCGTAGTAGCTTTGGGTGAAACCAAGAACGAGCGTGAGGCTGCTGGAGCGATTCCAGTTTATCTTATTCATTGGTTAGTTTTTCAGTAGTGTTAATCTGCGATGGACAGGCCTTCGGCTTTGTGATGCAAATGTCGATAAGTTTCTTCTGTTGTTTCTTTTTCTCCTCAACAGGATCATAGCAATGAGCAAACGGAAACAGCCAGACTCTAGTTCCCCGGCGGACTCTTTGAGCCAGAACGAGCGAATTCTATACAATGTGATCCATAGCAAACAAGATATGGGGATTTGGACACGAGACATGAAGAAAGAGACAAACCTACCTGACAAGGTGTTTAACGCAGCCTTAAAAACACTTCAAGCAAAGAAACTGATACAAGAGGTTGTAAATGTCCAAAGCAAGGGGAGAAAGCATTACATTGCTACAGAATTTGAGCCCTCCAAGGAGTTAACCGGTGGGGCTTGGTACTCGGAGGGGAAACTCGACAAAGATTATATAAACCTTGTAAAAGATCAGTTTGCGAAGATGATATATCAGCAGAAGGTTGCTACGTTGGAGGGAATTGCGGATGCAATCAGAAAAACTAAAATATTCAAGACCGAGTTTACAAAACAGCAAACGGAGGAGATTGTGAGGGATTTGGTTTTGGACAATCGAGTCATGGAGGTGAAGAGCACCGGGATGGGGGAGTTTGCTTCTATTCAAATTGGAAAAGTTTGCTATAAATGCAAAGGCAAGGGAGGTACTAGAGGAGAAACCAAAGTTGGCGCAATGGCTTCTATTCCATGTGGAGTTTGTCCGCGGATAAGTCAATGTACACCGGATGGGATTATTTCCCCATCAACCTGTGTCTACTTCGCAAAATGGTTGGACTTCTGAATCGAAGTAACATCTTTTTTGCTCAACTTATACCGTCCTGCTGTATTTTTCCAGGTTATTTTCCTCCCTGCCTAAATATAACTTGTTGCAAATCTTTTGGTTGTTTGATTACTTGTGGAAGTAATGGTACATTGGGTTGTCAAATTTCTGAAAGCAATTCATGTTGTACTACCACTACTTTCGTTTCAGCAGTTGAGCTATATTACCAAAGTCGATCGATATGAATAATACAGTTTTCTCAAAATCTTCTGCAGGAATAAGAGTTCTCAAAATCTATCAATGTCTTAATCATGTCTAGGGTTCTCAAAATCTTCTGCAGGAATGAGAGTCGTCTCAAAATCGATCAATGTCTTAATCATGTCTAGGGGTGAACGAGGTCCGGGAATGTTAAGTTTTGCTGTAAAACCGTAACCAAACCAAGTTACTACAAAACCAAACCGTTTGATTCGGTTCGATTCAAATCGTTCTCATATATTGCAGTCGTATAGCTTAAGGTAAACATCAGAGGAAAAAATGCTTTCCACAATGCGACGAAGCATTTAATACCCCAAAAAAAAGAACGGTCACAACAAAACTTGGAGATCTAAACGTAACAAAAAAAAAAAAAAAGATCGAAACAACCGGCTTTGTAAAAAGGGCAAAAAAAAAAAAAAAAAAAAAAAAAAAAACAGAAAGGAAAGAGAGTTTTGTTCTTTGTTCGAAACGGCGGTATTTGAGCATCGTTGAACACCTTGTAGGCAAGAAGATTCACACCCAGACGACCACAGGGTCATTGAAAGCGCTCTTCAGCCAGATTTCCGGCTCCACAGGGTCAATTGGCCCAGTTAGACCCATTGTGGATCTGCCCGCGCGACTACTTTTCAAGGTTATTCAGGCGTTTTAGCTCCCCACTCCACTTGAAGATTGTTTCGGACATTTCAACTCTTTTTTTATCGATATGATTGACCACATTGAATTCTCAAAAATTGAAATTAGCTAAACTCCATGTTAGTACTCCACCATAAGCTTTTAAGACGAACACAACATGTTTTTTTAGTAGCCCAAATTCTCAAGTTCGTACCATAGGGAACTTGTGAAACAAAGGTCAAAAGTCTGAAACCAATTTATTCTCTCGTTCCTTAAATAGATGTTTGTATAAATAATAAAATATAGGGAGGTTTAACAAAACACTCCCGGTACTGTTCACTTTTAATGAAAAATCACATTTATACATTTCCCTAATATTATTCACTATTCCTTTTAAAAGGGTTTTTCATTAAAAGGAAAATTTTTTTGGACTTTTCGTTAGTTTTCCTTAAAAAATAAACATATAAAAAAGAGGTAAAAAGTCCAAAATAACCTTGAACACAACTTATTTGGATGGAAAACATAACGAAGTTAGGGTGAGTTGATAATGATTTTGAAATCTTGGGCTAATCTTAAGTCTACTTACAACGTGATAGATCATACGGGTAGATATCCTGGGTATTCATGAAAAATGATTTTGAAATCTTCGGCTAATTTTAAGTCTACTTACAACATGATAGATCATACGGGTAGATATCCTGGGTATTCATGAAAAATGACCTCTGTATTGTGAGACAGGGTGTCGGAAAATATAAAGAAAATTATTTTAGAGATTTGATTTAGGTTTTCTATGGACAAAGATTTGATTTGATTTTTTTTCTAGTATTGCTCTATCTTATAAATACTTCATTATGAAAAAGTATTTGAGTTTGTGACATCATTAAAGTTGTATTTGAGAATTGTGAATTTGGAGGAATTCTTATATATCCTTAACTCAATATTTTCAACTGAATATATATATATATAGAGGACCCACAGTACCACAACAACTCGCTTATTTCGTCAGTGTTAAAAAACTCAGCGTATTCGTCCGAGAAGCTCGTCGTCTTCACCACGAACGAAGAAACACTCAGGTATGGAACGAAATATTTACTCCTAATCTCTATTCAATTTTCGTATCAGTAGCCTAAGTACTTCTTCAAATTTTCTGCACATCTAGGTTTCTATTGATTCGAGGGTTTAGGATTTCTATCTATTTGACTACATATCCAAAGTACGTAGTACAGGGTTTGGCGTTTAGGGTTGGGCGGTGTGTTATCCACACATCCTTTTAACTTTTGGCCTTTGATCAAATTAATTAAAGAAGATTAAAGTACATAAAGGTGCTTGAGAAATAAAGAGGTGTGTAGGGTTTCTTGAATTGCAAACCAACGAATGAGGGGAATCAACCAAGTACCATGAAACATCTGCTATATTTTAATCACTTGATAAATATAACTTAGGGTTTTTTCAGTTATCTACATCTCTATCAATTTCTCAATCGGTTTTCTTCATGTATAATAATGTGTATAAACATATGTATATGTGTGTGTGCATGTGTGTTGTATGTATGATGTATAAAAGTGTAGTTTTTAAAGGATACATGGCAATACGGCCATGAGTGTGTTTTAGGGTTTGATCAATTTATATCTAAATCTCTCCAATTACCTGCAGCTGGTGTCTCCTCCTCCCGTAAGTTAACGATCGATATGGATCCCAAAGAGTATTCCACCAGCAACCTAACCGATGTCGCACTCAAAATCACCAAGCATCTTCTCATGACTGAAGGCAAAGGGAAGAACATTGTGTACTCGCCGCTGTCCATCCAGGTCGTGTTGTTCTTGATAACAGCCGGTTCAAAGGGTCTCACTAAGGACCAGTTGCTCTCTTTCCTCAAGTCCGAGTCCTCCGACCAACTCAACTCCCTTGCCGCCCCTCTTGTAACTTTGGTCTTAGCAGACGGATCCACTAGAGGCGGTCCTTGCCTCAACTTTGCCAATGCCCTCTGGGTTGAGGAGTCTCTCTCTATCAAACCATCTTTCAAGGAGGTTGTGGACACTGTTTACAAGGCAGCGATTAAACAAGTCAGTATCAAGACTGACCCTGACAAAGCGAGAGTTGAAGTGAATTCATGGGTTGAAAAGGAGACGAACGGCCTCATCACTGAGGTTCTTCTTCCTGGGACAGTTAAAAGCGACTCCAAGCTTATAATTGTAAATGCCTTGTACTTCAAAGGAGTTTGGAACGACCAGTTTGATGCATCAATGACATTCAAGCAGAACTTTTACCTTCTCGATGGTACTAATGTCCTGGCGCCGTTCATGTGCAGAAGCTACGAGGACCAGTATGTAAGAGCCTTTGACAGCTTCAAGGTCGCAAAGCTTGAGTATGAACCAGGAAAAGACAAGGAGCGGCAGTTTTCAATGTGCTTTTTACTTCCTAATGAAAGAGATGGGCTCCCAGCTTTGGTCGACAGAGTTTGCTCCGAGCCTGGTTTCTTAGATCGCCATCTCCCCAAAACAAGAGTCGAAGTTGGTGCCTTCAAAATCCCAAGGTTTAAGTTTTCCTCTGGCTTTAAAGCTTCCAAAATCCTCGAGGATTTAGGACTGGTTCTGCCTTTCAATGGGAATGGTGATTTGAGTGAGATGGTGGAGTCACCTCTTCGCGAGGCCAATATAATTCATAAATCCTTCATTGAGGTTGATGAAGAAGGCACAAAAGCTGCGGCTGTTTCTGTTTTTGCCGAGGAGTGTGGTTGTGCTCAGCCATTTGAACCGATTAAACGGATACACTTTGTGGCTGATCACCCATTCCTGTTTTTGATCAGAGAGGAAATGACTGGAATGGTTCAGTTCATTGGTCACGTGCTCAATCCGCTCGAAGAATGATTTTATCATAGATCGAGGGTCAGAAACGGTCTCTTCGTAGTTCACTTGGTAGTCCATGCAACTCTTTATTTTTATGTGATGACTTTTATTTCTTTTTAATCTTTTAAGATATTGGTTTTGATAGCCAATTGGATGCGCGTGATGATGGATTGTTCTCAGAATAGTACTATCTTTACCTTTTATTTGTTGTTAACTTTTGAAAATATTGTTTCTCATGTCTATTAAGAAAGTATGAACCC
The DNA here is from genome assembly GCF_041283825.1 of Pyrus communis. Taxonomy (NCBI): domain Eukaryota; kingdom Viridiplantae; phylum Streptophyta; class Magnoliopsida; order Rosales; family Rosaceae; genus Pyrus; species Pyrus communis. Next base: position 1,228,419 of record NC_142579.1, read on the forward strand.
AAAGTCTTACATTAATGTCAGAATCTTGCATACTTGTGTTGCCAAAACTTTGGTGGAGAGATAGTTGAATTATTTCCCCGTCGATCTGTGTCCACTTTACGAAATGGTTGGATTTCTGAACCGAGTGTATGGGGGAGACCCAAGCCAATAAGGTTACTCGTTTTGTGAGGGTCGGAAAACGTCCATTGTATACAGCTTTATTCTTACTTTAAAAAGTGTTGTTTCTACGACTCTAACCTGTAATCTTTTGGTTACAAACAAAACAACCTTAGATAAATTATTTACACATAGTGGAATATGTGCACTTTCGTCGTTAGGGATGCAAGTATTATTCCCTAAAAAAATAGATTCAAATTCAAATTAGATATATCAAAGGAGTATGATTATCTCCCCTCTAAATTTCACTCGCCTTTTCTCATTCTCTTCCTTCTAAATTTCACTCGCCTTTTCTCTTCTCCTATTTGAACGGTTACGGTTGAGTCACGTTACATCTTGTAATGACTTCTTTATAAGGAGAGAGACAAAAAAAGAAAATGAGAGAGGAGGGCAGGGAAGGGAATTAGAGGAGGGAGAATTTTACTCCAATATCAAAACGGTGTTAAGGGGGGACCACAAAAACGACCGGGCAAGCCAACCAGCATCTAAAATTCTAAAAATTTCAAATGGAGCATCGATATCTCATATCCCTCGTCAGAATCCCTTTTCTTTTTCTCAGTAGCACTACTTACTACCTTTTCCTTTTCTCAATTACTCTTTCTTTTCTATTTACTAGTTCTTCTTTTGACGTCTCCCCACAGCCGCTTTATTTGCTGGCATCTCCAAAAGCACTTCCAGTTTTTCCTCCGGCCAACTCTCACCTACATACACCTTCAATCCCCCATCAACTTCATCATCATCAAACAATAAAACCCTACATTTTGCAGGGTACCAGATTTCTTGGTTAAATGGTGAACTTTGATTATGATGAGCTTGTGAACGCAACAGGAAGCTTCTCTCCGACTCGGCTGGTCGGCAAAGGCAGCCATGGAATGGTCTACAAAGCCATGCTACTCAACAAAATTGTTGCCCTAAAGAAGCCATTGCAACATCGTGACAACTGCCCCAAGCTCGAAAACGAAATATGTGTGTTATCGTCCTTACCCGAGAACCGGCATGTTATAAGCCTTCTTGGAACAAGCCAAGTTCATTTGAACAGCAACAACAAGCTCATTGTCATGGAGTTCATGCCCAATGGCTCTCTCCATGACCTACTTCATGTTGCACCTACACCGCCTTCGTGGCCTAAACGTGTAGAAATCGCCATCCAAGTTGCCCGGGCGGTCCAATTTCTTCACGAAGGGAAGCCTACGGTGATCCACAGGGACATCAAGTCTGAAAATATTTTGTTCGATTCAGATTGGAATGCCAAGTTGGCGGATTTTGGACTTGCCGTGCTGTTTGATTTGCCGAGTCAAGTGAGTCAACCCGCTGCAGGAACTATTGGATATTTGGACCCTTGTTACACCACGCCTAGCAAATTAAGCACCAAAAGTGATATGTTTAGTTTTGGTGTTGTGTTGCTTGAGATCATTAGCTGCAGAAAAGTCATCGATGTTTATAAGTCACCCGCTTCGATAGTGGACTGGGCAGTGGCATTAATCGAAGAAGAGCGAATCGACGAGATTTGTGATGCAAGGATAGGGTTTCCCGTATACATGTCAAGCACAATAAGGCACATTTTATATGTTGCAGCAAGTTGTGTATCGTCCAATGTAGAAAATCGTCCGACGATCGGAGAGATTGTTAGGGAGATGGAAAATTCTGTTATCGAACGAGTTAGGTTACCGATTTGGATCAATATGTTGAGGAACTTTGTACTCATGAGGAGGAAGAAAAAGTTGGCAAAAAAATGGCAGCAGGAAAAATGTGCAACAGTACTAGAACAAAGTGATGCTGGTGTTCGTGTCCCAAGTGGAAAGCTATTGCTGTGGCAGGTATTGGCTGATGCTGAGATGGAATAGGAGGAAAGGTTGACATGGTTTAACGGGTGAGTTGACTCGCTCCCACTCGTTGAGTAAGCAACTCGGGCGGGTGAGTCTTTCCATGTGTGTATGTATTGAAGGTTTAGAAAACCTGCCGGGCATGCACTCCAATGTAAAGTGCAAATAGGAGATTCCCAAACATTCGGTGGGCAGAGACTATCACGATGTTCTTTTCTCGGTGCCTGTCATTCCATGCTGATGGCAAATTGGCAATGCTCTTCTTTTTATTTTTCTCCTTTCTTTTAAAATAATATATTGCCAATTATATATTAATTTTGGGTAATAATAGGGAGATTAAATTTGTAAACATGTGTCACTTATAGGAATGAACATATTTATCAACGTTTAAGTAATAATTCAATCATCAATTTCCATGTAATTTAGTTTACAAAATTTTGTCTACGAATTTCATCTTCCTAGCATTACCCATCAGTTTTGTTTGGTGCAGATCGGCATTTGTGCTGAGTGAATTCTGATGTTGTGTTGCAGTGTCTGATTTTGTATTTTACATTTGGATTTAGACATTGTGTTGTAGTGTTTGCTTATGGTTTATCTTCTATATTTGGATTTAGACTGTGTTTCAGTCTCCATCTCAGTTCTGCTTTTGTATTTGGATTCAGACTATCTTATCTTTGTAGTTCTATTTTCCTATTAATTGTCTTCTAAGTTTCCAAGAGATGCAAGCATTGTCTTCCACCATTCCAAACACAAATTCAATTACAAAATTAAATAACAAAAAAGGGCCTAAAATTCGAAGCATGAATTTCGCATATTTGATCAACCGCTCAAGTTCTTCCTCGAGCTCTTTACATGGCTTCTTCTAAACCTCATCGATACTTGGGTTCAACTTCTGCAACTTTAACCTCGACAAGCTTTCTTCTATAAACTCTCTCCAACAACTAATGTGGACCACTCTTGTCGAACCCTATTGTTAGATCTGGCATTTTGGACCCGACTTATTAATATTTGGATGGATGCTTAACATGTCGGGTCACTAACGGGTCACTTTGGATCAACCCGTTAGCACCTGTTAGTTGATGATATTTTAGTAATTTCAGTTAAGTATTAACAAAAAAAAAAAAATAAACTCTATGCAAAAAAAAAAAAATAATAATAATAATTGTTAACAGGTGAAACAAGTGACCCGTTAGCTTAACGGGTCGGGTTTGGATGACCCGTTAACTTAACGATTCGGATGATCTAGTAAATCTGACCCGTTTACAGATCTATCTGTCGTCACCACCGCTCCACGATCTCATAGAGGTCGTTGATAATTCTAGAAGCAATTTTATATGGACCTGTTAAGACAAAAAAAGAAAGAAAAAAAAGGAGATAGAGGAAGGTCTTAGCAGCAAATCACCATTCTCCCCAGAAAAGTGCGTTGGAAGATGAGCATAATTAGAATTGTATATATGTGACAATTCAAATTCAAAGTCTAAGCAAGCTGGATGCTGCTTTTGGATCCCAATATGGCAGCAATGATACTGGGGAACAATGATGCTTAATTAGATTCTAGTTTTAGGTGTAATTAGGTTTTAATTTTGAGGGTATTTTTGGGTTTATATAAGTGGATTTTGAGCTATATTTGAATTGTTTTATAAAAAATAAATATTTTTGATTTGTTTGTTAAATTTTGGCTATAAATGATAAAAACTCAGCAATGATATGCTTAATCCGATTTTGGTTTTAGGTGTAATTAGGTTTAATTTTGAGGCTAGTTCGGTCTATTTAAATGAATTTTTAGCTATGTTTGTATTGTTTGTAAAAACTAATATTTGTGAATTTTTGTGCTAAATTTTGACTATAAATGATAAAAACTCAACGATGAAATGATTAATTAGATTTCACTTTTAAGTGCAATTAGGTTTTAATTTTGAGGCTAGTTCGGTTTATTTGAGCGAATTTTTTCCTACATTTAAATTGCTTTATAAAAAAATAATAATAATATTTATGAATTTGTTAAAGAATTTGAGTGAATTTTCAGCTATAAATTAAAAAATTCCTAAATTTTGGCAACTCCCGCCAAACAGACGTCAAGTGATGAACCGACAGAACCGGAGCTGCTAAAACCTGAACCTTAATTTCCGTAACGATCTCTCCCTATTACCAAACCCTAATTCTTGCCCTAACCCTAACCCCCCAATTCCTAAGCGTGGAATCCTAATAAAGACGACGAATAGAAGAAGAAGAAGAATGAGATGGAGTCCCAATTCCATCACAATTCCTCCGAGAGGCGCCCAACCTTCCGATCCAAGACTCTCCCTGTCAAATGGTTCAAAGAATGGTATCTATTTTCCCTTTTCTTTCATTTCTAATTTGATGATTTAACTTTCATCTCCGATTAATTTAGACGAAGAATTGCAAGCACAATCTTTTCGACTTCCTGGGTTTTGAATGTTAGTGCAATTTCAGTTTTCATAGTCTCTGAAGTGTCCCTTCGATTCTTGCGTTTATGGTTTCGATTTACAGTCGAAGTAAAGTTAGGTACTTTTATGGAACTCAGTTGCAGGCGTTGATTCTTGGTAAGAAGTGAGAAGGGTGCATTGGTTTCTTTGATAATTTGAAAGTCAAGTTTTTGTTTAGCAAAACGAAAGAGAACATAATATGTCAGTTTGAAGATTTGGTTACTGTACAGCTGAGTTAAATGGCCTAATTTTATGTTCATTTAATGTTTAGGAACACGAAAGTGAAGAAAAAAAAAACGACCAATTTTATCGTATCCGAAGATTTTCTCTTTTATGTGGTGATTAAGATTCAAGAACTATTCGCCTAAAAAAAAAGATTGAAGAACTATTTGTCTAGAAATAAGCTTCCAGCTACAGTGTCAGGGTCTTGTAGGACCTTATGTACGAAGCATTACTCTCATAACAAAAGAAAGAAGATAGCTGCACTTTGATAATTTGAAAGTATTTGACCTACCTTTGGCTAATGGCTTGATACAAACTCGTGGTCAGGGTTCCACAAGATGTCATAGCAACAGGTGGAGAGTGCTCTCTAATGAAGTGGGTGAAAGGTACTTCTTCCCTACCATGTTCTGTACGGTGATTCCTGAAAATACTTCTAAACCACTTTACGTTGTAGTGTGAGTTATATGAATGAGAAGGATTCTGGATTGGTAAGTGTTTATGAATTTAAAGAAACAGAAAAAAGAAAAAAGAGATAAAAATATGGAATTAGTATTGCCTTCGGTTTGATGTGTGAGTTCTGCATGCTATTCAAGCTATGCCTTATGTAATTCATCATAGAAGTCTTATCTACTCAATTTTCTTGTATTTTCTTTGATTTGTAATTTTGTATGTAATATTAGTATTACATGATTAGTAGGCCATTTATTTGCATCATGGTATACACTAGTGCTCTTGTTCGGTCAGAGCCAATGCTTACGTTAAGCACTGTCACTCGCTTTACTCTCCCAAGTTGATATTTCTTCAAATTCAGTGGGGATTAGTGTCTTAATTGAGATCCTTCTGCTTTTGTAAGTTTATGGTTTGACTTCTGAAGTGTTTTCTAGGTCGTACTTAAATGCGGAACCAAAGTGGAAGATGCTAATCAAAGGGTTTTTTGTCTCTTATTCTCTGGGGTTTTAGTATTTTGTTTTCCTATTTTATAAGGTTTAATTCTTTCCAATTGTATTTCGGATTAGATTTGGTTTTCTATTGTATTTTTGGATTAGGATTTCTTTCCACTGCGTTTACTTTCCTGCATTCTTTAGGTATAAGCCATTAAAAATACCCCCGTTGTAATTCAGATTGAATGAATGAAGAGTTGATGAATAGAAAAGTTTGGTTTTCCAGAGATTGGAATTCTTATCCTGCGATGGGATTGTTTTGGTGAGATGCCAAACTTCTTGGTGAGAGGCCAAGAATGGGTGTGATACCCCTGGAGAGGCCAAGAATTGTTTAAGTTTATGTTTTCAGTGTTTTCGCTTCTGCGAAGCTATTAAATTCCGCTGCCCAACATCTGATTTAATAGTTATTAAATTCTTGATGTGTCATTTAAGCAATGCATTAGATTTATAAACACATTAGTTTTACAATTGGCCTAAGACTTAATGAATCACTAATGAGTTTAGGCTTAAGAGAGCCATGTTGGATTAACATGATGGGCGAGCATGTTCTGTTGTATGTCTTTGTTCCTATGACATGAGTTTGGACTGATTTTTCTCATTTTCTGTTTTTGTTAGCGGATACATCAGAGGCTTTGGATGAGAAATCAAAGAAAACAATGGCTCCAGAGCCAGAGCCAGAACCAACAACCAAAGTACTTTTTCTTTGCAGCTATGACAGCTGTGGGAAGATCTTTATTGATGCTGGTGCTTTGAGGAAGCATGCTGACATCCATGCGGAGATACAACATGTTTGTCTGTACGAGGGTTGTGGAAAGGTATTGTTTCCAGATAGAGTAAGCTATGGGATTGAGACAGCAAGTTACTATCATGTCAAAAGAAATGGAGAAGAGTTGTCAGTTTCTTAATTTGGTAAAACCAAAAGCAAAAAACGAGAAGAAAGATTTTGTTTATGTCTAATAATTTGTTCCTGGCATTTGTAAGTCTTGTTCAGTCCCAAATGTGCAATTCCTATAGTTTCGTGCTGCACTACTGTGGGTACTTTTAAAGCAAGGATATATCTGATATTCCGGCAGAGTTTCTTATTCTTAGTTGACTTTGAAAAATAATATTTTGAATGTTACAGAAATTTTTGGATAGTTCAAAGATGGAAAGACACTTTCTTATTCATTCCGAAGAAAAGGATTATGTATGTCCTCGTGAAGGCTGTGGCAAGGTATCATCTTATCCATCACTAAAATGTTTTCTTTCAAGTTCTCTTGCCATCTAATGTTGAAGTTTTAACGGTTTAGCTGTATTTCAAACCCTCCCACCCAAAACAACACACACAACGAACTATACAATTACAATATCTGTTTGAAGGACGCAATTTATCTTCTTCCCTACTATGTTAAGTTAGTTTCCTGTGCACACTGGCAAAGTAATTTGAATGTCAAACATATCCTCAACGTACCAATGATATCTGGTGAAACTTCTGTTTATTTTTTATTAGTTCAATATGTGTAGCTCACATTCCGTTTTGGAATGAATCAGAGTTGTATGTCTAATATAGGCTAGACTAGACCCTACAAGTGGGTAGGTTTTGAATTGCCACTCTTCACATTTGATACTGGATTTTAGAACCCGACTTAAAGGAAAATAGAATCTGGTAATGAATTGCAGTTTTGGCCATCCTTAACGAATGCTGCTTAAGATAATGATTATTGTGATACCAGTATTTAAATTTTACACATCCAATCAAGCCGAAAAACTGTCACTATATCAGTAGTATCATCCTAGCTGTTTACTTGAACCATTCTGTGCTTTTCATAAATTTGATGTCTTTTTCGGGCTTCATAAATTTCCTTTATTTGTGGTTGTTTAACATGCATAACAGATTTTGCTGTGTTATAATCAATTTCGAATATGACTTGTGCAGGCCTTCTCCCATGAATACTTCCTTATGTACCACATGAAAACACATTCAGCAGAGAACTATTATAACTGTCCATACCCAGACTGCCTAAGGAGATATCCATATGAGTACAAGCTTAAAAACCACATTGTAGATTACCATGAAACGGTTTGTTATTCCTGCCTCACTTTTATTGTTTATGAAATATTTGAAGTTGTCTTCATTTGTTTTTGGTACAGAATAGCGTGTGAATGTTTTATACCTTTATTATGATAAAGAATAGCGTGTCATACATCTATTTTTCTGGACTTTCTTAACATAGGAAGTATGACTTGATTCTCAATATTGATGCTGATTTTACAGATCGACGAGCCAGTTTGTGTGCCAAAATATGCCACCCTACCTGCAGGGAAGCAAATCAGAACTCCCAAGCCTCCTTATGGCAAAGCATCATCGGATCTTTCTTATGCTTGCATTTATGACGGGTGTAATAAGACGTACATCCATGAAGACAAGCTTAAGCGGCATTATAGGGCAGTGCATCCTGGCCATGTGTTTGATGTTGCTCGCAATGAGATCGATGAAGCCAGTGATCAAGATGCCTATGCCGGAAAACGTGTGAATATCAAGAGCCAGCAAAACATGCTCAGACCTAACTGGAAGTGAAGAAACAGAAGAGGACAGTGAAGAAATGTTAAGAAAGTGAAGAAACAGAGGAGGACCGTGACAATGTTGAAGCTGGTTGGAGGTGTGGTGACAACAATGGCGACGATGATGAGGAAACAGAGGACGAAGCTAGATAGTAGATATGCGCGGAGGCTCTTTTTTCTTTGTTTCCTTGTTCGTCAATTTTCATCTTCTAAAAATGGAGTTGGAGGCACTTTGTATGTAACCCACCTCCTGGCTACTGCCATTTCTTTTTGTTTCGTTTTGTGTTATCTTCCCTTTGGAAGGGGCACTGTGATTACTGATTAGGCATTTGTCCATACATTACTATTCAGTTTGGAAATCAAGTCCATAGATTACTATTTTTGATAAAATAAGCCCTTGAATTCATTATAAACTATAATTTTTCTCCGTAGTATAAGAGTCGAAGTTATTTTATTAAATGTTTTGTAAATTTAAGTCAAGCGATTTGTGCAAGACATTTTGGAGGGTAGATTGACATTTTTTTAATGAATTTAAGGACTTGCTATTTTGGAAAAAACACTCTAAGGAGTTAACTTTAGGGGGGAAATTGATAGAATTTAAAGTCTAATCAATGTTAAGCGCTCATAGGTGAGTAAATGACAGTAGAACATTTTAAAGTGTGTTACGTTCAAGTCACGTAATTTCAGTTGATGAAAGTTTGAATGTAATACTTACAAAATGGAGAAAATTGACAGTTATTAATAATTTAAAGATGCTTTTTTTTTTTTTTTTCCTTCAAAAACAATTTAGAGATGTAATTTCACTCAAATAAAAAGGGTTAACTACATTTTACACCCTTCAAGTTTGAGGCAATTTTAAAAATGGGCTATGAGATTTCAATTTTCTCATGTTACATCATGGGATTTTAAAAGTATATCAAATTTTTTTTCTTTTGTCTCTTTGAACCTCTAATCATCCAATTCAATTTTCTCATGTTACATCATGGGATTTTAAAAGTACATCAATTTTTTTTCTTGTCTCTTTGAACCTCTAATCATCCAATAAATTGATGAGTTTTTTTGTCAATGTGTGCAAATGCAACTCATACTTTAGCTTATATAAGAGTTTCAAACTCATCGCGTCATCAATTTAATATTTGCCATACAAATAATCAAATTAAAGACACATATTAATACAATTTTAATATTTTAAGGTGCAATATGAGTAATTTGAGACATGTGCCCCATTTTGAGAATCATTCCAAACTTGAAAGGTGTAAAATGCACTAACCCAATTTAATGACAAATCAACAATTTACATTAATTTCATATCGCTCGTTTTGAAGGGTTTTTAAAAGGTAATACTAAAAAGACTAAATTTGTAAACTAATTATAAATTAAATGATATGGAAGCTAACGATTGGATTATTACTTAAACGTTAATAAATGTGCTCATCTCTATTGGTGACACATCATTTAGTTTGCAAATTTTATCAACAAATTCAATCTTTCTAGCATTACCTGCTTTTAAAATGACTGAAAATATTTTTATGAGAATGATTTTAGAACTAATAAAAATACAAACGAATTATGAAAAAAAATATTTATATACTTTATTCCAAAGCACCAATTTGGAAGGTAAATTTAATATTTCAGTGACACTAAATTCGTTTCATCCATAAATATCGTGAGTTGGGTTGGGCTCAAAATTTGATTGAAAGTCAAGAGAATGAAAATGGAAAATGAAAAAAAATCAGAATATATATAAAAAGAAGAAAAGTAGCTTCTGCTGCTGCCTCTCTCTCTAGACTTAAAACCTCAGGAGAGAGAAAGCAATTTGTTGGTGCAATGGCAGGAGTAGCAGGTGCAGGCGCAGCCTCAACCTCAACGCCATCGTCGCCAGAAGAGGAGATAATGCTGACGGTGAAGTGGAGCGGAAAGGAGTACACCGTTCGAGTGTGCGGCGACGACACGGTGGGCGAGCTGAAACGCCGCATCTGCCAACTCACCACCGTCTTGCCCAAACGTCAAAAGCTTCTCTACCCAAAACTCCTCCCGTCCAAGCTCGCCGACGACACCGTTTTGCTCTCCTCTCTTCCCTTCAAGCCCTCCCAAAAGATGACCATGATCGGGTAAGTCTCCGTCTATCATTTGCCCATGTTTAAATGCCTATATATTTATGCACACCAAGTGTCTGATAAAATGTTTCTGGAATGGAATTGAATCAGTACCATGGAGGATGATATTATAGTGGATCCGGTGGAGTCTCCAGAGATTGTTGACGATTTTGAGATTGCCCAAGATGAAGCTGTTGAGATTAAAGATAAGTTTGCCAATAAGTTGAGGAGGCGTGTCGATCAATATAAGGTTAGCAGTTTCCGTCCTTCACTTTTGATTGCAGATGAGTGTGATTACTGCTTTGTTTTTATGTATTTTTTTATTGTGTGAATTGGATTGTAGATTGAACTTCGAAATCCTTGCCGGGAAGGAAAGAAACTGCTTGTGCTGGATATTGATTATACTCTGTTTGATCACCGGTCCACAGCAGAGAACCCGCTTCAACTTATGCGGCCTTGTCAGTTGTTCTTTCTTCATATGAAATTTCTACTTTTCAAGAGTCTTCATGTGTGTCTTTCATTTGACTTTACACACATTGTGTTTTGTAGTTCTTCACGAGTTTCTTACAGCTGCTTATTCGGAATATGACATCATGATATGGTCTGCAACTAGGTAAGTTGTCAATTACAAAATGCAATGCTAAGAGAATTTTATAACAAAGATATATTCCCCCTTTTGTTTCAGTGTTATTAAGTATCATGCTCATTTTCTAAACGTGCTTAGGCGACTGTTGTATAGCATTGGAAGTGCATTGTTTGGATGTTTCTGTATCCTGTAATAAACTCTCATTTATAGTTACTCGCACGTAGATTTCCATGGCTTCAATTGAAGCAATTAAACACCTCGATTTCAGCATGGATACTAATGTAGCCATTTACCCAAATTCAATCATTATAAAATTGAATTCAATTTTGAAATGGGATCGTTTCTTTTCAATCTTGTTGAATTGATATCGCCTTTTTCTTTCTATTCTTTTCTGTTCTTTGACAGAAAATTTCTTTGAAATTGGTATATTACCTTCCTTTTTTCTATTATCTCTTGTCGGATGAATTGTTTGAATCACGAGTAAAAGAAACTGCATATGTAGAATCAAAGGAAAACTAATGAAAAGAGTTTCAAAACTTTGAGTTTTAATGATAAGGACAAAACAAAGGGTAAAATGAATAGTACCAGGTTTAACTTTTTAGTGTAAAAATGCGGTTTTTCGTTAAAGTGAACAGTACCGTGAGCTTTTCGTTAGAACTCCCTAGAATCAATAATGCGTTAGCATCAAAGTAGATGAGATCTAATCTGTTATAGTAAGATCTACTATGTTATGTTGCTAGACGTTAGGTTTGGACTACAGATTTTGAAGAGGTTATGCTAAATATGTGTGTGTTAGAGAAGATGTTTATGTTGAAAAGAGTAATGAATTTGAGAGATCTTCTGTATATTTCTTTTCATTACCCAAGTATCAACTCTTTCCGAAAGTAAATGACTCTTACAAATTTAGGGTTTTTTCCCCTGTTCAAGTTGAAGTGAATTTGCATCAATCCTTTTGTCTTCTTCCCATCTTTGTTTTGTGTGATGGGCCTGATGGCATATGTGAAAGATTAAGTAGACTAGCAAGTCTAGAGCTTCAAATTTCTTTTTCTGATTGTAGATTACAGGGAATTGTGATGACAATAATAACTATGGACTTTATATTAAGTTCAGTAAACAAATTGGGTTATGTGCACCTGTGTAATAATTCATATATGTTTCATTTCTACAGCATGAAATGGGTTGAATTGAAGATGAGTCAGCTTGGAGTGCTCAGCAATCCCAACTACAAAATCACAGCTCTTCTAGACCATATGGCAATGATCACAGTTCAATGCGAGTCTCGTGGAACCTTTGATTGCAAGCCATTAGGCTTGATTTGGGCTAAGTTCCCTGAGGTATGGAACAATGTATTTGTTAACCATCGTTTTTTGCTCATTTTCCCTTTTATTTCTTTATAAATTCTGAATGATGTTGAGAGTTTGCTATCTCCTTTGCATATCATATGAAGATAAATACTGTCATTTATAAATTTCCCCATTACGACTTACAGGGGGATTTTTTTTAAACTGTTTTCAATTTTTCTAGATGGAATACCATCATTTTAAGAGTCTCAGACATGGTAATGATTTTGTCTTTTTAGTAATAGTAGTTAGTTTGGGACGGGTTAAATTTCAATGTCTGGTATGCAAGTAATCCAATTTTCATTTGCTGTCTAACTTTCAGTTGACTGATGACTAGCAATTTCTTGTTATACTCAGTTCTACAGTTCAAAAAACACCATAATGTTTGATGATCTGCGAAGAAACTTTGTGATGAACCCCCAAAATGGTTTGATCATCAAGCCATTCAAGAAGGCCCATTCTAGCCGAGACAGTGATCAGGAGCTCTTGAAGCTCACAACATACTTGCTTGCCATTGCAGAACTTGATGACTTGAGCAACCTTGATCACAATAACTGGCAGTCATTTTCTGAGGACAATGTCAAAAGACGTCGGCATCAGTGACCTTTAAAGGTATCATTTCTTTTATCGTTCTTGCAATTTTATCGTTTTGTTTTTTCGTTGATTATCATATTCTCCATGTTTGCAAGCAATATAATATAATGTAATGTCCCATCTAAGACCTTCTGTCAAAACCAGGATTGCCGATATTCACTCCATCTCAGGGATGAACTGAGTTAACCTGAAGCCCGTGACAGGAATTCATCAAAAACTGAGACTCACTATTTCCATATCTGTATAAATTTCTTCTTAAATTTTTGCACATATTGTTTGTGCTTCCAGGGCACTGTGGGGTTCACTAGATATACCTATATATCTGCGTATAAGCATCGATAACGACGTTAGCGTGTTCTCTTGACATGAGCAACCTTGTCTCTAAAATGGTTGCAAACATGGAATGAACACAGGGATGGTACTTGGATATTTGTTTCTATGCTGATTTTCTCATGAATTTTGTTTTTCTAGTCTCTGAAATCTGGTGAAGCTTATAACCCTTTATGTTATATTTTCGTTAAATTTGAATCTGGAAATTGCTTTTATTTTCAGGCTTATTTTTCATGTGGTTGCCCCCTAAAAAATAATAGAAACAATTTTCATATATTTTTACGAATGTGTTAGTGCGTTGTGTTTTTTGTCCTTGCATCAAACTATGACCTACGTCAATTTTGAGAAAGCAATTTACATGAAATAGGTTTACCATCGTATGGCGTCCTAATACATTACTATGTGGAAAAAAAACTTACGCATGGGAATGTGTTATTGGACAAGAGACATTACATGCCGCTGAGGCATTTCCATGTAAGTCCTCCAATTCTAGACACGAAAAGAAATCTATGTCAACTGACAATTGACATCTGTGGTATGTGCACTGAAGGTCTGTCTGCATCGAGTTTTTTGTTTCATGGTCCAATGGACATACTTAAATGTGAAAGTTCTAATTTGGTTTATTTAGTCTGAATTGGCTACAATACTTATAAGTATGTTGTACAATCAATATTTGACGGTCAAATTTGGTTATTAGATGTTACTACATCATATCTGACCATCAGATGATGATTATACTGAGTACCAAATTCTTGAGCACGTGAACCGAAGATGATTGTAATCATAATATAGATCATAGTTTTCTTGTCAGAATGACATATTTTCTTTCTAGTTGGTGTGGGCAATAACTTTTAAACTCAAAATTTTTATTTATTTGGACATTTTTTTAGCGAACGATATCATCTACATTAAAGGATGATGGAGTGGACTAAACCATAGCTGGCCAATAATAATGTGTTTCAAATTTGCTTTTGAGAAGAATCGAATCTAAGACTTTTTACTTACAAGTAAAGAAGAGTATCACTCGACCATAATACTAAGTAACTCAGATGTAACTTTGAATACACCTACATATATTCAGGTTCCAATTCCATCATTATTATCTGATAAATTTCCTTTCTTATCTAAATAATTTTTACCCTAAACCCTAATAAGGTCCCCTAGCTAGATAGCCCAATAATGCACTGACTGGTGGAGCATATTTTATATTTGGGTAAAAAATACAAACAAATATGTATAATGCTGTGTAGCAAGCTTGCTTATTTAGTTCAAGTTTCAGCAATTAATTAAAAACATGGTGTGTATAAATAGAGGAATCTTACTTAATTTTTAATTTTTAATTAATGGGGTCAAAGAGTTAGCTAGCTATATATCGCATGAGAAATTTTTTATTGTGCTCAGAACACAGGTGGTAGACCACGTATCATTATATAAGTGGAGGGAAGTTTTATTTTTTAAGTTGTTAATTTTTTAACATAAATATCTCATTACTTGTATAGTGACACATGATGTACCATCCCGTGTTCCGAACACACTGAAAAATCTCTCTATATCGCAATAAAAGATTTTTCAATATGCCGAAAACTAAGAATGGTACTTCATATTGCAATATACAGCAGTGATCCAGCACTAGTGACTGACTGAGTTACTAATTTAGAAATTGATCATCGTCATCTGCGTTATCTCACACTAATAACAAATTACATACGAAAAAAAGATTAATTAGCTTTTTGAGAAGGGAATTGTTATTAGCACTTCAAAAATCTCATTCCACACTCTAAACTTTCTATATTAGGAAAGAAAAATACACTTGTGAGGACTGTAGAATGAAATTTTTGGAATGCCAACAACAGTTTCCTTTGAGAATATAATCTCTCTCATGTGTCTGGATATATACCAGTGCAGTTCAATTTGGAGATTTTGAATTTGGAGAAAAGATGAACCTGCTCTTGGTTTTCATCTTCTCTCTCATCAACTCCTTCGGATTATCATGTAACTAGCTACCTCTCTCTCTCTCTCTCTCTCTCTCTCTCTCTCTCTCTCTCTCTCTCTAAGATTTTTGTTTAATTCATTTGTTGAAATTTTGGTGATAATATATGATGCAGATGGGTATGATCCATTAGATCCATATGCCAACATAACAGTCAGATGGGATTTTCTGCAGCAAAGTGGAAGCTCATCCGACGTACGTACGTGAGTTTTTGTTATTTCATTTCATTGCACTGCATTGCCAGAAGAGAAAACTTGCAGTCCGTCACTTGAGATATTTGTCTAGATCCTGCATTTTGTGACCTGAATTTCCAAAATAGCCCCACAGGACCAGGGAGTTTTTAACATACATATACACTTAATCTCTCGTGAAGTATTCTTGATTAAAAAAAAAACAGAATCCTTTCTACTGGGTTTGGTTAAGGAGATTTAAACTGAGCATCCGTATGAAGAATATTTACAACATTTTTCTTTTGAAAATTATTATTTCAGATTAAAGTATCGATATACAACTTCCAGCAGTTTCGCCACGTGGACCGGCCCGGTTGGAAGTTGGGTTGGACATGGAAAGGTGATGAAGTGATATGGGACATGTGGGGAGCTGAGGCCATTGAGCAAGGAAGCTGCTCCAAGTTCAAAGGTTCACCAGACCTTCCTCATTGCTGTAAAAAGAAGCCGGTGATTATCGATTTGTTGCCCGGAGCCCCTTTCAACAAGCAGTACTTCAATTGCTGCAAGGGAGGAGAGCTCTCTTCCATGATCCAAGACTCTTCCAAGTTCGGATCTTCTTTTGCGATGAGCGTTGGATCCTTTGCCGGGAAAGACATAGTTATGCCCACCAATTTCACCCTTGGACTCCCTGGTTACACCTGCGGCATGCCATTCCAAGTCCAACCGACAAAGTTTAGTCATGATGGCCGTCGATGGAAGCAAGTACTCGGTGAGCATTCAAAACTTTCACTTGGTATATAGCTCTCATATAACTTAGAGCGTTTATTACAAAAGGTTTGCAAGAAGTAGATAAAAGCGTCTATTAAAATTTTTAGGCCTACAAAATAACGTCTTTGGTGTATTAGATAACAAGAATTACTTTCTTACAAAGTTTGGACGCAAAAGTGCTTCTTACAGTAACAGAAGCACTAATTAAAGCATTTCTGGGGTATTGGCTGGATAACTAAAATAAGGTTTCGCAAAGTTTAGGCAAATGTTTTTAGGGTGACGAAAGCACTTTGAAACGCTTCTTGGAGAAGCAATTTTTTTTTTTTCAAAAAGCATTTTCAGGTCCATAATAAACTAGAAGCACTTGGCTATTTGTGAAATGTTTTAGGGTTTAGTGAGAGTTAATTTTATTTGTGTAACATGTTTGATGTGGTTTTATTGTAGAGACATGGAATGTGACCTGTATCTACTCCCTGATCAGAGCATCACCTTCTCCAAAGTGCTGTGTTTCCTTGTCCGCATTCTACAGTAGCACCATTGTTCCGTGCCCCAAGTGCAGCTGTGGATGCCAAGGACTTCCCGGAGTGAAATGTGTGAAGTAAGAAAGATCTAGGTTATCGATTCTCTAACAAAGAAATATGAAACTAAAACATGTTTGGATGATTTAAAGCAAACTTTTCTGAAACATTTACATAGAAATTAAACAACTTTGGGACATGTTATTTCGAGTCTTTGAAGTTTTTATTTGTCTTTGTTGGAAATAGTTGCTTTTAAGAGCCTTGTGTTTTATACTTCGTGCTTCAATATTTCTTTGGTATTCTCTACAATGAATCAATTTTTGTGTATACTACAAATCAGCAGGCCAGGTGAAGAATCTCCACCTCTTCTGCAACTTCCGCACACGCATGAGACTGAAGAACCATCACCTTTGGTGACTTGTTCGCGGCACATGTGCCCAATAAGAGTACATTGGCATGTCAAGCAGAGTTACAAGGAGTACTGGAGGGTCAAGATTACAATCACCAATTACAATTTTGTTAAAAACTATTCTTACTGGACCCTAGTCGTTCAGCACCCGAATCTGCAAAGCTTGACTCAGCTTTTCAGCTTCAACTACCACCCTCTCAATCAGTATGGAACCATAAGTAAGTTAAACAAACCGAAAGCCCCATAATTTATTCTGTTTAGAATACACACTTTGCAAATAACATTGAGCTGCATTTTCTTTCTACAGATGATACAGGAATGTTTTGGGGAATCAAATACTACAACGACCTGTTACTCACTACGGGGAAGAATGGGGTCGTGCAGACGGAGATGCTACTGCACAAAGATACAGGGACTTTCAGTTTTAGAGAGGGATGGACTTTTCCTAGGAAAATTTCATTCAATGGGGATGAATGTGTGATGCCCCCTCCAGACGAGTACCCTAGACTTCCCAATGTGGCTCCTAGTGCGACAGCATCAAAGCTTTCCATTGTAGCTTTCGTCTCGTTATTGATCCTTGAAGCCGTGTTCTGACATATTGTCTGAAGAGTTAATGCTGGTGATCTTAGATTCATTACTTGTAGGGAATTCGTTTTTGGTTTTCTAGCACCGTTGAAATTCGAAAAACCATGTCTGCAGTTGTTAAACTTGCGATTAATTAAAGTAGTAATGTTGTAATATTCAATGGTATATATATTTTACCAGACAAGTTTCACTGTATATATAATTTGACAATGCAATGGCAGACCAATCTTAAACCAGAATTTATAGGTTGGTGATTGCAGCCATTAAGGGTCACCTTAGCCAAATTCCCTTCCCCCAATATCTGTTGAAACCTAAGTTAATTCCATCCTTTCAACTTCATCTTTCTTATTGGTCAAATCAACGGCTAGTTCTAATCTGACTACATTCGATATTATCTACACTAAAGGGTGAGAAATAGGTTAAACCTCATAATGGGCTAGCCATAAAAGGGAATTCTATTTTAGTTTTGTAGCAACTTCAGAAATATGAAAACCATGTACCACGTTTGTGTACTTACATTTATTTAATCTCAAAATTAATCTGTTTCCATACATTTTCATTATATATATATATATATGTCGAACCAAATTTATCAGCATTATGCAAATCTAGCCATTTTTTTACAACTGAACACACCTGGCCTCCTATTTTTTTATTCAAAGTAGTGGAGTTTTAGGATTCATACGGTCGATTCCACTTGCTGAAATAAAGCTTTGATGTTTTTGATGTACTAAAAGTACAACTAAACAAAATTATTTGGACAAAAGCATTCGCGATAAATTTTTTAGGATGTCATCACGAATCAAAGCTAAAGCAGAATGACCAACTTCCAACAATGAATTAATGGAGCTAAAAGTATGAAACAATATATCGCTAATTGATCTCTAAACAAAAACTTAAGGTCAAATTCATTTATTACCAAATGGTAAATCAAAAGATGAACCAATCAAAATATTACTATTGTCCAAAAAGAAAAATCAAACTAAACATTAGTAGAAGTTCGATAACCAAGGATTAGATCCACTCATCCACCAGATGATGACGTCCTTAATGGAGTCTTCTGTGATTCTGAGATTGAAATCCATGCACTTGGAAGCATTGGACATTTCACAGACGCCGGAGGCTTTGATTGAGTGGCTGAAGTACTAGTGGTAGTCGTCGTCGTAGTATTTATTGGGTTTTGAGAGGGGTGCTTATGCACATCATGAGGCTTCTGCACATCAAAATTCGCAGGCTTCAAATGATGCGGTGTTTTGCTTGAGCTTGACTCAGGCCGGGATAAATTTCGATTTTGTTTTTCAGCATATAGCGTATATCTGTCCATGGATTCAATCCTCAGTGTCGAGGCTTGTATCTTGGCTTCGAGTGAAGCGATGAGTATAGTCAATTCATCTTGTGAAAACTGGTCTATTCGAGGATCCCATGTTGGGTACTTGTCTTCAGAAATCTGTTTATTGCCCGGTTTATGAAGTTCGGGATCAACATGAGCATCATCATCGTCATCACTATTATCACCATCATCATTATCATCGTTGTCACCATTATTGTCATCTTTCTCATCTTTCTTCATCCTGGCCTCATAAAAATCAGACAAATCGAAGTTTCTCTTGGAAAAACCAGGGGCAGCAGTATCCCTGGAAGCCTTGTACCTGTCGAGAATGCGATTGAATTCAACTGGATCTTGTGGCCACGTCTCCGGTTGAATTGGCCTGAAGTCATTGTTTTGATCAGCTTCGTAGACAATCAAGGCTACATCAATGTCGCAAAGTTTGGAAAGCTCGTCGGCCTTCTTGTATACATTTTTCTTTCGCTTCCGGAAGGCCATCTTTCGAGCACTGTCATTGGGTATGAGTTCCAAGCTTCTTCTTGTAGGAGCCACCATCTTCTTCTGGTCGATCTTCTCCGCGATCTCTCTGAAATTCCAAATTCCGAATTCTAAATTGTAAGTAATACACAATGAGCAAGAAAATAGGGTGGTGATTGAGTTGTATATAGAGGGAGGGAAGTACGGGAAGAGGTGCATGTTGTACAAGGAAACCAAATTCGAATAGGAAACAAAAATTAAACTGAGAAAACTAGTTTCCAAATATATCAGGAGATCATGATTCTATTACTTGATTTACACGTCATCGACATTCTGATCTTTAATTTCCTTTTTTCCCCATGTACAAAACCCTTATTTTAAAGAAAAAAAATAATCTTTTCCTTTTTTTCCCCAAGGAAGATAATAATGGCATCCGGTATTTTTTTTTTTGGTAAATTGTAGTAACGGTCCTTTAACTTTAATTCAATTAGAGCAATGGTCTCTCAACTAAAACTCCATTACCATTGATCCCTCAGCTCATCAAAACGTGCAACTATAGTCCCTCAACTAAAAATCTATTACCATTGGTCCCTCAACTATAATCCAACTGGAAAAATGGTCCCTCAACTTTAATCCAATTGGAGCAATGGTCTCTCAATTTTAACCCAATTGTAGTAATGGTTCTTCAAACATAACTCATTTTGACAAAATCCTAACGAAGTTGACGAAAATGACCATAGCTACACGTTTTGATGAGTTGAGGGACCTCAATTGTAGCAATGGTCCTTCCAACGTAACTTATTTTGACAAAAGTCTAACGAAGTTGACGAAAATGACCATAACTATGCATTTTGATAAGGGATCAATGATAATGAACTTTTAGTTAAGGGACCATTGTTACAATTTACTCTTTTTTTTTATACAACGATATTCAATTTAAGGAGAGGAGGATTGGGTTAAGCCACACAATAGGTCAGCCACTAACTAGATATAGAATTCAACACAAGTATAAGGCATTTTTATTCAAAATTGTCCCTGAGATTGACATCTCTTCACTTTGGTTCTTGATATTTGAAATTGATGTAAGTGATCTTGAGTTTGTCCACCGTCAAGCATTTTAGTCATTCCGTGAAAATCTATGTTAAATAAGAACCAAAATGACAAAAATACCCTCAACTCAATAAACAATGGGCCAAATGATTTAATAAAAATTAAGGGTACTTTTATTATTTTGGTCCTTATTTAACATAGAATTTTCACAAAATAGACAAAATGATTGACAATGGACAAACTTATTGACTACTTCTATCGATTGTAAATTTCATGGATCAAAGTGATGAGTTATGCCAATCTAAAAGATCATTTGACTAAAAAGCCTAATATAATATTTCATCGCTATCCATGTGTGACGAACTTGATACCCCGCAATTACAAATGAAGAGGAACAGGTAAATTCTCATATTTTTGTTAGACGAAGTCAAGCTCAAGCTGTTCTTGTTAACCCAAGTATTGGAAGAAGGACAGCAGGCCAAGCTGTACAGACAGCACAGCAAGCATTTGCTGACTCATGAACAGCAGGGAAAGGAATGTGCATGTGCATGTGTGCTGTCCGAAGTCTTCCCATGCGTGCTTGGTTACTGTTAAAGCATTTTCCCGTGTGTGCTGTCAGAAGACAGCAGATGGTGCTGCTGCATGTGTGTGTGCTGTTACCTAGTAGTTTAATGTGTAAAGGTGTATAGATGGTGCTGCGGCATGTGTGTGTGCATGCTGTCACTTACAGTTTAATCTGTAAAGTTGTTGTTGTGGTGTATATATCAAAGCCTTCCCGTAAGGCCTGTGATAAGATTGTTTGAAGTATTAAAATTGATATCAGAAAGTTTCACATGGTATTGAGCCTCTCATTGTCTAACGACTAGATCCTGTTTGTTTTTTTTTTTTTTTTCCCCACGCTTCAATGGCTGAAAACAATGCCAGTTCTTCCACCAACCCACCTACCACCAATCAGTTTCATCCGTTTTCCACTATTGTTAATATCAAGCTTGACAGAACCAACTACCCACTGTGGTTGGCTCAAATTCTCCCAATTCTCAAAAGTAGAGATCTGATGGGGTATGTTGATGGTACTTTGGTGTGCCCTCCAAAAAACTTGCCTGGTGCTACCACTGTCAATCCTGCATACAGTGCGTGGATTCAACAAGATCAAATGATCTTGAGTTGGATAAATGGCTCCTTGACAGCGTCTGTTTTAGCTACTGTGGCAAGCAAGAGAACTGCGCGTGCCACTTGGGAAGCTTTAGAGCAAAGGTATGCCTCTACTTCTCAGAACAGAATTTTGTTCCTGCGGAATGAGTTGCTGCAGACAAAGAAAGGTAATCTTTCTGTTGTGGATTACCTGGATCGCATGAATGCGATTGCTAATAATCTTGCTCTCGCGGGTCAACCGGTCAGTGATGATGAACTCGTGCAGATTGTGTTGAACAATCTAGGACCTGCATTTGAGATGACAGTAAGTGCTGCTCAAGCTAGGGATACCCCGATCACCTATCCCACCCTTGAGGCACTTCTGTTGACAACTGAACGACGAATGGTGGATCAGAATAATTCCTTGGCTGAACCTGCACCTGTCAACGCCTTCGTTGCCACTAGAGGACGTGGCGGTGGACGATAGCGTGGGAATGGAAGAGGAATGTCTTCCTTCACCCGTGCTTCTCTGTCAAATCAGCGTGGCATCAATCCTCGCAATCCTACCAATCAGCGCAACCAGCAGTTTAATGGTGAGAAATCCTCTTTTTCTGGTGAGCGTATTATTTGCCAAATATGTGGCAAACCAGGTCATCCTGCGCTTGATTGCTTCCAAAGAATGAATTCTGCTTATGAAGGTCGGATTCCTGCTCACAAACTCACAGCCATGTCCTCCTCGCCTATTACTCTCAACAAGCAATCCAATGGTACCTGGCTGTTAGACAGTGGTGCGAATGCACATGTCACTCCTGACCTTCAAAATTTGGTTAATCCCAAAGAGTACACTGGTAATGAAACTATTGGGGGTGTAGGTAATGATTCTGGCATCACTATTTCTCATTTTGGTTTCCAACAACTAAATACTAAAGCTTGTTCTTTTGATTTGAATGACGTTCTTCACTGCCCAACTGCTTCTCAAAACATCATATCTGCTCATAGGTTTACTTTAGACAACAATTGCTACCTGCTAATCTTCCCATATTTTTTTCTTGTTAAGGACCTCAAGACTCGGAAGACGCTTTTCCGAGGGAGATGTGAGAATGGGTTATACCCATTTCCAAATGGCAGTGGACGGTTCCAGTCTTCAATGTCAGCCTTGGTAGGGGTACGGTGTTCAGTGCAAAAATGGCATGCTAGACTTGGTCATCCTGCCAACTCAATAATTAAGTTTTTAATTTCCAAAAAACTAGTACCACTTCATGGTACTCCTCATGTAAGCTTTTGTGAGTCATGTCCCTTAGGAAAGAGTAAAAAGTTACCTTTCAATTTGTCCGAGTCTGTTTCTACGTCTCCATTGGAACTTTTGCACTCTGATGTCTGGTCTTCTCCCGTTATTTCTAATGAAAATTTTCGTTACTGTGTGTTGTTTGTGGATGACTACTCTAGGTATTCTTGGATTTTTCCCATGAAAAATAAAAGTGAAGTTTTTGAGATATTTGTAAAATTTAAAGCCACTGTCGAAAACATGTTTAATCTTGCCATTAAAACCTTTCAATGTGATGAAGGGGGGGAATATAAAAGTCGTGCTTTTCAACAGTTTCTTTCTGACTGTGGGATTTCACAACGTTTTTCCTGCCCAAAACATCCTGAACAAAATGGACTTGCAGAAAGGAAACATCGCCATATTGTTGAAACCAGTATAGTTATGCTTTCTCAATCTCACGTTCCTAATCAGTTTTGGTTTGATGCTTGTTCTACCGCTACGTACCTGATAAATCGCATGCCAACAAAACTTTTATCCAATATGTCACCTTATGAGAAGTTGTTTAAAAGAGTTCCAAAGTATGACATGTTGAAAGTGTTTGGTTGTCAATGTTTTCCATGGTTAGTCCCATACACACAACATAAACTGCAACCAAAATCAAAAGCTTGTGTTTTCTTAGGTTATTCACTGAATCACCAAGGCTACAAATGTTTGGAATTGTCCACAAGACGAATTTACTTGTCTCGCCATGTCCTATTCGATGAGGACTCTTTCCCTTTTAAGGGACTCACATCTACCTCAGAAAATGTCGTCGATTCAGGTACATTTAACTCTCCCGTGGTATTATTTAATTTTGATGATATTAGCACGTCTCCTTTATCTCACTCACCTAATGTACCTGCTATTCCTCTCCGTCAAAATTGTCCTTCTAATGAAATTCTTTCCTTACCCTCCACTGCACCGTCTGAACCTGTCCCTAATCCTTCAATTGACTCATCCAGTCCACCCTCTACTACACCCGTGTCATCCTTTCCTCCAAACACCACACAGTTTCAACCTGCCCCACCCACCGCACCGACTACACCCGTGTCGGCCTTACCTCTGTCATCACCCATACCTTCACATGAACAAGCTGTGGTATCCATGGAATCAGTACAAGTGCTGTCAGAAAATAATGGCCATCGAATGACTACACGATCAAAGTCTGGCATCCAAAAACCTAACCTTAAATATGCTATGCATGTAACTGTTGACCAGTTTCCAATTGAACCGACTTGTTTCAGTCAAGCTGTCAAGTCTCAGGAATGGAGAAATGCCATGGTACAGGAATTTAATGCGCTACAACGATGTGGCACGTGGAGTTTGGTCCCGTTTCATCCAAAGATGAATTTGCTCCCAAATAAATGGGTGTTCAAATTGAAAAGACGTGCAGATGGAACAATTGAGCGCTATAAGGCTCGCCTTGTCGCAAATGGTTTTCATCAGAAGGCTGGTGTGGATTATAATGAGACTTTTAGTCCTGTGGTTAAACACAACACCATTAGGCTTGTTTTAAGTCTTGCAGTTTCCAAAGGTTGGCAAGTTAGGCAGCTTGACGTCCAAAATGCGTTTCTGCATGGTTTCTTGAACGAAGAAGTTTACATGCGTCAACCGTCGGGTTTTGTTGATCAACAGTTACCCAATCATGTTTGTAAACTTCAACGGAGCATTTACGGTCTTAAACAGGCTCCGAGGGCATGGTTTCAGAGGTTTTCAGATTTCCTGCTTCAACTTGGTTTTCAGGAATCAACTTGTGATTATAGTTTGTTTGTGTTCAACCAAAAAGGGGTGTATCTTATCCTGCTAATCTACGTGGATGATATTCTGATTACTGGCAACAGTTCTTCTCACATCATTCAGTTAATTCAAAAGCTGGGTACTTTGTTTTCCATGAAGGATTTGGGACTACTTAATTATTTTTTGGGTGTAGAGGTTAAGTACGATGGAAATCGAATGCATTTGTGCCAATCCAAGTATGCTCTTGATTTATTGTCACGCACACATTTCACTGATGCCAAACCGATTTCTACACCCATGTCTTCTGGTCAAAAACTCAGTGCATATGTTGGAGATCCGTTTGATAAACCAGAAATGTATCGTAGTGTTGTCGGTGCTCTACAATACTTAACGATAACTCGTCCCGATTTATCTTATGCAGTTAACCAAGTATGCCAGTTTATGCATGCTCCAACAACTTTTCACTGGATGGCAGTCAAACGGATTCTACGATACTTGAAGGCGACGCATAGTCATGGTCTCCTTTACAAGCCAGGTACTACCCATCTTTCTGCTTTTTCAGGTGCGGACTATGCTGGGAATCCGGATACTCGGCATTCAACTGGGGGGTTTTGTATTTATCTTGGTTCAAATCTGGTTTCATGGAGTTCAAAAAAACAGAAAACTGTTTCTCGATCGAGTGCTGAGGCCGAGTATAGGCAACTTGCCTACACCGCAACTGAGCTTTCGTGGTTGAGGTCTTTATTTCGGGACTTGCAGTTACATCTTACTCGACCTCAAATATGGTGTGACAATGTGTCTTCAATTGCTCTTGCTTCCAATCCGGTGTTCCATTCTAGAACCAAACATTTAGAGGTTGATTATCACTATGTCAGGGAGAAAGTGGTTCGTGGTGAACTGTTGGTTAATTATATTTGTTCACAAGATCAGCTTGCAGATTTATTTACCAAAGGTCTGTCTTCGTCTCGATTCAATTTATTGGTGTCCAAGCTTCCAGTTGTTCCTCAACCTGTTAGCTTGCGGGGGGGTGTTAGACGAAGTCAAGCTCAAGCTGTTCTTGTTAACCCAAGTATTGGAAGAAGGACAGCAGGCCAAGCTGTACAGACAGCACAACAAGCATTTGCTGACTCATGAACAGCAGGGAAAGGAATGTGCATGTGCATGTGTGATGTCCGAAGTCTTCCCATGCGTGCTTGGTTACTGTTAAAGCATTTTCCCGTGTGTGCTGTCAGAAGACAGCAGATGGTGCTGCTGCATGTGTGTGTGCTGTTACCTAGTAGTTTAATGTGTAAAGGTGTATAGATGGTGCTGCGGCATGTGTGTGTGCATGCTGTCACTTACAGTTTAATCTGTAAAGTTGTTGTTGTGGTGTATATATCAAAGCCTTCCCGTAAGGCCTGTGATAAGATTGTTTGAAGTATTAAAATTGATATCATAAAGTTTCACAATTTTACCCCTACCATCGCACGTCGCCATTTTTTTTTTTTTTTTTTTTTTTTTCCATCTCAAGTAACCATATTTGACCTGGGAGTTGCTTACTGATCAACATGTTTTATTAGCTATTAGAATGTGGTTATTATGGTATGAGTAGCAGGTGGATTGGGTGCAACTTGCCACCCGGGGTGGAATTTTCGCAATTGATGGAGGGTTCTTACCTCTTGCTGTTGAGTCGGACTCGATAATGGCTGTTCAAATGAATTTGCAACAGGCCAACATATTGTGTTTAATTTGAACTCACATTATCTGCAGCGAAATACAGTGAAGGTGGACGTCTGTATCGAAGATGAAACAACTACATGCTGAAACCGCCCAGATGTACAAGACGCACTTCATCATGCTCGGCTTACTAGAGTCACAAATTGGACAGTTTGCAGCAACTAATCATCTCATTTTAATTACCAGGATAACTTTATCAAGAACGAAAGCAGAAGCGAAATAACCGACTTCCAACAGTGAATTAATTGAAATAAAATTGCAAAAAAATCGCAAATCTCTAAACAAAACTAAACATTAGTAGAAGACTAGAAGTTCGATAACCAAGGATTAGAGATGGTGTCCTTAATTAATCTTCTTGTGTGATTCTGAGCTTGAAAGCCACGCACTTGGCAGCATTGGACGTTTCACAGGCAATGGAGGCTTCGATTCCATGGCTGAAGTACTAGAAACAGAAGTAGTACTCATCGGATTCTTCGGTTGCAAGGCTGAAGTACTAGTACTAGTAGTAGTAGCATTCACCGAATTCTTATTAAACCACCCCATTGGGCCAATTCGAGAGTAATTTTTTTACCTAATGCGCCATGAATGAATGGCTTTACATGGTCTTGTGAGGGGGGATTCTGCACATAAAAATTCGCAGGCTTCAAGCGTCCAGGTGTTTTGCTTGCGCTTGACTCAGTTTGGGATAAATTTTGATTTTGTTTTGCAGCATAAATCTTATGTCTTTCCATGGAATCAATCTCCAGTGTCAAGGCCTGTATCTTGGATTCGAGTGAAGCAATGAGTTTAATCAATTCATCCTCTGGAAACAGGGCAATCCGAGCATCCTATATTGGGTACTTGTCCTCAGAAATCTGCTTATTGCCTTGTTTTTGAAGCTTGGGATTGACATCATCATCATCATCTCCGTCCTCATCATCATCACCATCACCATCATCGGGGCCATCATCTTTCTTCTTCTTGGCCTCATAAAAATGGGACAAACTGAAGTTTCTCTTTTGGAAACCGGGGGCAGCAGCATCCTTGGAAGCCTTGTACCTGTCAAGAATGCGATTGAATTCAGCTGGATCTTGCAGCCACGTCTCCGGCTGAATTGGTCTAATCCCCTTCTTTTGATCAGCCTCGTAGACAACCAAGGCTACATCAATGTCACAAAGTTTGGAGAGCTCGTCGGCCTTCCTGTATACACTAGTCTTTCTCTTATGAAAGGCCGTCTTTCGAGCACTGTCGTTGGGTATGAGTTCCAAGCTTCTTCTCGTAGGAGATTATGATTTTGTTACTTGATTTACACGTCAACATTCTAATCAAAACCTTTGAACAAAACGAAAAGACACTGCACGCAAATGAGACTAGAAACTTGTTAAGCCTGTATGCACCGCCTCCGCCTTAGCCGCTAAACTTGAGCAGCAAGGAGCAATCCCTTCCCCTCCCGCAGTGATGAAACATCCCACCCCATCTTCCTCACTATCCATTGTTTACAGCAGACGCACTGCTATATGCACAACCGGCAAACCTCCGTCAAAAACTACATCATTTTGACATGTCCAGATCCTCTATAGACCAAACACCAACTGCTGGACGTTTTCAAATCTTTGTATTTACAAGGTTAATGTCTTCAACATGCGTGCTTGGTTACGGACGAGAAGCATCTGAAAGTATTCACGAAAGCCACTTTACTCCTTGAAAGTCATTTTCTCAAATACAAACGATATTCTACACTATGAGGAGGAAGGGTTTCCTACTTTTATCTCCTATAGTCAAATCCGTCGTCAAATTTTCCGTCCAACATGCTGACATGGCAAACGAGAACCGTACAGAAAAATAACTAAAATTTTGAACAGGTGCGATACGTGCATATCAATAATATCAACAGTGACAACAAAATCAAAGAAACCACAGATTTCATTTGAAACATTTTACAAGTACACATTTTTTTTGCTACCATCCAATCGGCCCATCGTTTTGTACTATGCTGAACTCTGCAACGGGCAAAAAATGGAACATACAACATTTTATGAATAAATGATTTACTTCAGACATACAATAACGATTGAAATACTGAACCTGCTTTGAGTTACCACCACCGGTAAGTCAACTGCCCCAAGTAGAATTTACTTTGGGAGTTGGCTACCAGGTGCACCGACATTAACTTAACAGACAAGGGCAATAAACAGAAATTAAATCGCACAAAGTGAGAAGAGAGAGACAGAGAGAGAAGGCGCCGGGAGTGGAATAGCTCGGCCTTATCCCGCACAAGGGAAGCAAGAAACTTGGTCAGGCAAGGCATGCAACATCGATCAGTGGAAGAAAAGTGGAGGCAAAACACAACTTTTGGCCACATTGCACATCTAAATGCCAAGTGCGCCTGTTACAGGGTCACGACCTGCATTTGCATCCTTGTGTTTCAAAGACAGGTTTGCAAATTGGGAATCAAGGTCTCTGCTGTTAGAGCGGCTATGGCTAGAAGAAGGTCGCTGCTGTTGATGCTGCTGTTGTTGCTGATACAAGGCTCGTAGCCTCCCAATCTCCCTCTCCAATAATTCTTGTTCCACTGAAAATGGTAACACACATCTTAGTCACCTTATTAAATAATGAATACCAAAAAGGGGTAAAGAAGGTTCTGCTGTTGACATGACAGATACGTCAAAACCGCTTCCAGATACGTGGGCCTTCTAAATCTTCCATGCATTTTTCAGTGTGGTTTAAATCATGTTTATTGTAACTTTCAATATTTTAGGAAGAGCCAAGGCATCCAATTGCAAACCCGTGAAGGTAGCCCTGGAGAGGGCGTTCACATTCATTTAAATGCAAATGTTCTGGCTTGAATTCTCCCTAAGATGCGTATGAAGGGTAAAATGTACTTTGAGCCTGCTAACTATCGCAAAAATTCCAGGTATTCAGGTGATAAAAGAGTAACCATAGGTAAAACATCTCTCTTCCAAACCCAAGGCTATTACAATCCACATGGTCCCCGCACTCAAATTGTTAAATATTATGCTTAAGTCTAACAACTTCTATGTGTTATCTAATTTTCTCCAGATCTTCATAGCATAAATTCTCATTGTTCTCCATTTGAGTACCAATCATCCTCAAACAGCCATGGGTATGAAGTGTAAAATGTACCTTGAGAAAGCTTCAGGCTTATAACTTTTTCAGCTTCTGATTCAAATAATCCAAAACTTAATACACAGTTCTAATTTTACTCGAAACATATTATCCAAATTCAAGTAACAGATGAAGCCAAAAATGCATAGATTATGAAAACCTGAATGTTCAAGGTAGAAGCTTACAGTATTTGATAAGCTGCTCCTGTGCTATACTTTCTAAGCGCTGCTTGAGGGCTTTGTTCTCCATGCTCAGAATCATATTCTGCTGGTTGAGAAACTCAAGCTCAGCCGAAACTTCAGTCCCTTCTGCCTGTGGAGTAACACATGCAGGAACAATATTGTGAATCATAAAATACCTCATAAGAAAACCCAATTCAAACTTAAATAGAGTAGTTCCAGCTTTTGCTGGCACTTGCCTGTAAAGCTTGTACATTCCTCTCCAGCTCTGCTATGTATTGAAGTTTCCGAACCCGTGAACGTTGAGCAAATTGCCTACAATAACTAGTATTTCAGTCTACATAAAATATAGTTTAATATTCCAATTCAAGAATACACCAACCAAGTTTCTAGAATTATGACCATTAGTGCTGTTAAAAGGAAATGATTATATCAAACCCAAAATCTGCATCATGATACAGAGCAAGTTGATAATTTTTTTGAGAAAGAAATGATTATATTAAACCCAAGAAAGGGAAAAAAGCAAAGGAGAGGTCAAAAAGACCACATCAAACAACCAGAGACACACAAACGAGAAAGAAGAAACAGCAGCAAGACTGAAAACTGAAAATCCAAACAAAACCCTAGAGAAAAATAAATAAATAGCAGCCTTCCAATCAATCCAAATTAGGAATAAAGGGGTATCTCTGAACTCTGAGGAAACAAAAGCCCAAAGCGTTGACTGAAAACAAATTCTGTCCCAAAGCTCCTCAAAACACAATCCATCGTAAGCTTAAAAACTCTCCTGTTTAGGCAACCCCCATCACCCTGGCCTTCTTGCCCTTGCACGCCAAATAATGATATTCACTAAGAAGAGATAAGCAGTCCCAAGGAATTATCCAGATAAGCAGTCACTAAGAGCCAGTTGATAATTATGAATCTAGAGTGTCCACAATTTAGTATGTAAAACAATTAGGAAAAACTTCTTGCATCAAAATTTTAACAAGGTTTAAAAAAATTATTTCACTCCACCCGAATTTTGAAAAGAAATCTGTGGAAATTTAACTTAAAACTTATGGCGATAGCCCTTAAGTGAATTACTCTTGAGATTTGAACAAGCAGCATTCAAATGCTTAAGAGCAAAGGGACAGTCCTAGTCCAGTCCTTCAACTATCTTCCTCCACTTTCCCAGAAAACTAAACTATATAAATTAAAACTATTAAATTAGCATACGTACTTCTCCACATTAGCTATAAAACAGATGATAGGTAGTATTCCACTTAGCTTCTCATGTTGTATTGTCTTCCCAAATTAGAAGAGTATATGAAGCTACACCTCATACGTAATCACGCGTAATATGTATTCCACATACATAGTCACGCCTAATACTCAGGGCCACATACTGGTCAACAACTCAACTTCATGCCTAACACCAGGTGATCTAAAGTAAATAGAGTAAACTTTCTTCATATTTGTAATATATTACAGGTGTATGCTTGCAATTAAGGACAAATTTGTCCAAATACAGCTATTTATATACTTAAATGCTTGCAGTATATTCATGTGATGTGCTTGCATGTAAGTTTTATGCATTTGTGTATGATTGTATGGATGCACTTAAAGTTGCACACTTGCAACATGGATGTAACAATGCAAATCCCAACGCCATGTAGCCCACTAAGTAACCAAGTTGCAGAGAAGCAACAAAGTACCCCTAACATACCACATACAAAGCATTGAAGGCTCCTGTATCCGTACCATAACTAGAAAAGTACCATAGTCCTTATTTCATCTATTCAAGTGCTCTTTCCAATTATTTACATTCCATTATGCTAGTCATCACATAGATCCATTTAAGGGAACAATTCTTATTTACACAAATTTATATGCATTCTAACTACAGTAAAGACTTTTGTAAAGCAGCCTCAAATTATGTTTTTTGGAATAAATTGAGTGTGAGATAGAGGGTGTATGTTTATTTCATCTGGAAAACCTATAAAACAACCTAAAGAAAAGTAGAGACAGATCAAAGAGACAACCTAATATGTAAGAGTAATTTTGCTATATTGATGTCAGGTAAAATGAGTACCGGCGCAAAGAAATAATAAATCAATTCATCTGGAAAATCCGCAACAGCCAGGAAAAAAAAAAATTGAAGTAGAGGCAGTAAAAGAGAAAACCAAAATTTATGTAGATTAATGTCACTTTGTTGGTATCAGGTAAAATGAGTAAAAGTATAGGTAAAATACTAAAGAAACTACATACTGTTTAGCACGTTTTGCATCTGTCTCAGATGCATAAGGCTTAGCATTGGAATTGTCCTTTCTCTCAGAAGAAGCCTTTGGATCATGAAGACCAGAATCAAAATGATCCTGCTTTTCACTCACTGTAGAGGCAATCCCATCAGCGTCTTGTGGTGTAGATAATGATCTTGAACTCTGAAGAATAATGTTATCCCTGGCAGAAGGAAGGCCCCCCAGGTTATTTACACTATTCAAAGAAGACTCCCATGCTTTATTCTTCTGCTTCACCAAGTTCAGTTCTGTGTATAATGAAGCATGTCGTAAATCTTTTCGAGGATCAAAGTCTTGAGATCCCCAAGAGGGTGCAGAAATCATATTATGATATTTGTACTCGTCTTGAGTGGCATAATCAAGGTTGGAAGCATTAATTGCATCCACATATGCAAAAGAGTCACTTGATGAACGACGATGACCTCCTCTGCGTATAGGTGTGTCTGGCTCATTAAGGAGATCATCAAGCCAAGAAGGTTGTTCCTCTATAAGTAGGCTCTCTGAGGAAGTCCTCTGGTGATGTGCATTTCCCTCTCTAGGCTTCTGAACAATTTTTGATCCAATTGCAGGACTAAGGACATAATCTGCATATGATGGGGCAACACTAGGAAATGGACTTTTAGGAGGAAGTAAAGGATGCTTTCCGGAATACATAAAATTTCTGATATTTGATGTACTCTTGGAGTTTGCCATTGCTGAAGCACAAACCAGTCCCTGTCAAACGATATAGTGTAAGATGACAGAGGCAGAAAAGGTATAGAACATGGAAAACAAATGTATAACTAAAGCACAGTGTTGACAAGCCAATTGATAAATATGTCACCATCAACAAAGGAAAATAGGAAAAGAAAAACATGGGATAAAGTCAATAACTTGCCACTAAACAATTGAAAACAGAAAGAAGACATAATAACTATAACTCTGCTATTAATATCCTTCTCCATGTTGACATGAATACACACCTACATCAATGGGCAAGAACACGTCTACTGGAAACTTCAAAATTATCAATATGATTCATAAGGCATACGAGTTTGAAACCCAAACATACACAAGCTTAAAACACAGATATGCCAGCATAGAAATACATTCAAATGGACAACACTACAACTACCCAACTTTCTGAGCAGTATGGTGATCACGAAGAAACCATTTTCATCGCTATAATAACATCGAAACCCAAATTAACACAAAACTAAAGCTTCCATCCAACTGGGTTTTCTGCTTTCTCCCCATTAAATGCCACCACGTACAGTTACACTCTAAATGAATCGGAGGGCCCAACCACAAGGCTAACTGTGTTAATGAAAAGCCAAAAATTCCCAATCACCGCACGCTACTGACTCAAAATATCAAATTTGTTCCTGAAGAAAACATGGAAAGAAAAGATAAAAGATGGAAACTTTTGAATTGAATAGAATCTCCTAAACAAATGAGGTCCTAATCACAGTTGGTTGAGGTGAGGGATTCGGGTTTCTCAGCCCCAAACAACAAAAATCTTCAGAGATTCAAACCTGCAAAGCTCATTTCATTTTCCCACATTTTCTCATCAGCCAAACAGACAACGAATCTCACAATTTCCGAAATGAAAAATCACACATAGAGCCCTCAAAAATCATCATTTGCAACGAAAAGATAATCATCAAGTGATTTATTGGACGAAATGCTGAGAATGTGTGCGATTATCAGCAAAATTAATCACAAACAGCTGCTGATTTGACGAAACACAGAAACGGAGATACACGCGCACGAAGCTAAAAATGCTTCCTTTTGCTTCGAGAAAATACACACAAACATATATATTTATATATATATATATATATGTATGTGTGTGTGTGTGTGTATTGATTACCTGTAGTGAACGAACAATCGAGATCTTGAAACGCAATGATCGAAGAATCAGAGATGTTTATCTGTCCTAGGGTTTCTGAGATATCAATGATTTAATACCCCTCTTCTCTTCGGAGAAGAAGCTCTCTCTCTCAATCTCTCTCTCCTCTCTCTCTCTCTCTCTATCTCTCTACTATTTCTTCTGGTTAATGTCTGGGGTTTGGATTGAAATTATATTTTGTTTTGTCCTTTTTAAATTATTTTATTATTTAAATGTTTTTTGTAAAATTTAATTGTCAACTTTGTATCTTTTGGATGCACAGCCTGCAAGTTGCAAGTGGCGCCTTTTTATTCTCCCTTTCCAGTTCATTTTTGCCTACCTAAATTCCTATTCTGGGATTAAAGATGGTCAACAAAGTTGAAACCACAGAGAAAATTTACATTTCATAACCGAGTTTTTTGTTTTTGAGGTATTTTTTTTTATTTCTATAATTATTAATAATGTGCAGATTTAGTCCTTGAATCGTTACAGTAATTACTTACTGTGATTCTTTTTAGAATAATGTGTTGATTTAGTATCTGAATTATTAATTCAACTTCTAAACTATTTTTTTTCTTCAGAAAAGTAAGCCCTTTAACTCATTAAATTTGCCAATTGCATTTCTACTATAAGACTCAAAGTTATTTTATTCAAATTTTCGTCGAGTCACATAACTTACATGTAATACATTTTAAAGTATACATTAATAGTTTTAATGTGTTTTAAGAACTTATTTTCTTGAAAAAATAATGTATAGAGTTAAATTTGGAGGGTATGTTGGCAATTTGATTCGTAATATATATGCAATATTAATTGCTTATTGACAAGATAATGACAGTATTACTCCATAACAGTATTACTCCATAAAGTGTGTTATCTATAAGTAACATGGCTTAAATTGATGAAACATTGGATAGACTAGCTTTGAATCTTATAGTAGGGATGAAATTGTCAGTTCTAATGATTTTAAGGACTAATTTAGAAACTTAACTTTCTCTTAAATATTAATTTAGGAACCAAATCGAAATGTTAGTTCACGATTTTAGGTGTAGAAAACCTAGAGACCAAGATCATCTTGTTCTCTTGGTTATTTTTTCATCAGAAATCTAAGGGTTACGACATATTTTACTATAGTCTTAAACAAAATGGGTGAATTTTTATTGACTTTTAATAATCATTTCGATTTTTAGTTTTTAGGTTTTGGTTTTCCTTTTTTTTTTAATTTAAAAAAATATAATTAAAAAATAGTTACCAAACAACCATTTAGATTTATAAACGAACATTTGGATTAAAAGTAAGTATACAAGAGAACTCAATTTCAACACATACTTCGATATTCCCAAAACGAGTTTGACTCTTTTTATTTTGTGAAAAGAATTGAAGTGATAATAATATTCTCTTCAATCAATAATTTAGATTATTATAAATCCTAATTCCCGAACCAACAATAATCTAACCCCAATTTAGAATGTTAATAGTATTAGTAGGGCCATTTTAACTTTTCTTTGTGGAGTTATGCAGCTTTTTTGCACACAAGCATTTCCTTTGGTTTTATTTTCTTATTACAAACGCAAAGTATAAATGAACAATGTGGAGTGAGTTATCATCTCAACATAATTAATTAGTTAATTAATCAAATTAAATTGATTAATTAATTAATTTAATTAATCAAATTAAATTGATTAATTAATTAATTTAATTAATAGGGTATTGACAAATAGGAAGAGTGAGAGGAGGAGTCGGCACTTAAAAAGTGCATGATGGGAGACAACCCATTCCTCATCAATAAAGTCAGCAACAAGATAACAAATTCAGTACAATATAAATCAAACATGTCCACATTTATTCAACCTAATTTGGAAAGAACTTGGCTCCTGAAGTCCTACTTACAACCAATCCAGGATGGACACGTGTCCAAATTTTGATTAAAAAATTCTAAATTTGAACACATGTCCATCCCGGATTGGTTGTAAGCAGGATCGGCCGTTGAATTTACGACAAGCAATCCCTAACCCTAAACGGTTGGATTGTCGAAATTCACTATAGATTGGGCCCCAGAAGGTGCCTCTTTTTGGGATCCCAATGTAAACACGCATACAAATGATATTGAGCAAGGAAAGATTTGAACTCGAAACATCGACTGCAAAGAGTATGCTCTTAAACAATAACAAAGCGCACCAAGCACGACCTAATTACGCCAAACTCACAAAACGTAAGGAAACCATCACCGAAATGACGTTAATTTTGAGCCAAGAAAACTCATTCATCTGTTTAACATATACAACATTATACTAACCTACATGCCGTGTAATTCGAAATGAATCTGGCAGCATACGAAGTCATGAAATCCCTAAAAAAACTCCTTGTGCTCATACAACATGTAAACACAAGCTTACTTACAAAGCCACTGGTTAAGGGTTCGTAAATAAGTTTGCGAATCTGAGTACTATCTACAACAGATGACGGGCTCGACTCATGTATCAAGCAGCTTCTTCCACCTGGCATACCCGAATATGAGAAAGAAGAGTAACACGGAAAATGCAGTAATACCCCCAACAAAGGGCTCAAATATCCCTTTCTTGGTGTATAATATACAGGGGATGTTCATACCAAATATACCAGATATCAAGGTCTCCACTGCTATCGCAAATGATGCAATGGTCAATGTCAACTGGAGCTGAATGAGTTCGTTTCGTTGGTTATCAAGTTGTATGTTGACATAATCCTCCGTGTCATCAATATACTCCCGCACCTACATCCAATGAACACAATACGAACATGAGCAGTATTCAAGGACGGATTAACACAATAACCAATCATGCTTAACATGCACAACTAACTGGTTTCTAAATTACAATTCTTATATACCAATGACAGTGAAATTAGTTCCAACTGGGAACCCACAAGAGGTCCAAAGCCTCCAAAGTATTCCAGGAGCAAGTGCAACCACAGAACTCTTACAGAAAATATGCAACATTTAAGAAATCTAACCTAAAATTCATTATCTGGAACTGAATCAAAGTTGATGCAACTGCATTAAAACACAAGCTAACGGTGACAAATGATATTTAATATTGTTTTGTAAAACGTTAAGTTCTCCAGGACGAGATCCTTTAAGTAGCATTTGTGTAAACTGAACTTAATAGTCAAGTTCTATAGTATAAAGTTGTTATAGTAGGTCATAACAATTAGCACTCACAGATAATATTTTGTTACGGGTTCCATCCAGTTGCATAAAATATGCCTCAAGCAGCATCTCTAGATCTTCTACGTCATCGTAATCCATATTGTTACTGTTTACCAAGCTCCCACTTCTGTTAGAACTAAGCCGACGTAAATAGGGTGCGGATATGCTATTTGAAGCAGAACGCCCCAACAAAGCCTCAGGCTGTTGATTCT
The DNA here is from genome assembly GCF_041283825.1 of Pyrus communis. NCBI lineage: Eukaryota > Viridiplantae > Streptophyta > Magnoliopsida > Rosales > Rosaceae > Pyrus > Pyrus communis. The sequence goes on from NC_142579.1 coordinate 1,265,502, forward strand.
GCATCCATTTCCTTGTTAAATATAAATGTGCCATATCTTCATTGTCATCCAACAAATGTTCGAGTTCATCCCTCACCTGAAATCAGACAGACACACGCTTCTAACTCAAAAGGAACTAAAAATATAAATATTAAATAGTGGCATACAGATAAAACATGTATGCTAAGTCCCCATTTTACATAAACTTTTTCTAGCATATTGTCAAATAGTAAGGAGTATCCACTTCTCTTTGTACTCCTGCACAATCTAGAAACAGCTAAAGCCTCAATCCCATGCACCACACAAATTCAATCCCACGCACCATACAAATTCAATCCCATTCTGACATCTAAGTATAAAAGGATTCTATCAAGTTGCCATGAGAAATGTACATTTTTCAGCTAAACTTGACGCCTCTTCCCTCGCAACAGTCATATAAAGTAAGTTATATGGATGTTGGTTTTGCCACCCCATCAAGTAGAAACAATTTCAAGAGAAGCCCCCTGTCGATCAATTTTCAACACAATAAGACCTAACTCCTGATACGATTCACTTCATATGCACTCAGTTATACAGGCTAACAATGTCAGTACTAAAACCAGAACAAGTCTAAAGGAAGCGTGGTAATAAAAATCTCATCAGAAATATCTTATTATTCACCAGAACATGAGGGCTTTCAAAAATTATTCAAACCTTCATGTCACTTACACATATGAGGATTTAGAAAATGGAACTCTGTCATCTCAAACATCATAATTTCAATTTCCTAAACCCTTTTATATTTACTTGTGCATTAAACTTAGGCTAAGGTTTGATTTAAAGTTTGGGCCTTAGATGCCAGAAACCTTTGCTATTCTTCATATGGCATGAATGCAGGAAAGGCTATAAAAAGAACAATTGTATTACCATGTGACTTAAAATATGAAACACAGATAAACGTAACTCAACAAAACAAGAGTTGATGAGAATGGCTCTCAACTATAATCAAATTATTCAGTGTGTCAAACAACCATAGCATCTAGCCCAGACAACCAACCCGATGTAACTAGGCGACCAGAAATATATGCTGAATAAATGTAAAGATGCTTTTATTAGTGAATTGAATGGCATTTTACGAGCGCACTACCATTACAAAATTCTATCTTTGATATATTGATGTATCTGTTTGTTTCAGTTCCTAATTCATGAAACATTCTTGAAGCAGATTCTGTCGAGACACTTAATTGGGGTTTATTTATGTCAATCTGGGATTTACTGCTTTATATTCATGGGTGATAGTGTTATATTATTTAAGGCAACAGTGGCTCCAAAAACCTTTTTCAGTTTTCAAAACAAATTGAAATATCACAAAAACTATGAATTGACAAACATTTTAACTCCAAGTTGCGTCAGGTTATTAATTCCCGACATAATTGAAATTAGACATGCAGCATAGCAAATCATCTGAAAAAATATAACAAAGAAAATAATGACAAATGATATCCCTCAAGAAGAAGGGTTAAGCAAACATACCTTCTGTACACGTGCAAGCAAACGCGTAAGAATGCTTTTCAAACTCCTCACAAGTTCAAGGTTCTTGGTGCTAACATTTCTAGCCAGTTCATCTAAAACAGGGTAGGCTTCTCTCTCAAGGTCTGCCACACTAGAATTCAAGTATGTACAGACAACTTCTAATGCAATCTCCAGAACCTGAAACTCAAATGGGAGATCACACTGCACACCTTCAACGACTTCAGGAACAGGTAACCATTGTTTTCCGCTTGAAACAATCATTCCACTAGCTAGTTCATCAAGTGGACTTGCTTCTTCTATCCTGGATTGCCTTTTCTGAGGAAGTTGTTGCCTTAGCTGATCCGCAAACGGAAGAACCTCCTGCCGAAGAGGATCAAGCAACAAAACCTCTTCCGCTGTAACTATAGCCTTTATAAACTCTAAATTAACCACCATGGCCTTCTCCCTAGCTGCAATTGAAATGAGAAAACATATTTCCATTGGTCATCATGGTCTGCTATGGCTACACAATTAAAAAACCAGTAAATAAGGTAACCCTAACCCTAACCCTAATGAGAATTCACATATAAGATAAAAAATGGGAGGAGGAGGAGGAGGAGGAGTACCAAGGATGCTGGAGGAATGGGAAAAGACAGGGCCGAGAATCCTCAAGTCCCGGGCGGGAATGGCGGCGCGTCGAATAATAGCATTCTTGTCACACTCGACGAGCTCTGATCCGCCAAAGCGGTCAAACCGCATCCAAAGCCTGGCTCCTCCGACCTTCTTCTTCCCCTTCACGCCACCGCCGCCAGCAACAACCGCGTTCAGATTATTATTATTGTTGTTGGTATTGGTACTGTTGATATGGACATTGGAGAGGGGAGGAGATCGAAACGGCTGCGGCGGAGAGGGAAAAGGGGAAGGGGGAGGGCCAATGAACTTCTTGGGGGGGCGGCGACGGATGCTGCTGCTGCGCTTGAAAGAGAAGGGACCCTTCCCCATTTTTGCTTCTCTTTCTCTTCCCGTTCCGTGTGTGTATTTAAGCGAGTCATGGATCTTTTACTTCCCCTTCTTCTCTCCTGCTCCGACTCCGACTCCGACTCCGCCTCCTCATCATCCCCAGCCGCTTGCTTCTTTCACGTTCTCTCTCTCAACTCCCAAACACACTTTATTTAGTTTTTAATTGTTTTTCTATATAATAAGGAACGCGAGAATTACGTGGCGGTGAGGTAAAGTAAGGAGATGTATTTAATTGAGATTACGTGGGTTTTTAATTTTTTTAATGAATTTAGGGATATTCAATTAAGATTTTAAGTGATTTCTTTTAAAATTTAATGTGTATTTAATTAGGATTTTCAAGAAGTTTATAATATTCCATGTATATTCAATTAGAAATTAATTTTAAAGAATTTGAGAAAGTTGAGAAATTAGAAGGAATTAGAGAGATTTCGTAGTTTATTTTAAGCATCCACAAATCACCTCTTCCCATGACAGAATTGAATGAAAATTTTATTTGGAATCTCTACAAATCAATTAAACTCCATAAAAATCCATGGATTTATAAATCCATTAAAATCTCTCAAATTCGCAATTGAATACACCCCCTAAGTGTTATAATACAATTGATTGAAAATTTAAAAATAAATAAACAATTGTATCAGGAAATTTGGAGTATCGGGCCATGTTTTCGATAGCAAGTGTAGCGTTTAATGTAAGTTGTAATCATATTTAAACTCATCTAACTTAAGAATATATACACACAATCCCTTTAAGGGAAGGAATTTCTATTTTTATTTTTTAAATTGAGATTAGTTATGAGACGCACTTCACATCGAACTTCAACTCTATAAATATAGTTTCTCGTGACCGTATCTGAAATTTCATAGTTATAAAGCAAATCTTACAATTTTATTCAGGAAAAGAAAAAAAATCAAAGAAAAGACAAAATAAATTGGCACAAAGACTCCATCTGTATAGCAGAAAAGTAGAAACAAACCACACAAACGCCTCTAACGGCTGAAAAATAGTTAATAACATTCAACAATTGCAGCATAGAGCTTCTTCACCATGCGATTTTGGAACTGAGAAAATGCATTGCTCCATGGTACATTAGACAACAATGAACCAAGAACAATCCAAAACCCGAATGCAAATCCAAGCCCCAAGCTCAAATAGAACCCACCGTCTTCAAGTAAATAACCTTCTGCGTGCTTGTCATCACCTACCGGTGGCATGGCCTCATTTACACTGCAACGCTCTTTCAATGGAGGTCCACATAGTTTGTTGCCAACATAACTAGACTGATCAAAGCTCTGAAGCTGAGTGCTTATCGGAATCTGCCCTATCAGCTTGTTATAGGACAAATTCAGATAACTGAGAAATGTCAAGTTCGATATGCTTGGAGAAATTTCACCAGAAAGTTGGTTCACGGACAAATCAAGTGACTCTAACATTTTCATATCACCGATTTTGGAAGGGATTCTTCCAGTCAAAAGATTATTGGATAAATTCAATGTTTGCAAGATAATGAGGTTGGTCAGCTCTTCGGGGATTTCTCCAGATATCATGTTGCTTGAAAGGTCCAAGCTAGTTACCAAACGAAGCACTGTGTCATATTTCACTTCTCTGCCTTTGGTCACAAAATCCGCATTCTCTATGTAGGCCTTACCAATCATATAAGAACTAAAATAGATATCTTCAATACTGGTGTCTTCTTCGCTTGGAAAGGTAGTGGCCATGGATGAAAAATTTTGGAAGCATCTTGGTATCGTTCCCGAGAGATTGTTATAAGCAAGGTCCAAGATTTGGAGATTTGTGAGACTACAGAGTTCATCTGGAATGAAACCATGGAACTTATTTGAACGAAGACTAAGAACTGCCAAGCGTGGGCCAAACCATATTGGAATGCCTCCAGCAAACTTGTTTCCAGCAAGGTCAAGAAGAAACAACTGCTCACAATTTTGTAGGGACACGGGTAATTCTCCAGATAGGCTATTATTGCGCAAGTGCAATGATCCAAGGGAAAGTAAGTCTCCAATAGAGCTTGGAATTTTCCCTGTCAAATTGTTGTCTTCTAAATTCACAGTTGTCAAGTTTGGCCAGTATAACAGACAATCAGGAATTTCTCCATCGAGGAGATTGTTGTCAAGATGAAGAACTTGAAGGGTTTTAGGTACATCACTCCTATCACAAAAGAAGTGAGAGAGAGTTCCCGAAAATGATGAATTGGAAAGATCTAGAATAGACACTGCCGAAGACACAAGAGGCAATGAACCATTGAACTGGTTCGATCTTAAGTCAATTAAAATTTTTGAAACCATATAGAAAGAATCGGAATCCTATTTTGGTTTTGGCCGGTTGGCAGAAACTATGTTTGGAACCTCCCCGGACAATTGATTACTCGAGAGAACCACATAGTTTGCAAAATCATATGAAAAGATGTTCCAGAACCAAGTCGGAATGGTACCTGAAATTCCTGTATTGGACAAGTTAAGAGCAGACAATTGATTTTGACTTTGAAGCCATGTAGGCAACTCTGATGGGTCCAGACGCCAAGAACCTAAACTCAAGACAGAAAGTTGAAAAGGAGGAACCCAGTCATAGTTGGTTTTAAGAGTCAAGGAGTTATCATCTGCAGTAAACATTTTCAATCTTGTAAGATTAGTAAAATGAGCTTCAGAGACAACACCCTCGAATGAATTATGATCAATGCCCAAGGATTCTAAGCGTGATAGATTTCCTAAGGACATCGGAATGAGACCTGATATAGAATTATACGAAAGAATAAGATAACTTAAATTTTTAAAAATTCCTAGCATACCAGATAAATGACCTGAAAAATTATTATTCGAAAAATCTAAAAAATCTATTTGATCAAAACTACACTGAGACAAACTTTCAAAGATTTCTGATACCCTCCCTCTGAAATTATTTGACCATAGATCAACAGAAGTCAACTTACAAAGATTTCCCAATGAGTTTGGGATTTCCCCTTCAAGCTGGTTCAAACTTAATTGAAGATCAACAAGGGTTGTCAAGTTTCCAAGGGAACTCGAAATTTCACCATGGAAAGCATTGGAAGAAAGATTGAGGGACTCAAGATTGCCCAAACTGTACAACCATGTAGGTATGGTAGAGTTGACATAATTGCCAAAAAGATCAAGAACTTTAAGATTTGTCAAGTTCGCAATAACACTTGGCATGTGATGAAGTTCGCAGTCAGAAAAATGCAACTCTACCAGCAGAGAAGAGAGTGTGTTTACTTGTAACCAACGAGATGCGTTGGTAAGATCTACATCACTCATGTCAAGATGTTTCAACAGAGAAAGACCAGAGAGCCATTCAAGATTCTCGACCATCAAATCAGAGTTGCTAGAAAGGTCGAGATAACGTAGACTTGAGAGATTTCCCAACTGATGAGGAATGGTTCCGTTGAACCCTGCACTCGAGAGATCAAGATATCTTAAACGTTTAAGAGAACCCAAAAAGCTGGGAATCTGCAGTCCTTCAAAATTGTTGAAGCTTAAGTCCAAGTGGCTGAGATGCTTTAAATTGAGTAGAGAAGGATTTACCTTGCCACCCAGCATATGTTCCTCACCAATCATTTCATCATAATAACCAGCAAGGTGGAGCTCACGGACATGACCGGTTAAATTACTGCAGGCAACACCGGTCCAGTTGCAACAATCGCCTTCACCATCCCAAGAGGAAAGCATATTTGAAGAATCATTGAGATCTTTCTTGAACATAAGAAGTGTTTGTCTCTCATTTTCTTTGCAAGGCAAATGGACCAGGTTTCCATTGCATAAGGTAAGTGTAAAAGACGCAATGGATAGAAGAAAGGTGAGTAGGTAAACAAGTCTCATGACTGTCATCGTATAGATATGGAGTAGGTGATGGATGTGAGGAATGAGTAATTTAGAGGAGTGCTATATATACACACGTTAGTAAAGAGTAAAGGTCCAACCTCGGCCCTACTCTTTATATTTACTACAAATCATTTTTCTACATCCCTCCCGGCAAAGACGGAAGCGGGTCAAGAGATTTAAGACAGAAAGGATGGTCCATCCCAAAACAAATTCCAGGCAGTGATGGATATGGTTCATCCCCAAAGAAACGTCAGGACCATATATAGCAATAATTGATCTACTTAAATTAGTTTTAAAAATCATTTTCCGGAAGAGAATTGAATTATAGATTGACGAGGCCGAATGCCCTTATTTTACTCTACTACTATTGGATATTTAATTGAGAAAATTATAATTAGATGCGTCATTGTAGACATTTAGAAGTGAGTCAAGTCATTTTTCTACATCCAGACCTACAAAGTCGTTATGGAAAAATTTAGGGGTAAATGAATTTTAATCCTTGTATTAGATTAATTTTTCATTAAAACCTGGTGTAGTATTAGTTATTTGATCTTGGTCCTCCATGTCATCATGATTACTATAACTCATATTTTGTTGTTTTTAAACTCCTTAATGGCTCTTTTTGTTCCCATTGTGCCCCTATAATTAATTATTCGACCTTCTTGGTATGTTCCACATTATTAGAAACTAATTTTGACTTTGATTAATTGATTTCTTCCATGATTTATATATGGTGCCTGGAAAGATTTTTCATATCATCATGCCTAAATTACAAGATGAAAAAAGTTAAGGTATCAAACGTATAACACACCAACAAAGTGTGTGTATCTAAATATTAGTACCTAGTTGAAAAAACCTAATCATAGTATCTAGTTGAACGCATCTAAATCATAGTACCTAATCGAATGTATCTACGTTATAGTACCTAATCAAATTTATCTAAATTATCGTACGTACCTAATCGAATGTATATAACTTATCGTAACTAATCGAATACAAATGCAATAGATCAAACCCAACTCCAAACTCAACAATTCATACACTAATAAAATGATCAAAACCCAATAATAAAATCAACCATACTAAATAACAACAAAAAAAAAAAAAAAAAAAAAAAAACCTAATATAATAAGAAATATCACAAGCACAATGCCACAAAAAAAGTTACTGAAGTTGAACCCATTCTCTTCGTTGCAAATCGTTGGAATCCACCTAGTAACACAAGCCATATGCCATTCAAAACCAACGGAAAGAAAATAGAGAGAGACCTAATGCAAATGATGAGAAAAAAGGGGAAAATCGTAATTAGCAAATGTATGTGAAGAAATCAGCCAATACATGGATGGTTGCCTCATCTCTTTTTCAATTGCATAAGCCTAATCTCTTTTTCTAAGGAGAAGCTTAATCTATCACTCAGTACTACGGTCTGGTGGTATTTCTCTTCACTTGGAAGTGAGAGGTCTTAAGTTCGAATATCGTGGATGACGAATTCAATACAAAATTAGGCTAGCTTAGCCGAATTCTCCCTCGATGTACTAAAAAAAAAAAAAGAAGAAGCCTAATCTCTAATTCATTTGATGTTGCATCTTTAAATGCTCATTTCGAATTTAAAAAAAAAAAAAAATCATTCAATTGTGAAACCATTCAAAAGCAATACTTAGGGGTAATATAGGATAAAACATAGTAAAATTACATAAAAGAAATTAAATATGACGTGTAATAAAAATGATGATTTGGACACGAGTCAAAGAACTAAAATTAGTTTTTAATCATTCTTACATTATTTATCTAAAAGTAATCATTTTTAAGGACTAAAATCTAGTTTTCTTAAAAATTTATATGTCGGTCAAAAACATGTGGTTGCAAAATTTGATATAACTTTTTTAGAGTTATGATTTTTGAGGAATGACCAGTCCTCAGATCGAAGGATTTATTTGTTGATCAATTAAATTTTATCTTGGTCGATCTGAAAATTTTCCTTTTTCTTTTTTGGATGAAAATTAATAACTATTTTTTCTGGAAAATAAAATTCCTTACTTTTTTCATCATTCATCTCTTTTAGTGGTAGACAATGTTCTGCCCTAATTAATTAGGAGGAGAAAAAAAAATAAACAAGATGTTTGGAACTAAAATAAGTTTGGCCCAATGATTTTATTTCACTCAAGTACCAACGACTATTTAATTTCAACAGAAGAGAACAGTAATCGAGGCCCAGGATTTGAAAGTTCACACATCGTTGTAGGCGACAAACACCCTTCAAGCTATACATTTAACCCAATCGGATTTTATTGAGGAAAAGTTACGTTTCGATGGCATTTTTGTAGTTTTTGAGGAGATGAAAGCTCAAGTTGCAATGTAAGTTCTTATCTTATGTCATTAATCACATCAACAACTGGGAGCATAAAGAATTATTTTGAGAGTAAAAAGCTTAAACTAGAAGAAATGTATGTTCTACATAAAGTTGCATAAACAAAGAAGAAAATGACACTCAACTCACAACTCAAAAAGATTTTAAAGCTCTGCAGCCTACTTTCTTTCCAATTCCTTTTGTAAGCTTTGGACTTGTATTCATGTTTAAGGCGTTGCTACATTGCATGCAGTATCGATTTCTTTTAAGAAAAACTCTTTTCTTTTCAAATCACTTCATCAACCTGTACGAACTTGCTCGACTAGCAAGAAAGTTTGCCCGAATGGGTCCAAACATGTCTGTGTATCTCTTGTATTTTGCATCTCTTTCAAGTTATTACTTTGTAGGTGGATATTTTCTAAGTATTTAACATTATTTCCCTTCTATTCTTTCATTTTCATAGTGTTCGATGCGTTTATGTAAACATATCCATGTGAGAATTGCAAACTGAATTGAACTAAGAGCCAATCAGTTTATGCCATTCAAGTAATTCGATTCATAACGTAAAAATCACGTTATATGCTTTTCAAGTAATTTGATTCATAACAATTGGCATCTCAACATTAGTCTTGCATAATATTCTAGAGCTGATCTTATTTCTGTTTTTGTCTTAAGATTTTTTTTTTTTTTTTCCCAAAGAAACATATAATTGGAGGAGAAGTCTTTTCTCAACCTTGGAATTTTATGAAAGAGCTTCCTTTTTCTACATCCATCCCCACAAAGACGGTAGACAAAGTCGTTATGGAAAATTTATTGGTCAACAGAAATAGGACAAAAGTCACATGGTTGTAATCAGGCATGCAGATGGTAATAATTGTTCTACAAGTCAGAGGGCAAAGAAACCCAGACCACAAGAAATGAGAGAAAAAGAAACATGACAAGTTCTTGTGTTTCACCGTGTTTGCAAATTGCAAGCGCATCCAGACTTAGTAACCTGAGAAATACAACTCTTAGAAGGTTCTCTGAAATAAACGTTGTGCAATGAATGAGTATAAGTCATTTAGAAGACAAATTATGTATCAGAGTAAACAGAGTTTACTCTCATTGGTCAAGGAAGAAGACTATATCCATCAAGACAACCCACCACTTGCATATACAATTATATATCTCACGATGAATAATATTCTATAGGCCTTATTCTTTTATTTTTGTCTTAAGATGTTTTTTTTTTTTTTTTTTTTTTGTACCGGTGAAAAGTATAATTGGAGGAGATTTTGCTCAACCGTGAAATTTATGAAAAGAGGTTGATTCTTCTACATCCAGCCCCATATTGACGGTAGACAAAGTCCTTGTGGAAACATTTATAAGTCAGTCAAGAGATATACGACAAAAATGATGTCCCATCCCCAATATAATTCCAACTTCATCCCAAAAGAAAAGTCACAAGAGTTCTAGGAAAAAATAAAAAATATTCATGAGAGACTTATGGCTAGTTTCGGGTTGATGTGGTGAAAAAAAAAAAAAAAAAAAAAAGCGTTTAGCCTTAATTCTGTTAATGGTTTACATTATTGGTTGATAGAGAATCAAAGCAAATTTACTGATGAATTGCAATTTCAAAAAGAAAATCTGAAGAATAAAAAAACAAAATACAACGAGAAGAATGAGCATTTGTAAATTCCAGAACATTTTAAAAACCGAAATTAGGCATAATCAAAGATGGACCATTTCATCAGCATATGCGAAGGGTCTCAAAACATACCAAGAAAAGGGTAGGCAACAAAAAGAAATTAAACGCAGAAACTCAACAAAATAAACAATTTAGAGGTTAAGCATCTAAGGTACAATCTTAGAGATCATAGAAAATAAGAACTTACAGAGATTATCAGGCAATTTCAGTTTTTTGAATTTGGGATTAAATGATTCAAATAAGCACTTGAAAGAGTGATTGATAACAAAAATCTGAAGTCAACACAACATGCAGTCATCTACAGAGCTCAAATACACATTCACTAAACATAGTCCACCACTAATCCATACACATATTTGGTTAAAGGAAAAAAGCGAGTTTAACCCGTTGTGCCACCACAGCATCTTGAGGATCATCCGTGAGGAGCAGAAAGCAAAGTTTGTACAAAAAGAAGTGCTGTTTTCAATGTTAGGGTGCCTTCCAACATATGAGATACATACACCAAAAAAACATTATTAGTGATCCCTATGCATATTGTTTCTCTGAGTATTCCAATTCAGCAGTCTTAGAATCTTACACAGTGGCACTTGGCTGTTTCTCTTACTCTATGAACTGTTTTTTCTTTAAAGCACACTCTGCTGATAAATAGATTATTCACAAAAATTATGAAATACAATTGTACATTGAGTGCTAATAATTTTCATAAATTGGCTAGTTACATTTCCTCACAACTTGAGTGATGTCTAAAATAAATGATGGATGAGGTTATAGTTTATAAGTTTCACATTTACATTTACCCACAATTTAAGTGGTATATTTAAACTCCAAACGATGCATAGGTTATCAAGCAGTTACATCATTATTTTAAAAATTCACATCCAATAAGAGTATAAATACACCTAATTGGTAATATCTTGAGAGAGAGATACCTGGCAATGGGTCGACTTGCAATGAACTAAAGAACTCGACTTTTTCTTATGATTACATCACCACCTTCAAGAAATACATTAATCAGTAAAATCAGAAGCAACAACACAAAAGAAAATCCCAAGTAAAGTTCTCATTAGCAGTGAAATTATTAGTATTGCACTAAAAGATTTAGAGATAAGGAGATGATTTAAACAATATTATCTCAATCATCGTTCGGATAAAGAGATTATGTTACTTGTCCAAAACTACCAATCAGGACCACGGATCAAAACTAACTGTCAAAACCTTTCATAATAGTAAATTATTGTTCTTTCTTAAGATTCCAAATACTTGGATACACAAACCTTTTATAGTTTGTATGGATACTTGACCTTCATCAGTCTTATATACTCCCCTCGTGGCCATGAGACTTTTTTATGAGAGCATTAGACAGAAGGGCATGCTTTGAGTATTCAAAATTTTTCAATTTCTCAGTTTTCTTTAAACCTCATGATATGCCGATAATAGTATAAAGATGAATGAACAAAAAAAAAAAAAAAAAAAAAAAAAAAGGAAAAAAAAAAAGAAAGGGTTAAAACCAAAGGAGAACTGAAATAGAGAAACAAAGAAAGAAAACCATAAATGGAACCCAAACACAAAGAGAGTGAGAGAGTTAAACCCAAAAGCTTAACGCAATCTCATTTGCATACCATTTGACCATATTAAGAAAAATATGAAATTTGCACCCCCATTTGACCATATTAAGGATAGAGGGCACTCACATCATTGTAGTAGTACTCTTCTTTGTTATGCTTTTCCTCAAAACTGCCTTAAAAAAACCCAAAAAGCATAAAAATTTAGAAGCAGAAAAGAAAAGGTTTGAAATTGCCATTGGAAATGCAGAATGTACAGATGGAAACCAAATTGAATTATTATGCCCTCTCTCCTCCTCTCTCCTCCTCCTTCAATCCATATACTGGTAGTTACTGTCAATCTATTTAACTTATTCCCAACTTCATCAAAACAACCAAGAAGTATAAAATAGCAAGGTTAATTCTCACTTTCTTTAATCAAAATGAATTCTACTTCTTCCCATCTATTTGCACATCCCTTCAACACTCTCAATTGATATTAAAACAGAAAACAAATTGTTGCAAGAAAGAAGCGAGAGGAAACATCGAGAAGGGAAGCCGAACAGTGAACAACCTGTGTAATTTTGTGAAGATTGGCAAAGAGATCCTATCGAGATGGGAGAAAATGACACTGAAATAGGAATCCCAATCCAAATATCATCCCAGAAACAAAACCTCCCCCTTTCCAACTGTGAAAGGAAGATTACAAAAGATCATGGAAAGGACCTGAGCTTGTCTTTCCATGGGTATCCCCATGACCTCCTAATAAACTCGAATAAGTCACGTCGTGCAACATGTATTTACTCCATAGTCCATACAACAAAATTCCACATAGAACTAGTTCCCAAGAGTAGCAAAGAAATTATCAATGTTATTTAGTCATACATTTTCATATATACTAAAGCAATATTACCCTCACCAGTCATTTTCAAGTCAATCCATACCAGTGGCATTTTGTACTCTTCGGTATCTCTGTAATTTGCTTACTCTGCTTCTCATTTACCAGCGACATGTTATCAGAGTCATTGACTTTTTTCTTGCTATTGCCTACCTCAAAAGATGCATAATCAGAACGAAGATACTCATATTTTTCAATCCGCATACAGGGATTATCAACAAATATTCACCAAAGTAAATCATTTATTATGGTTATTACTTATTATATATGCCCAATGCCTAGTCTATCATGAATGTGGCTTACATTTCGAGAAAAAATAGGCTAAGAAATAAGTTTTTTTTTTTTTTTGTTTATAAATAAAAATTTATACTTCAGCTTCATCAAAATTGCAGGATCCATTCAAACAGTACGAAATTTTTTAGAGAAATATTAAGAAAAATAACCTAAAATGGTAGTTCATAGATTCAGTTGAGTTGTAAATGTTAGTATACAGCATCCAAATATATTGGAAAGATAAAAGTAAATAGTAATCAACGAAATTTTCCTAGTAGAACTTAGCCCTGGAAATTGTCGAAACCAGCTCAATTTACAGGAATCAAACAGAGGATAAGAGAAAATTGGTCCGAGAAAATACCATGGTTACGGATGAGCTGACGACGACAAAAGGGAGAGACAGCGGCGAAGGGCTGGAGTCTCTGGAACTCTCATCGTCTGCTGTGTGGAGTAAACCCTAAAACACTAATGTGCAATTTGTATTAGGTTTTTGGGTAGAACCAGAAAATCAGCCCTACACCCATCCCTCCCTCACTCTTTGTATGTCTCCAATCGCTTAATCCTACACCTTTTTGGACTACCATACTTCTCCCTCTCTGTCTCTGTCTCTCTCATTTCAAAGTCAGATTCTTTATCAAATTCAACAACTGGATTTTGACAAAAAAAAAAAAAAAAAAAAAAAAAAAAACTGGATAATTCACACAGAATGAAAAAAACCCACTCACATCGAGACGGAGATATTTCGGAAGCAGCGCAAAATAGTCCTGGAGAAGATCAAAGCTGTTCTGCATTAACAAAATTGAAAAAAAAAATCAAAACTTTAAATTACAACTAAATTTATTCATTTCTTAATTGAAATCCAGAAAAAAAAAATGCAAAAGTTCGGCAATGCAGAGAAAACCCAGATCCCACCCCAAATTTGTACTCGAAGCCTTTTTACAATTCACGCAACCATGAATCAGAGAAGAAGCAGAGGATTGAGTATGGGGGAGGAGAGACTGCAAGAGAGAGAAAGAGAAGAGAGAGAGGGTGTGTGTGTTTGAGCGCAGTGGTGCTGTTGCAGACGCAGGGCGTGTGTGTTTGAGCGCGGTGGTGCTGTCAATAAACAGTAACCGAGAGTTTGGGTTTGGAAATTGTTATTAACCCATTAAAAAAAAATACATTTGTGAAAGAGTGTAGAATAAGATTTTTAGCAGGCTAATAACAATTCCTTTAGGTTTTAGTATATATAAATTTTTCATTTTATTATTTATTAGGTTTAAATTTTTTTTTAACCGGTACCAAGTCAAGTCATATTACCTGTTTATTTTAATGTACAACCCATTAAATATCATGTATGTCACGAAAACGACACGAACACAAAAATACATAACAAATGCCCTCCGCTTTATTGGCTTTAAAAAATTTCCCTAAAACGATTAATCCAGTTTAAAATTGCAGCCCCTCTCCCCACCCCACAAAAAAAAAAAATATATATGTTCACATTTAAACCCAAATCAAACATTAATCCATTTCCATATCCCAATTCGAATTGCCAGAAAGCAAAAAAAATATATATTAATAAATATTAAATATATCTTTAAAATCGAATTCCCGCCTCCTTCAGTGAGAAGTTCCCTATCCTTTTTAAAAATGCCGGATCGGTTTGCCTCAAGTGTACAAAGTGGAGCCTTATTTTATTTATAAGTAAAGTCTTGATCTAAATATGGGCTAAGATATCAAATGATAGTTTTTTAACATGTGGATGAGAGGAATAAGTAACAGATCAAGAGAGATGCGAGAAGTAGGTTATACTGTAATCTAATGTTGTGATGTGTGAGATTTCGCAAAAGAAGCACGTTCTACTATACTATTGTACTAACCATTTGCGTTCATTACAACACATTCGCCCTATATACGTAAGCTTATCGAGGTTTGGAACCCTTTTTCTATTCAAATGAAAAAATTCAGGCACCTACCAAATTGGTAAGGCAGACGTATCAATCCAACCTGTACTATTCTCATTAAAAAATTTACAAGTGCTAACGGCAATGGGACTCCTACGGGCAATGAAAAACTTAAAAAATAAAGGAAAACTAATGAAAATGGCTTAAAAACTTTGAGTTTTAATGATAAGGACAAAATAAATGGTAAAGTAAATAGTACCAGGATTAACTTTTTAGTGCAAAAATGTGATTTTTCTAAGTCCAGCCAGGGATGGGGCATATAACAAGAACCGCCTCTAATATTCATCGGGGTCTTAAACAAACTACTACATTGTTGGAATCCATAACAATTGCTGGAGTTTTCTTTGGGATAAACTCTAGCAATTTAAGAACTAAAGCATGCTATGTGCCTCGACTCAAAGTGACAAATAATTTTTTTTTTTGCAATGGGTTGTGTTTTCGACAGGGAACAATCTAGGAATTAAAGCAGGTTATGTGTTTATGCATCCTAAGAACTAGCGAGAGTACGTAGATGTACGATATTGGTTTGAAATGCAACGCGCTTTCTATAAGTTGGCCATTGATCATGCTCATTTTGTTCGCGAGTCAAGTGGATTTGAGGAGTTGGGTGCCATGCATTGGACTCATACTCTGCGCTATGCCCTATTTTGATTTAAGTTAGAAGTTTATAACTGTTATAAGTTGGTTGAAAGAAGCCTACATTTGATAAATTTTTCTGTTATTAGCAAAATTATTTTATCAATTGGATGTTGCCAGCCATTCCAAAGTTATTATTTTCATGATATCGAGCTTTGGTTACAAATTGTTCACTCATTTATTTGTCGGAAGTAATTAACTATCGAAGGCCTTTTCAGCGTTGGATTTTCTGTATCAAGCTAGACTATACACACAATATTTTGTTGATTTCAACGGAGTGAGATTTTCAGTGCTAAATTTCCTTTAAAAAAAAATCTCGAGCCAAGAAGACCAGAAAGTAGTTCTTTGGCCTTTCGTTGAGTTCAACGGAGAGAGATTTTCGAGAGAGTCTCTTTTTCAATTCCTTAAACTCTCCTACACAATACCTCCTATTTGTGTGCAGCCATATTGACTTCCAAGCCAAAAAAGCAAAATACTAACGTGGCCTTCACAAAGCCACAAAAATCGCCACAAAACATTACGCAAAAGGACGTTTGATGAAGACGTCAGCTCCTCTTCTGCAATAGACGAGATTAATTTCTTTTTCTTCAACAATATTTCTAATGAAGTAGTTCTTCTGTTTAAGGTGCTTAGTAGCAAATAAACACATATAATATGCTACTAAGATCTTTAAGAATGAGCACTCGAAATATCAAAAGCTTATAGTGGTGGCAAAAGTAAACTATTTTTCACTTTTTGACTGTTTGCAGCATTCATGGGATCAAACGAGCGTGCGTTTGACACCTTAAGGGACTTAAGCAAATAAACACATATAATATGCTACTATGACCTTAAGAATGAATACTCAATTGATCAAAAGTTTTTTGGGTGATAAAAGTACGTAGTTCTTCACTTTGGAGTGTATTTAGACAGTTTATGACATTCATGGGATCAAACGAGCGTGCGTTTGACACTCTTTAGAACGTAAGCAAATAAACACATAATATGTTACTAGGGCCTCACGATCAAAAGCTTAATAGTTGTCAAAAGAACACAGTTTTTTCTTTTGGAGTGTATTTTGATTGTTTTCGACATTCATGGGATCAAACGAGCTTGTATTTGGCACTTTTTGGAACTTGAGTAAAAAACACATAATTTGCTGCTAAAACAATAACAATGAGTACTCAAAAAGATTATTAGGTGTCAAATGTACACAAGTTTTTACTTTGGAGTGCATTTGGACATTTGCAATGAAGTGATTATTTAGTGGTAGATAGTGTTCTTCAATGTAGCACCATGATGGACGGCCTGGCAATGGGCCACATAAGTGTCTCACTTTTTCTCAATTTATCTCCTTCAATGGTAGACAGTGTTCTTCACTAAGGGAAGAAAAATGAAGGAGAAGACATTAATCACTGGGACTACCGACTGGAACTATGAAGGCGAATTTTGTTAACACAAAATACGAGTTCATCGTTTATCCCGAAGGAAGAGTTTGAGATTTTTCCAAGTCCAGCCAGGGATCGGGCATAGAACAAGAACCACCTCTAATATTCAATGGGGTCTTAAACTAACTAAAACATTGTTGGAATCCATAACAATTGCTGGTGTTTTCTTTGGAATCCATAACCATTTAATAATTAAAGCATGTTCTGTGCCTCGACTAAACGTGACACATAAAAAGTTTTCCTGCAATGGGTTCTGTTTTCGGTAGGGTAACAATCTAAGAATTAAAGCATGTTATGTGTATATGCATCATAAGAACTAGTAAGAGTACGTAGATGTACGTTATTGGTTTGCAATACAACACGCCTTGTATATGTTGACCATGGATGTAAAAGGGAAGTCTCATCATCTCCATCTATCGCTCCCACACCAGCCATGACGACACCATCTCCTCTAGATATCAAGCATCCCAGCTAGGCAAATCAACCGTTGACTTTTACATAATCTCTAATTGTTAATTTGTATATATAGCTGCTGCTAATTACCTGTTTTCATTTATTACTTTCCGTGTAAAGTCACTCTTGGACTAGTATATCATCTTGTATTAGTCCTTGTAAATAAATTAATGAAAGCTATTCAGCCAAACTCAAAACATTCTATGGTATCAACGAGCCCTAAGCTCTAACGAGCAGTTTCTCAATTTTTTTTTACTGTGCGCTCACAATGTCAGACGAGCAATCAACCAACTCCGGTTCCGTTGCCCACCCATCCAACTCTTTGCTTTCAGTTGACAACTCCAAATCGTTGATTACGATCAATGTCGCTGCCCAACTGCCTATCAAACTCACGCCCATGAACTATCCCTCTTGGCGTGCTCAATTTATTGCCCTCCTCATAGGGTATGATCTCCTGAGATATGTCGATGGAACATATCCCTGCCCAGAAAAATCGAACACCTTGTCATTGACATCGGCGTATAATCTTTGGCTACGCCAAGATCAGCTGATGCTCCATGCCATCCTCGCATCCGTTTCCGAACAAGTTGTCTCTCTTATTGCCTCTGCCCCAACCTTCAAGGCTGTATGGGACAAACTCAAACAACTCTATACCAATCGAGCTCGATCTCATGTCATGGGTCTCAAAGAACGCATTACTCTCATGCGTTGTGACTCCAAGCCCGTTTCTGAATATCTCCAAGCCGTCAAAGCCATTGTCGATGAACTCGCTCTTATTGATGCTCCCATCAGTGATGATGACCTCGTCATACACATCTTAAATGGTGTTGGACCTGAGTTCAAAGAACTTGCAGCTGCTGTTCGTGCCTATTTCCTTTTAGGACCTTCATGATAAACTTATTGAGTGTGAAATTGCTCTTAAACGCGAAGACCATATTGGCTCCTCCAGTCCCATCACTGCCAAAACTGCGCAACACTCTGCCACTTCCCGTTCGTTCCATCGTGGCTCTCGCAACGGCAACAATTACCAGCCTCGATCATCCTCTGGTCCACGCAACAATAATAACTTTTGAGATATTTTTGGTTTTAGTTCCAAAGAAACATATGATTGGAGGAGAAGTCTTTGCTAAACCTTGGAATTTTATGAAAAGAGCATCTTTTTTCTACATCCATCCCCCACAAAGATGGTAGACAAAGTCGTTGTGGGAAATTTGTAAGTCAGTCAACAGCAGGCATGCAGACAGTCCTAATTGAGCTACTTGAGTGGGCAAAGAAAACCCAAACCACAAGAAATGAGAGAAAAAGGAACATGACAAGTCCTCGTGTTTCACCTTGTTTGCAAATTGCAAGGCGCACCCAGATTTTCTTTACATAGCGGATCGTAATGCGTGAGACGCTTTGTAACTCGAGAAATATATTTAGTTACATACATTTCGGTACATATATTTTGATACAAATATTTAGGTACATTGGTTCAGTATAATATATTTCGATACATACATTTTGGTACATATATTTCAATGCATACAATTTGGTACACACATTTAGGTACATTAATTTAATATAATAATTTCGGTGTAAACATTACATTTAGATATATTAATTGAGTCTTTCAAGTTTGAAGAATGTTAAATAAAATTAATAAATTTTAAAAAAATATATTAATAAATTTAATGGGAGACATTGAATAAAATATACATTAATTATTTTGAATTAAGGACATATCAAGGGACTATAATTAATATGTAATCTAATACCATATTTATTTTAAATTTTAATATTCTTCAAGGATTAAAGTTAGAAACCCCCTTAAAAAAAACTATTAAAACTCTTACTACAACAATAGCCATATACGTGAGATTAAATTTTTACTATTAGATTCTTTGATCTAACTTACGTTTTTAGTATTACATTTTCATCTTATTATTTATTGATTTAAAATATATTTTCTTTGACAGGAATCGGATCAGGTCATATTACATGTTAATATTAACGGGTCGGGTCATATTACCCGTTTATTTTTACCGCACGACACATTAGATATCCAGTATGTCACGAAAATAACACAAACACAAAAGACACGACACAAATGCACTACACTTTATTGGTTTTAAAACTTCCCCTAAAACGATTAATCCACTTTATTGGTTTTAAAACTGGTCATTTTTCTACATCCAGACCTACACTGTCACATCCCGGCCCGGGGCGGATCACTTCCCGGGTCCGCTCCACCACCGTAGCACGATATTGTCCGCTTTGGGCTTACCATTCCCTCACGGTTTTGTTTTTGGGAACTCACGAGCAACTTCCCAGTGGGTCACCCATCATGGGATTGCTCTAGCCCCCTTCTCGCTTAACTTCAGAGTTCCTACGGAACTCGAAGCCAATAAGCTCCCAAAAGGCCTCGTGCTAGGTAGGGATGGAAATATACATATAAGGATCACTCCCCTGGACGATGTGGGATGTCACAATCCACCCACCTTAGGGGCCCGACGTCCTCGTCAGCACACCCGCGACCAGGGTTAGGCTCTGATACCAAATTGTCACATCCCGGCCCAGGGCGGATCACTTCCCGGGCCCGCTCCACCACCGTAGCACGATATTGTCCGCTTTGAGCTTACCATTCCCTCACGGTTTTGTTTTTGGGAACTCACAAGCAACTTCCCAGTGGATCACCCATCATGGGATTGCTCTAGCCCCCTTCTCGCTTAACTTCAGAGTTCCTACGGAACCCGAAGCCAATGAGCTCCCAAAAGGCCTCGTGCTAGGTAGGGATGGGAATATACATATAAGGATCACTCCTCTGGGCGATGTGGGATGTCACATACACAGTTGTTATGGAAAAATTTATATGTCGGTCAAAAGCATGTGGTTGCAAAAATTGATCTACTTTATTGGTTTTATGAAATACATGTCCTTTTTGAGGATTGAGCAGTCCTTCGATCGAAGGGTTTATTTGTAGATCAATTAAATTTATCTTTGTCGATTTGAAAATTTTCCTTTTTTTTTTTTTTTTTTTTTTTTTCTGTAGATGAAAATTAATAGCTACTTTTCCTTGAAAATAAAATAAAACTCATCACTTTTTTCAGCATTCATCTCTTTTACCGCGCCCACCCCTAGAAATGAGAGAAAAATGAACATGACAAATTCTCGTGTTTCACCTTGTTCTTAGTAACCAGAGAAATACAACTCAAGGGTTCACACTTCTACATAAATTAAAAAACTAGGAAACTTCACCCTTGATACATTAATCACTTCATTTATTAATTATATTTTGATGTTTTAATTATTTCTCTTTTTCTTTCTAATTTTAATGTATTAATTTTATTTCATTATAATTTCATTTCATTTCATTCATCGTAATATATTTTGTTGTAAACTAATTTTTGTTATACAATACATTTCGATATACTTTGTCTTCTTCATTTAGGTACATTAAATTCATTATAATACATTTCGGTACATACATTTAGGTACACATATTTTGGTACGTATATTTTGATACAAACATTTAGGTACACTAATTCAAAATAATACATTTTGGTACACACATTTCGGTACATACATTTTGACACACACATTTAGGTACATTAATTTAATATAATACTTTCGGTACTAACATTTAGGTACATTATTTTATTTTATTTTTTGTCAAAATTTAGGTACAATAATTGATTCTTTCAGGTTTGAAGAATGTTAAATAAAATTAATAAATTAAAAAAAAAACTTTTTTTGGTCAAAAAATAAATTAAAATGTGTATATTAATAAATTTAAATATTTAATGGGAGACGTTGAATAAAATACACATTAATTATTTTGAATTAAGGATACATCGAGGGAATATAATCAATATGTAATCTAATTAGATTCTTTGATCTAACTTACGCTTTTAGTATTACATTTTTCATTTTATTATTTATTGATTTAAAATATATTTTCTTCCACGGGAATCGGGTCAGATCATATTACCCATTAATATTAACGGGTCGTGTCATATTACCCGTTCATTTTAACGCACGACACATTAGATATCAGGTGACACACCCCAACCCGGAATGTCCACTTGGACCCTGAATCGAGTTGTGATGGCCGACACTTGGAGGGTGACAAAGCCATAAAGCGTAGTGTAGTGGAAAAAGAATGTGAATAAATTTAAACCTAAAGCTGCCTAATCAAGAGAGTGCCCGAATGAGCAGGATTGAACCTGTTTCACAAATGATGTCAGAATAGTACAGTAATCAGGGTAAGGGTTATACCAATGAAGATAATCATCTCTTGAGATTTGCCAAAATCCTCGTATACATGTAAGCGCAGCTACTAAACCTGGAGGGGCAAAAAACAAAGTTGAGTAGGTCAGCAAAACAACGTTTTGTAAAAACCTTTACTTTCGAATATAGTAACCCCTCGTTGTAAAACAAGTATAGTTTCCAAAATATCATACTACGTATAAGTATGAAAACATGTGTATGCCAAGTGTAAATCCAGAAATGAGTCATGGCATAAAATGCTCAACAACAATATAAATAAGATCAGGTGCAGTAATCTATACTAACATGTCGGTTGCACCTGTCGCTTATCCGTTTATGCTAACATATCGAGTCGGAACTACCTAGTGCAGTCTGTACGACAAGCTAGGTGTAATAATAACACTCTAGTGCTACGATCACGTGAAGCTTACGCTAGGCGCAGTCACCATCGAGTCAGAACCACCTATTATGGTATGTATGCCAAGCTAACATCTACTTGGATCCAAGACGAGCGTGCAGTGCTGGAGGGTGAACATACACGTGAAGGCTAGCCTGGCCTCAGGCTGAGCACTCACCCAGGGTGTAGCAATGATGAGCAAACTAAAGATATGTATCCCAATAAGTCTGAACCATTCAGTCATTCGCATAACCTTACCTGAACTTACCTGCGCGCTCCGCGTTCACCTTAGCATTTCAAATCATTCAACAATTATGTGCAGATGAAATGCATAAAGATATGCCATGATATTGTGTAAAAACCCAAACATACTATAGCATTTTGAAATATAATAATCATGGCATTACATGCATAATTCATTTAAAACGTTTATGGAAACTATAACACATATACGTAAATATACGAAAATAAAATGCCCTCTCGCCTGGAGTCCGCGTTGCAATTCCCTAGCACGAATATCGAGGCGTCACGAACGATCGTCGCCTAAAACAAATATCAAATCACTTCTCAGAATTCTTATCGATAGAACACATAACTTACGTAAAACACATCCCCAAGGACATTTTAGAATGATTTGGAACCCATTGACAAAAAGTCAACCATCGGTCAAAGGTCGGCAGTAGGGTTACGTAACTCGATCTGGACGATCGGCACCTCAGATTTCCGATATGTAACTTTCCAAGAATTTTAATAAGCTTCTAGAACAACATCCTAAAGTTTCGGAACAATCCAACGGTCGGATCTCCGCCAATTGCTAAAATTAAGTGGCAGCCGACGTTTTATTTGACGAACTTACAAATCTAATTTGGAAAGATCTGTATGTCGGATTCTCGATCCGTAAGTTCCTATGGTCCTCAAGTATTACGTACTATAAAGTACTAAGGTTTGGTGAAGATCCAACGGTTGAATCGTCAATTCATGCAAGGATCCTATGGCAGCCAACTAGGTGGTCAACTATGAAACTACATTAAAACATCGTAATTTCACTAAATGGAGTTCAAATATGGAATTGGGGCTTCAAAATTAGCCTAGGATGGTCAGGTGGGATCTCAGCCCACTCGCCGCCCCGCGTGGTGGGTGGCCGCCACGGTTCACAGGAAAATTCCAATATTTCTAAAAATTTTCAAATTTCACAGAAATGAAGATCTCAAAGAGAGGAACAACTTTCATACATGTGGCCAAGGCCAAAAGTGGACGGAAGATGGTCAATTTTGCCCACAAAGCTGGTGGGTGCCTAAAGTTTCCCGGTGTCAATTCGTCGCCTACAGCGGTCCAACGGGGTTAAGGCTGGTCGGGATTTACTCTGGGATGATGGGCTACAAAGCCCAAGTGGAGGCATCAGCCATCGCTTTGCTGATTCGCGGGAAAATTGAAAAGAGTGGCCGGACAAGATTTTGACGCGTTGGATTTTATGGCTTCACCCCCGCAATGAGAGCTTCAAGATGGTGGTGGTGGCGTCGAAAAACTCCACCTAAGTTGGCCGGAATAGGCATTGGAAAACGGGAGCTCCCGGTGGGTGTGGGTTGACAGAAAAAATTGGGAACTTCTCTCCCTCTTCCTGATTGGCCCTTTTTTTTCTACTTTTCTGATTGGTCCTCAAAAGAAATAATATGATTGGTTCCTTATTTCCTTGCTGAAAGCTGATTGGCTTCTTTCCTGCAAGATGGGAGTTCAATTTATTTAACTAACTTTAAATAACCAATTTCAAACGTCTGTAACTATACTGTTATAATCCGGACTCACAAACGGCTTTCGCCTACGCGTTCGTAGTGACGAGTACTACGAGGATATGCTAAAAGAATAAGTCCTACGTTCATCTAGACGATGGTCAACAGAAGTCAAAGTCCTTGCCTTTAGAGCATTTTCGTAAATTCATGCTTTTAAAATTAATAAAAACGTAAAATTAAGAACGAATTGTCACATCAAGTATGTCATGAAAACGATACGAATATCCTACACTTTATTGATTTTAAAATTTCCTCTAAAACGATTAATCCAATTTAAAATTCCACCTCTTCCCCAACCCCACAAAAAAATGTTCACATTTAAACTCAAATCAAACATTAATGCATTTCCACATCCCATATCGAATTGCCAGAAAGCGAAAAAATATATTAATAAATATAAATCTATCGATAAAATCGGGTAACTGATAATAAAAATGATTCCATATAACAAATTCCTCATCTTTAACCGATTGGGAACTCGAATTTATGAACTTTTTTGTGCAACGCCTTTTTTTTTGTTTTTTTTAAACAACAATATTATTTACACTAAAGGAGTAGAGTGCGTTAATCCTCACAATAAGTTAGCAATAATGTAGTTTAAATTCGCCTTTGACAAAAATCGAAACTAAGACCTCTCACCTACAAACGAAGAGAAATATTACTAGAAAGTAGTACTAAATGGCTTTTTCTACGCAAGGCTTGCTTCTGTTTCGTTGCTGTTTGCTTCCATGACTGTGTTGACTGAAGCTTTCAACATCTCTTGCCTTTGATTGTGCGTTGGAGCCTTATTTTATTCTAGTAAAGTCTTGATCTATTTATGGGTTAAGATATCAACAGATAGTTCTTCAACATGTGGGATGAGGGGAATAAATAGTTGATCGAGAGAGATATGAGAATCAGACTGTATTGTAATATAAGAATCCGGTTAAAGAGGCGCGTTCTACTATATTATTTTACCAAATACATTCGTTACTGCAGCACCTTGGCCGTACATACATAAGGGAATCGAGATTTTGAACCCCTTTTCTATTCAAATGAGAAAATTCAAGAACCCGCCGAATCGAGATTTTGAACCCCTTTTCTATTCGTATGACGTATCAATCCAAGTCATACGATTCATTCATTAAAAGTTTTACGGGTGCCAACGGCAATGGAAACTCCTGCGGGTAATGAGAAGCTTAAAAAATGAAGCCCATTTCTTGAAAATCCCACTATAGTAATGCCAACAAAAATAGAAAATGAGAGACTCAAAGTAATGAAAAAATGACTTGTAACTGTGAAAGTAACATACCCTTGGAATTACGAAATAACAAAAAAGTGACCGTGATGCGAGGGAAAAACTTTTGTTTAACATTTCTAGAAAGACCACCTATTTGTTCGTTTATCAAGTTCAACACAAATTCAAAAATAAACTATACCAACGATTGCTAAGGTATTTGGTATTGAGTTTCCTCCTCTGTTTTTAGTAGCAAAGAAGGATTTGTGAATGAGAAATACAAGTTTCTCATATTCATAGGAATCAATGGGAGAATGGCTACTTGCTCAGTTGGGCAGGGGACAAGCGGGTGCCGGGGTAAAGCTCTTTCATTTACATGATAATTTTAATTTTTATGGCCTTCGGGTCTTCAACCGGTATTGGCGCCTGCGCACGGAGAGTGTATTCTAGATTATATCAGTTGGGTAGGCCGGACTGTGGTTCTAGAAAAATCTATACGAATTCTTCTTTGCAAGGGACATCGATGGGTTTAGTGATTTCTCCGGCAGCCTTGCAGGGATCCCCACGTCGAATAATTGGTTTACAAGACGTTTTTAGGAAGTCTTGTCTTTTTGGGTTCCAGTTTTTTACTTTTCTTTAAAAGGTAATTTTTATCTACTCTTGAGTAGAGATGTGTGCTTTTATACAGGTAGTGGGGTCATGTATGCTAATGGTCGTATGATTAATCCTAGACGGTTAGATTCAAATCAAAGTAAAGACTCCCGCCTAAGACTAAGGATGATAATTCATCCCGTCAAATTCGATAACTGTGGATAACTGCCTAAATGAGGTAGATTTGGAGATGAAATTTTTTTTTCTAATACAGAAAAATCTATGTCTTCCACCCTGCGCCCATCTCCAAAGTATATGCTTCAACATGAATCACACATGCGTTATTACAACATGTGCGATGAGGGGTAGTTCTTTCAACATGTGGGAGGGGAATAAGTAGTTGATCAAGATAGATGTGAAGAAGTCGGCTATACTGTAATCTAACGTTGTAGTGTGTGAGATTCGGCAAAAGAAACGCATTCTACTATATTAATGTACCAACCACATGCGTTATTACAGCACTTTCAATGTACATACATAAGGGATTCGAGGTTTGGAGCCCCTTTTCTATTCGAATGAGAAAATACAAGCACCCGCCAAATTGGTAAGGCAAACGCATCAAACCAACCCATACAATTCATTCCTTAAAAAATTTACGGGTGCTAACTGCAGTGGGACTCCTGCTGGTAATGAGAAGCTTAAAAAATGAAGCCCATTTTGAAATCCCACTATAATAATGGCAATTGTTGATGCACAAAATCAGGTTGATCTTGGAACAACGTAAATCCGACCATAAATCACACACACGCACAAGAACACAAAGATGTATCGTGGTTCACCTAAGTTGACGCTACATCCACATTGGTGTCGATCCGGTTTCACTATGTAAATTGAGGGTTACAATGTACATAGAGACTATAGAGGCTAGGGTTTGCGCTCTATGCCATATTTGCCATCCTTTGCTCTACCTCTAAAGTGAAGGTGATGGATCCCTTTTCTAGAATAAGGGCCTCCTCCCCCTCTTACATACATGATAGGCTAAGTAGTGAGGCTCAAATATAGAGGCCCAATATGTGGTACAACAACAATAAATAAAGCCAATCTTGAGATTTTTTAGGCCCGAGGTGACGCCAAAAAATGTACCCTAACTCCATATAACAAAAATTATTTGTTTTCACATGTAAGACCTCGATAAAATTATACTTAGAGAAGCATTTCAAACTAATAATTTAGAAACATAGAAAAAAAAAATATTTATATTGAAAGAAGAGAGCCAAAAAACCCTGGCTTACAAATAGATAGATGATGAGCTTTGTTTCTCTTCTAGCTCAACTTTTAAAGCGTTTTTATATAAATCATGACGTGTTTTTTCTTATTTACTTACCTTGTCAATGTGAGACTAAAAAATAATTATATTTTTGAGTCTTTAATTGATATGTATAAAAAATGAATGAGCACTAAATTAAAACTATTGGTGACATGTGATTTGCAAATTTGGTCTAAAATTTTGGTCTACTCTTTGTTGAAGGTTAGACTTGCATTGGAATGAATGTCTAAAACTACAACCTACATAGCTACTAGCTAATAACTAAAAAGAAATAACAACCAAATAGAAATTCATAAAAATTGGAAAGAATAAACATGCACATAACATTTCAAACTCATGGCCTCTCGTTAATTTTAAACAATAAAAACCTCTACTTTTAATTAAACTTCTTGATCATTTAACCAAATTTATAAATGTATACTCTTATGAAAGTAAAAAATACACATAGCATTTCAAACCTGAGACCTCCTCGTTAATTTTAAACAGCTTAAACCACCACTTCTAGTTAAACTTTTTGATCATTTGACCAAATTTTATAAATTTATACTCTTACGAAAATAAATTTGTAAAAATTGGAAAATAAATAAACACACAAAGTTTTAAACCCAAAACCTCCCCATTAATTTTAAATGACAAAAGCCACTAGTTCTTGTTAAACTTATTAATCATTTAACCAACTTTTACAAATTTATACTATTAAATATATATATATATATATATATAGGAATTGTTATTGACACTCCAAAAATCTCATTTTACACTCCAAACTTTCTATAATTAGAAAGAAAAATACTTATGAGGAGTGTAGAATAATATTTTTTGAGTGCTAATAACAATTCCTTATAAATATATCACCATAATAATTTTGGTGCCCCGGATAGTCGCCCAACCCGCATTGGGCCAAGGCTAGCCCTGTCGATAAAAATAGAAAATGAGAGACCCAAAGTAATGAGAAAATAACTTGTAACTGTGAAGTTGTAAGGTATTATACCCTAGGAATAATGAAATAACAAAAAAATAAAAGTGACCGAGATCAAGGGAGAAACTTTTTATTACATTTCCGAAAAGACCACCTATTTGTTTGTTTACTAGGTTCAACACGAAATCATAAATAAGTTCTACCAAAGGATTGCCAAGCATTCGGTACCGAGTTTCCTCCTTTATTTTTAGTAACAAAATAAACCAGAAGTAGGACTAAACTAAGAGTTAGAAGCGTAAACAAAAAGGATCTGTGTTTGAAAAATACAAGTTTCCTATATTCATAGGAATCAATGGGAGAATGGAAAATTTCTCAAGTCGTTGGGGACCCACGGTGCTGGGGTAAAGCTCTTTCATTTGCATGACATACTTTTTATGGCCTTCGGGGGTTTAGCTGGTACTGGCGCCAATTCCCCGAGGAGAGATGCCCGCTTTATACAGGTAGGGGGTCATGTATAATCATGGCCATACGATTAATCCTAGATGGTTAGATTCAAATCAAAGAAGAGACTCCCGCCTGAGGCTAGGGATAGTCATTCAACCCGTTAAATTTGATAATGGTGGATAACTGTCCGAACAAGATGGATTTAGAGATGAATTTTTTTTTGGATATGGGAAAAATCGTGTCGTCCACCATGCATCTACCCCAAAGTATATGCTTCAACATGAATCACACAAGGATATATTGATATAATAGAAAACTCTGGTAAAATGCCCAGGGTTTCCTATATGATTATATGAGTTCCTGATCCATATCCGTTCAAGTATCCGCACCAAATAATATAATACAGTATATGTATATTGGGTATAATAGAATCTACCTCGATCCATATCCGTCTCCCCATCTGCAGAGAATAATATGTATATTCATAAGTATTAAAATTATTTGATAATCTGTATCGTCTTTCTCCCGTACCTTTTTCATGTAACCAATTTGCCTTAATTTGCTATCATATTTGGCTTATCAAAAACACCTCCAAAAAGTATTATTATGTTTTCTACGATTTGGATATAGATATTTAGTGAAAGAATTAATATTGGAAATTGTTACTGGCACTTCAAAAATCTCATTCTACACTCCAAACTTTCTATATTTGAAAGAAAAAAATACACTTGTGAGAAGTGTGGAATGAGATTTTTTGAGTGCCAATAACACTTCCCTTAATATTTATTAAATTATAATATCTCAGTTGTACAAAAAATGTTTTTTGCATTCGTTAAAGTATGGTTATAAATAATTCTATTAATTAATTTACGATTAAGAATATAATTAATCTTTGAACTTACGAGAAATGGATATGCATTTCTGTTCTCACAGTAAACCGTTGTTGATGCCCGAATACTCTCAAGTCCTGCGGTATCACCAACGAGAAACTACCAAACGCGCAGAATGCCGATCTAATCGCTCGCAACCCTTCCCACACTTCAGTTGGTAATCTTCCTCCGCCAAAATCAATGAGAGTTAATTCCGGCGACGGCCTTAGCGGTGCCTCCGCCACTGCCGCCGCCGCCGCTTCCCGAGATGCCGAGTCCCTCTTCCGGTCTAAACCCATTGCCGAGATCAGAACCGTCGAGTCCACCACCCGCACCCAGATCCAGTCCAAGAAGGAGGAGCTCCGCCAACTCGTCGGTACTCGCTACCGCGATCTCATTGACTCCGCCGATTCCATCGTCCTCATGAAGCGCTTCTCCCACTCCATCTCCCAAAACCTCTCTTCCGTCCACTACTCTATCAATTCCCTCTCCTCCGCATCC
This sequence comes from Pyrus communis, assembly GCF_041283825.1. NCBI lineage: Eukaryota > Viridiplantae > Streptophyta > Magnoliopsida > Rosales > Rosaceae > Pyrus > Pyrus communis. Next base: position 1,295,347 of record NC_142579.1, read on the forward strand.
TCCGCCGACACCCCCGACTCATCCCGCCACGACCCGACCCGCCACCGCATCTACGGAATCGCCTGCCGGGTCAAGTACCTCGTCGACACTCCGGAGAACATCTGGGGCTGCCTCGACGAGTCCATGTTTCTTGAGTCCGCCGCGCGCTACGTTCGCGCCAGTCACGTATACTCCATTCTCGCCCTCCCTGGTCACGTGCGCTTCCTCTCCAACTTCCCTCTCCTCCAGCACCAGTGGCAGATCGTCGACAGTTTCAAGTCCCAGATCTCTCTGCGCGCCCGCGACCGCCTCTTCGATCGAGAGCTCCACCTGCCCGTCTCCTCCTACGCCGACGCATTGGCCGCCGTCGCTTTGATCGACGACCTCCGCCCGGAGTACGTACTCTCCCTCTTCCTCGACACTCGGAAGTCGTGGGTTTCCGGGATACTCAATGCTTGCCGTGCCGATGCTCAGTGCTCCGACGTCGTTTCGGTGCTGTGCGAGGCTCTGCGGGTGATTCAGGTGACTGTGGGGCAGGTTGGTGAGCTCTTCTTGCGGGTGCTCAGTGACATGCCGTTGTTCTACAAGGTGGTATTAGGTAGTCCTCCTGCATCCCAACTGTTCGGTGGAATTCCCAATCCAGATGAGGAGATCAAGCTTTGGAATTCGTTTCGGGAGAAGCTCGAGTCTGCCTTGGGAATGCTGGACAAGGATTACATTGCCAAGGCTTGTTGCTCTTGGCTTAGCGACTGTGGAGGCCAGATGGTGGATAGGATCAACGGGAGGTTCCTCATCGACGCGATTGGCAGCGGCCACGAGCTTGCCTCGGCTGAGAAGTTGATTAGGGAGACCATGAACAGCAAGGCGTATTAGAAGGGAGCTTGGAGTGGCTCAAGAACGTTTTCGGGTCCAACATTGACCTGCCATGGAGTCGAATGAGTGAACTTGTTCTCGGAGACGATTCAGATCTCTGGGACAGTATCTTCGAATCTGCATTCGTCGCCAGGATGCAGGTGATTGTGGCATACAGGTTCAAGGAGCTCGTGAAGGCCGTGAACATTAAAGAGGGCAAACCCATAGATTTCCTTGGTGCTGGTGGTGGAGTTTGGTTTGTGGAAACCAAATCGAATAATGCTAAGAAAGGTACTGCTAGTGCTCTGCCTTGTGAAGAGAATTGTCTCAATTTCTATTTTGGTCCCCAAGTGAGTAGTATTCGAGATGCGGTGGATAGTAGTTGTCAGGATGTTCTTGATGACTTGCTGTGTTTCTTAGAATCGCCAAAGGCAGCTCTTAGGTTAAAGGATCTGGCACCGTATCTACAAGATAAGTGTTGCCAGACCATATCCAATATATTGGTGCAACTGAATGGTGAGCTTGATAATTTGGAAATTGGCAAAGACACGCAAGGGCCGGTAACTGTTGACAGGGCACTTTTCATTGGGAGACTCTTGTTTGCATTGCAGAGCCACTCCAAACACATTCCCATCATTCTTGGTCCTCCGCGGTCTTGGGTAAATGTAACAGGGTCTGTAGTTCTCGATAAGTTCCCGCCCATGTCAAGACAATCTAGAGCTCCCACTGATTCTCCAGTGCTTGATAGCCCCTCAGGTTCTAAAAGGCATACTTCATCTGCTACTGCTGCATTGCTTGGAGCAGGCCAAAGTGCAAGCCCTAAACTTGAAGAGCTTAATGTAACTATGCGAGATCTCCGTATTCGAGCGCATGATTTGTGGATTTCGTGGTTGTCTGATGAGCTTTCAGTTATTCTTTCCCGTGATCTTCAAAAAGATTATGCTTTGTCATCATCAACTCCTCTGAGGGTAAGGCGTATTCAGCATACTTTGCTCTCCATTATTTCTGTTCTTTACGCTGTTATTTACATTTTATTTAGTATAAGTGAAATGGACTGCAATCTTACGTGATTAGTAGATAGTCATTGGATGCCAACTAGAAAGTGTAAATGATCCTCCCTATCATCTGTTTCATTCAGAGAAATAAGTGAAATTAATACGTTTAAGCATTTGAATCTAAACAGCCTAATCTTTATACTGCAAGCTTGTCTTGATTATTATAATATGGCAGTTGGCCCGTAAGCCGCTTTAACTGGAGATAATTGCAAAGTAGGCCAAATGCAAGATATAACTTTTTTATACAGCATTCTAGAACGGTAAAGAAACATTCTCCACAAAATTGTGTAGTTACAATGTAGGACGAATGATGTGGTTTAATTGAACAGACGTGAAAAAGTAAATTTGTGGATGATTCAAAAGTGGTTTTAAATCAAAGCCATGGCTTAACATATAATTATGTGTTGTGTAAATGCACATTTTACTAGTATTCTTGAATATATTTGGTGCTTATGTTATCTTTAAGACTGAGTTGATTGTCTGTTACGCACTTACGCTACGCTGTTAGTCTCATTTCTATTTCGCATATGTGAAGAAGTTCATCGAATTGGAGGTCATGTTCTTGACAAAACAATTCTGCAACAGTTTGCATTAAGATTGTTGGAAAAGGTATGTAGCTTCGCTTGATATCTGACTTCTTTTCTTTATTCATCAATGTGTTGCTCACCTGCTGCTAGACTAACAGGTCATTGGCCGGCCATCAATTCGTCATTTTATTTCTATTACAGTTTTATGTATACCTATTCGTGATTTTACTATTGCTTAGCATGAAGTCTATCTTCTTATCTTGCAACCTCAGGGATGTAAGTATTGATTTTTTTTTTTTTGTCAACTCTTGCATTTATATTTATGTGCCCTTATGTGTCAGTTTTAATAAATTTACATCTTTATTACCTCATGAAGTAGCTTACGTTTACTTCTGCCATTCACGGAAAATGTGGGTTTTGTGTGTTCATTAGAAAAATGGAAAATTCCCAGTTGTTTCTTTAGATTATTGTTTTGAAATATACTTTAAACTATTTGTCTTTTTTTTCTCCTTTTTTTTTTTTTTTTTTTTTTTTTTTTTTGTTTTTTAATTTTTATAAATATTGATTGCAATACTTTCATGTAGGTCATTGGTATTTATGGAGACTTCCTTTCTACTGTAGAGGCTGGTGGATCTCAAGTGTCAGAGAAAGGAGTTTTGCAAGTTCTGTTAGATTTGAGATTTGTTGTCGATGTCCTTTCTGGGGGTGATTCTAATACGAGTGAGGAGTCATTTGCATACCTAAAGACAAAAAGTCCTTTCAGACGGAAGCAGGATCAAAGCCATGTGAAATCTGCCATTAGAGAGCGTTTTGATGGGTTGATAAATCGTCTTTCGCAAAGATTGGATCCCATAGACTGGCTTACGTAAGTTAATTTATTCTCGTGAATAAAAAGTTAGAAATCTAAACAAATATAATGAACTTCCAGAAGTTTGGATATGCGACTGGTGTCTCATTTCATGCATCATTCTCCCATATTGTTTTGCTTGAAGGGTTATCTCTAGTGGTTGTCTTCAGTGAAAAATGAATATTTAGGAGTTACCTGGTTGATCTCTTGGGCAGCTAGTATGTTGTTATGATCACAGGGGAAACTGAGGATTTGGATCTTAAATAGAAAAGCATGGGAAATTAGGACAATGTATTTTATGGAACATAATTCAACTAGTGAATCATCTATAGGGGAACCACAGCTCTAATGAGCTCTTATTATAGCATAGAAGTCGTGCTTATTGTGGTCCTATGTTTTGAATTATCTTATTTAATGATTTGTATAACTATTTAGGCATTTTGACTTTGTGTATTTAATCACATTATCTTATTTAAGGTATGAGTCGTATCTTTGGGAAAATGAGAAGCAGTCCTACCAACGCCATGCTGTCCTCTTTGGATTCTTTATTCAACTTAATCGCATGTACACAGATACTGTTCAAAAACTTCCTGCTAATTCAGAGTCCAATATCATGAGATGCTCTTCAGTTCCTCGCTTCAAATACCTTCCCATCAGGTTAGTGTTTCTTGAAATTTCTACCGTGTTAGTTGCTCCATTACAAGGTGTGCACAACCCGTGCTACTATTTTGAGTCTACTCATATTTCATTCATATAATGAACTGTATAAATTGGGTTGCACTGGCTGATTCGCTACATACGACTGTTTCTATTAGTGTTTTCCAGTTTTAACTATGTCCATAAATATTCATTGCCAATGGGTATCTTCCTCAATAATGGGTTCTGAACTTTTGACTTTGTCTTGGTGTTCAAGTGCTCCAGCATTGTCTTCAAGAGGGACAGCTAAGGCATCCATTCCAATCTCATCAGATGATATTTCTTCAAGAAGTCCCTGGAAAGCTTATACAAATGGAGATCTTTCCAGTAAGCTTGATTTGGATGATAACTTGAGTTTTTCTGCAGTACCAATCTTTAATTCTTTAATGCAGGCAAGGCTGTCTATCTCTTTACATTTTCTTGTTACAAGTTTTTCCTATTTTTATAGTTGCGTTCAAAAAAATTTTGTTTCATGTTGGAATAGCGATGCATTTGTTTGAAATGTGAATTTTTGTGGTTCACAATAAGCCAGTTGAGACACATGGTTAAAGCATGTAATGCAAGACATTTTTAGTTTCACGCTATTAGGTTTGATTAAAACAAGTAAATTGTCTAGATAGTAATGAGATAAAAGAGCGTGTCAGGTCCATAAGCAAGTATGGATTGCACACTGCATACCTCTTGTTTTTTCTGATATCACCGCAATATTTCTCTTTGCTCGTCTTCTACAAACAACCACCAAGATTTATCCCACTAAGTGGGGTCAGCTAAACTGTTCCATTTGTTTAGGATATTGAGATATACAGATTTTGAAAATGATATTCGTTATGATTCGCAGGCTGGAAGTAAATTTGGAGAGAGCTTAAAACTAGGATCCATGCTAACAGATGGGCAAGTGGGCATATTCAAGGATAGATCAGCGGCCGCCATGTCGTCAATTGGTGACATTCTACCTTCCCAGGCTGCAGGTCTCCTATCATCGTTCACAGCTTCCAGATCATACTCTTGATTGCCTTCAGAATTCTTCAGTCTTCTTTTGGGCATATACAAGTAATCTATGGCTGTGAAGAAACACAACGGAGTCTCACCAAGCATGAGATAAGGGCTCGGAGTTTGCAGTACTTATTTGAAACTTGATAGAACAGGTATGCGATTATGAAACCCTAAATTTTGGAATTTTAGTTTGAGTATCTGTTGGGAGATTACGAAACTTAAGATAATGAGGTTATGTATAGAAGACTGAGAGGCTGAGTAACCCTAGTTTGAAGCTTTGAGAGCTTTATTCTTTATAAATTCGATTCTTTTGTGTTTCCGCTTGTCTTCAAAATTGTTCGAAGTCTGGGGTTTTGCTTTTAAAGTTGGCTGTTAATGTTTCGAAAGACTTAAGAGGAGGTTTAACGTAAGCCTATCTCCCCCGTACAGGTGAGTCAGAGTCATCATTATGTACAGAGGAGAGGTAGCTGAAAGTTTGGTCCATTTGTTTCTTCAATGCCTCCGTCTACTTTCGAAGGCTTCAGCTAAATTGTCTATGAAGTGTCTATGGAAGTTAATGCAATGCTGAAAGAATCGGAGATGAGAACGATTTGGGTGTCATGTCAGCATGGATGAGGAGGATGCGCGATATTGTTCGTGTCCAATTCAATTTTTCTCTACGAACTGGAACTCTTGTCATGTAATTTTGTGTAAAACTTGCAATATACGAAACCGTGTAGTATGTACGCTTAACATGTTAATTAGGAGCCTTACATAAATGAATTTGTACTGTTCTGATTGTTACATAGCTCTTTCTTTTTGGAAAAAACTTCGGAGTATATATGGTGCGTTATTGCATTCAAGTTCAACCTAGGACATAATATGCATTCGAAAAATGCCGGAATCCCCTGGTACATTTTTGCATCACTTAGGGGTGGATGCGGTACAGTCTGACACCAAAAATAAAATTGAATCAACTAGTCCTCAACGATTTGGTTTGGTTTGGTTTGGTTTGGTTTGGATTTGATCAATACCACTATTAAAACAAACTGAATCAAATCACTGGTAATCAGTTTCGTTTTGGTTCGGTTAAATTAAGCATGTTCTAACAAATCACGTCCAACATTTCAAGCGTGTTAATTTTTCAAACATCTAACGAGAGATTGTTTTTATTGATCATAATCGAAGAAAAATTAGTTTTATTGATCGGTGTTAGAAAATGAATTGCCCATAAACAGTGAGATTAGATGATTTAATCAATCATGGTGTTCTTATATTATACAACCTCCTGTAACAATTTCTCTTCTAAATCAACCAAAGCATCTGCACAAAATTAATAGATACACCTAAATTTCTGTCTGAAACAAAGCAGCATCCATTCAATTCTTCAGAAATTAATCGACAGAAACACATGCGTCCTTGAAATTAAAACGATTTAACCACAACTTCTCCGAGAGACGAACGATAACGATACCATTCGAATAAAAAAGAGTAGAACTCTTGAAAACTAGTCCATACAAAATTGACAAAAGTCAGCTGCTTTGCGTTTAACAGTCTCTAGTTTAGTTGGTACTAAATACGAGCTCAGACACTACTGTTAACTAGCATCCAGTGTTCATCTCTATAGCTTTACAAGATTCAAAAGTTACTCAAAATGCAGAAAAAGATAGACTGATAAGCTGCAGCTGCTTACGTTGCAGGGAGAGGGATTGGCTTCACCGCACTTTGGATTCGACGAAATGCTGTTTTTACTCTTTCCTTGAGACCTTCGTTTTCACTCTCTACATCCCCGCTCTGTTTATCAAGCTGCGCCACATTCCCATCAACACTAATCACTAGTTTCCCATTTTCTCCAGGCTTCACATCGCCAAAGAGTGAAACCAGAAGTGCACGAATGACCTTTTCCACCTTCTTCCCATTTTCTTCCTCAGTTTTCATCTCCTCTGATTCAACAACTACCTTGGGGACTTCTCGATTGATATTCAAAATAAGAGCAACAATGGAGTCGGACACCATGTCACTTATAGGATCCGAAGGCCAATGCAGTGATATGTGTTTATCTGTATCCTGCTTCAATGTCACCCGATCATGCACTCGCAATGTTGCCACTCCAGATTCCTCATCCACTGAAGACTCTACACTCTCGAATATTTGCTTAAGCCGATGTTTTATCACAGTGAAGCCACTAGCATATGGAATAGTAATCCGTTGAGTGACATTTGCTGTGCACAGCTGTGAGAAGACATGGAGATCATCGGAAGCCATTATTTGATAACTGAAGCCTTTTTTTACCAGCAAACCGCTGACAGTTTCACAAACTTCAGGGGTCTTCTCAGCAAGCCTTCCAATAGCTTTTGCCATTTTCTGGGAGTTAAAATACAATTCAACAGACTGACAATTCTTTGGGGTCAGGATTTTGGTGTTCCAATCAGCAAACTGGGTCACGAGCTTCTGTTTTAGCCTTCCCATCTCATTAGCTCCTCCATGAACTAGGATTATGTTAGGAGGCCTCAGCTCGTCCAAAAATGCAGTAGTCTGGACAGAGTCCGCGTGGGCAGAGAATGAAATGTTATGGACCTGCATGTTGAGAGGTACCGAGAGTCCAGTCATACTAGTTACCTCTTTCGGTTCATTGATGATGGTTTTGGCTAGAGTCCCTTCAACCATATAACCTGGAATAACGCACGAATTTTTCTTATCAGTGCACCACTTATCAAATAGCTGCCTTGACAGTCCACTCTGAAGACCACCAGGGCTTGCCATCACCACCGATGGGCCTACATCTTTGAAATTCTCAATGCTCTTTAGTGGTGATATGTACTTGAAAATGAAAGGATTTGACTTCGCATTGCGGATCCTATCGTTCATAGAAAGGGTGTATGTCTCGTATACAGACAAACATCTTTTGGCAAGTGGAGAAGCATAATAAATGGGAATATTATGGAGCTCAGGAATGTTTGACCAATACTCATCAAGGATGAGGAGAAGTTCTTGGGCACGGCCAAGTGCATATGCAGGAATCAAGACACGACCCCCTTGAGAGATGGTTGTGTGGATAACATCAGTGAACCGCTTCTCACGGATGTGCCGAGGTTGATGGCGCTGGACACCATAAGTCGATTCAATAATGCATACATCAGGGGAGAACAGTGGGGTCTCAGCAGCACGGAGATGCCGGTCTTCTTCACGTGAATAATCTCCAGTGTAAAGGACTCTAACACCGGCTATATCAACCATAAACATGGCAGCACCAAGGACATGACCGGCAGCGTAGCACCAAAATCGAATGCCCTCAACCTCTACTGTCTGATGGAAATCAATAACCTGCAATTATCATGCATTGTTAATATTAATATTATCATGGGAATATCATTCATGAATCATGTCGGATTTAAAGGATTAAGGATCCAATAACAGTATTCATGTTAAGCGTACTGAATACAGTAAATAATAAATGTATAATGACGTAAAGATGGTGAGGACTGAGAGTTCATCAGTGACCACAAAGATTAATCAACTACTCAAAGTACTAATATCACCAATCGCCCTGTCCTCAACTGCAAAATTAATTAAGTAAAAAAATGCCAACTGAAATACATCTAAATATACATCCCCTATGAGACACATAACTAACAGTACTAGTAGCGATAGAAAATACATCATCAAGAACAACATAAATCTGTGTTAGGTTGGTTATGCTGGAAAGTGGAAACAAAACAGGTGGGAATGAAAACATAACCCATGGAAGGACAACAAACCTCAATTCTATCCATTGAGGAATTTATGTCCTGCTCATCAAACAACATATCTTCAACTGAAACTTTGCTCACTTTTATATAATCCGTCAAAAGCAACTTGTAGATAACCTTTGTAGCATAAGTCATAAAAACTCGGCCTTTGAATGTGGTCTATCAAAAGTTACAGAGATATTAGTCCCCTGAATAGCAAAATACATACAAATTATTGTATAATTCCTTCATAGAGTGAAAACCTTCTCAAGAAAGTAAGGTAGGGATGCAGCATGATCCAAGTGAAAGCTGCAAGAAAAAAGCATGACCGCATATTAGTATAATGGAATGAACCATCAAGTACAAGGTAACGTAACTTTTAACTATAAAATGTAATAGGATCTAATCAGGTGATTAGGATAGTTTTGCATATTAATTCAGCTTATTAGGATCTAGATCATTTTGTTGTGGAAACTCTTTGTTGTAAATAAGTGGTGTTGAGGATTTAGGTCCGTAAATTGGGTATTTGAGCTAATTTTCCATCATTATATACAATCTTTTCAACTGACAAGAAAATCAAGGAAATAAGCAAAAAGTAGTTAAAAAAAGAATGGTTGATATGTTCAAAGCCATCTTTTAGTCAAAGAAAAATTATCCCATGTAAGCAGCTATCCCATTAGCATTCATCGCTTCTAACTCTAAACAAGAAATACAGAACGAAAGAACGTAAAGTATGTTGTACTAAACCAGAGAAAACATAACAAATTAAGAGTTTTGTTGACCCAATGTGTCATCTCTGATATAATTTAGCAACAGATTTCAACAAAAGCTCCAAATTTTGTACATCAGTTGACGATAAATACATACTGGGTTACGAGAAGGACATCAATTGTGGACGGATCAATCTCATCAAAGTAGGGCAAAGCAGCCATGCCCGAATAAGCGGGGTGAATACCACAATCAAACTACAATTCATACGAAGGCGACCACACAGCCACAAATGCAAGAAACAAGAAAAAAATCAAAGTCAGGAGAGTGAAAACACCAATTATATATTCGATACTGGGAAAAAATAATAACGCAGTTGTGTGAATGGCAGCATACCAAGACAGTTTTCCCTTTGAAGGTCATGTGCACGCAGGAGCGGCCGACTTCATTGCCGGCACCTAGCGGAGTGATGATCATTTTATCATCTTCTCTTGATGCAGCAGGAGCCTCCCGCCGCTTAAGAGGCGCCGGCGCCGGCGGTTGTCCCACTGAAGCCATCTTTACCCGGAATGTGTGAAGCTCTGCAATCAAACTGATAGACAAATGAATCAGAAGACTTGAAATTCCAACTAAAAGTTACATTTTCTTGATTACCCTTTTTTTTTCAGACCCTAAATCGAATTTACCCCGTCGAAAAAAAAAGAAATTGAAATTTTAGTTGAATTGAAGAGGAAAAGTAAAGAACAGCATATAAATAAATGAAAACCAGAAGAGAAAATGTTCGATTTCTTACCTAAGATTACAGAGAAGGAGAGAGAGAGGGGTAAAAAAAAAAGCCTAAAACCCTAGAGAGAGAGAGAGAGTGTTTAGAAAATTTCGCTGAGGAGAGGAGCGAGGAGAAGAGGATGAAAGAATTAAAAACAAACGACCACAGTGGGAGTCGAACCCACGACCTTCTGATCCGAAGTCAGACGCGCTAATCCACTGCGCTATGCGGTCAGATAATAGGAGGGTGTAGAAACTTATCTATACTACCTTTGAACAAGCTTGACATCATTGCTAAATGTGTTGCAAGATCAATCAAATGGTCGGATTTGCTAAACATAGAACCTTTTTTTTTTTTTTTTTTCCTTCTTAATTTATCAATTTGTGCTCAGAGAATTATGAGAACTTACTAGTTCTTAAAATGGTGATTATGTATGTAGTTAATCATAAATGAATTGATTAACTATGTAACAGTGTTTCAGTATCATACAATAATATTTTAACCAACAATTCACGATCTCAACTGCATTCTAGCATTTTGGTCAATAGTGTTAGGGGGTTTCATTCCTTTTAGTTAAAGTGTGTAGCCATTATAATGTATATATATTCTAGCATTTCAGTCAAACAAATGATGTCTTATTTTCAAAAATCACTATCATATGAGATATGAACATTTCAACACCAATTAAAAGGGCGACCCAATAAGGCTCTCCGCTTTGCGAAAGTCAGGAAGGAACATTTTTCGTACGCAACTTTACCCTTACTTTACAAAGATGATAAACATTAGAATACCAATTACTAATATAATTCATGACAGCATAAAGGCATATTGTTCTAATGATTCTTAACAAAACCACATTGTACATCATATGTTGGTGCCTTGACTCCCTCAATTGATTACGTTGTTACCGCATCCGGAAGACTGGTGGATGCTCCAAGTATCCAGGCAACGAACACTCATCCATCTCTTCCGATCTGAACCGGGTACGACATCAAGTATCCCTTCATCTCCTTAAGCTCTTCAGACACAAATGCTTTCCAGTTAAGCTTGGCGATCTCATTAGTACGCTTCACGCATTCAAGGCTCTCAGGATCTTGATAGGTATCCTCAAGTCCACCCAGGTGCTCAGCCCACAAAGACATCCGGTAACCGTATACCTGCATCCGACCAAACGCATTGTGCATATAACATTTGTAATCCACGAGAAAGGGTTTAAGGACTTTGTTGCTTTTCCGAGTACCATATAAAACTAATCTAGTTCAAAGTACAGTCCGATGCACACATAATATATCTGACTGAAATAGTTAATACAATCCGAACTGTTACAAAAGGTATTTGCATAAAAATTTACACAAATGAGTGTGGGAGAATTTTGAACTTACAAACGTAATAGGTTGAAGCAAAAAACTTTAACCTGCAATTCACTCATTTTATATCGGAGTAATAGAAAGAGAGAAGTTTGCAATTACCAGTTTTCCTTAGTGTAAATATATTTTCATATAAAAAATTATTAAACAAAAAGAGGACCCTATTAAATCAAAATAAACTATAAATTTCGTATTATTTTTTTAACGGGCCAGGAGTACATCCAACGAAAACTTGGGCTTTAGCCCAAACCACAAACAACAAAAGCCCAAACCAACAGTATGACATAAAAAATAAAAAATAAAAAATAAATCTGCCAAACAATCTCCAAAACCCTAAACCCTAAAATGTTAATGAAACCCTATGTAAACAAGAAGGCAGAAACAAAACCCCTCCTTCTTCGTTCCTTCCTTCTTCACTGAACAAAGAGCGAAACGACAATCAGAAGAACGAGGTCGTTGGAGAGAGAAGAGAAGCCGACGAAGATGTTGGGGAAGCAACCGGCTTCGGGGGAGGACTTCGTGGCGGTGCACGAGCTCTTCCGCCACCACATAGAGTCATTCGATTACCTTGTCACTAAGGGTCTCTAGGTTCTACTCATTAAGATCAAGCCCATCAAAATTGTCGACCCTTCAATGATAGGACCCATTCCGTAGGAATGGAAAAGAAAAGTAAAATGCAAGGAAAGTAAAATATAAAATAACAATTATTTTCATTCATATCCAATTTAGATGAACATAGTAGTTTAAAGGGTTAATCTCAATTTATTACCCTGAAATTTCATGATTTTCAACATTTGGTGCATAAAATTTTTTTTCATCCCAAAGTCATATCTCAAGTCTTAATTTTGGAACAGTTTCATACATCCGTTAAGTTTTCCGTTAGTACTTATGTTTTCATACATCCGTTAAGTTTTCCGTTAGTACTTATGTTAACTGATGATGTGGTGCCCACATGAACAATAACTGAGCGCCACGTATCAATATGGACCCACTTCAATATTAAAAAAATGCAAAAAAAAAATGCACCCGTCCCTCACCCCCCGCACCCTCTCCATCCTTTCTCTCTTCTCTCTTCTCTCTTCTCCAATTCCACGCCCCTGTTCTCCTCGCCCACAACACCTCCGCCATCATCCTCATCACGTTCTTCATCTTCCTCACATGCCACTACGTCGCCTCGCACAGCGCAGCTGCCATTCTCTCTCTCCTAATCCTCGCCAAGGTCACTAGCCTCTGCCAGAACGTGTGCACGTTGGCCAACGTTGCCGCCTGCAAGCCCAAACCTCAAGCCTTCTTCTGCAATAACTTGATTGTGAACGGATCTGAGCTCTGCACCGTGCAAATACCCAAATCCGGTTCTATCTTCAATGGTGAATCAAATTGCCATCTGGGTCTTCTCCATTTCCCTTGAAACCTCAAATCCCAACTCCTAGTCCAATTTAGCTCCCAGTCCTAAATGGGTCAAATTGATGGAAATTAAGATCTTTATTGCTTTTCCCACATAGCACATTTTGGTTTGCTGGGTTTTACAAGGTGTGGGTTCAGAGAGATTGGCAAAGAGACTGGCGGTGGTGGTGGGGTTTGCTGGGTGATTCTTGTTGTCTTCTTTTCATGGCGAATAAGGCGAAGGAAAAGAGTGAGGGTAGTGAGAGAGAGAGAGAGAGAGAGAAATCGAGAGGTGCTGGGATTTGCAGAAGAGAGAATGAGGGTGTGGGGGTGAGGGACAAGTTGGACGCTTTTTTTTTTTTTTTTTTTTTTTTGTGTGTGTGTTTTTTTATTTTTAAAAATTTTAAATATTGAAGTAGGCCCATATTGACACGTGGCGTTCAATTATTATCCACGCGAGTGCCACAGCATCAGTTAACAGAAGTTCTAACGGAAAACTTAACGGATGTATGAAATATCCCAAAATTAAGACTTGAGGTATGACTCTAGGATGAAAAAAACTTCATGTACCAAATATTGAAAATCACGAAACTTCAGGTAGTAAATTGAGTTTAACCGTAGTTTAAATACACAAAAGGATAGCTAGGGTTAAGTAGTCTTAGTGGGCTTAGCATTAGCAATGGGCCTAATAAATACTAGTAACCCATGGTGGCCCAAAGGGTCCTAACAATCTCGCCTGCTTAAAATAAGGCATGTCCTCAGGCCGTAATTGTAGTAGTTGCTAACTTAGACCGAATGTGCTCCGTCTCTTTCCAAGTAACACCTACGCCAAGCAATCCGGCAAGTTGGCATGTAGTGGTGTGTCTCTGCTTGTTCTCCCAGCTATGAGCCATGAGGTCCCCAAATATTATCATGATAGATGCCCCCAAAACAAGTGCAGTATAAGGGGGTGTATTCAATTGGGATTTTGAGGGATTTTAATTCTTTTAATGAATACATGAGTACTAATCAGGATTTTAAGTGATTCTCTAAAATTCAATGTGTATTCAATCAAGATTTTAAGATAGTTTATTAAAATTCTTAGAAATCTGGATGTATTCAATTAGAATTTTAAAGAAGTTTATAACATTCCAGGTGTATTCAATTAGAATTTGAATTTAAAGAATTTGGAAAAGTTAAGGAATTAAAGGGAATTAGAGAGATTTTGTAGTGTATTTTAAGCATCCACAAATCTCACATCTCCCTATCAGATTTCAAGGGAATTGAATCAAAATTTTACATGAAATTTCTATAAATTAGTTAAACTCCATAAAAATCCATAAATTTATAAATCCATTAAAATCTTTCAAATTTCCGGAAACATCAGAAGACGGTGAATACGTGGAGAAAAAGGTCGACCACTGGTGGAATTGGAATACAGAAAAGCTGACACCATGATGCCATACGAGAAAGTGCTGGTAGCCATAAGCCATAAAAGGTTTGATGTATAATCAGTGAAAAGTGATATTTGATTTGTGCCCCACTTCTCAATTGTCATATCGTGCGCCAAGTGCTGAGAGTCATTTAACAAAGTAAACAGGAGATCATGCAGAGGTCCAAAACCAGAGAATGGTTGACAAGAAAATGAGTGTGACTCGTTGGATACAACGGCTAGGTCCAGTGGAATCTTCAAAATTATGAAATTTGAAGCATCTAGTGCATGAAACGGAGAAAATGCAGAAAGAAGAGTGATTGATATCCCCAAATTCATATAGTAAATGTCGTATTGGAAAAGTATTGGGTCTCGGACTCTGAGTGCACCTCTTAATTTGTCAGCTTCCACAAACATTGGATAACACAGTGATCTGATATATATAGGAGGTGAGAAATTAACAGCTATATCGGAACAATGTTTCCCAGTAAAACACCCAGCCACACAATTAATGAGATGAACACGTTACAGTTCCAAACCGGAGTATCATCGAAAGAAACTTTCGTATTGAACCAATTGCTCATGCAGGTGATGTAAGTAGTGGCAAACAAAAGAATCTTGCTGCCAAAAATACTTTCCAGCTTATACCTTGAAAAAGCGCTAAAGCCACACACTCGATACCGCATGCGTGTAGTCATTCCAATACTGCAGAATCTCATCAGTCATCAAGTGCACATGCTCGGTGAACATTAGGAATCCATGATAGCCTTTGGGTCTGATCTGTGTTGTGTTCTCATCATCTGTTCCTTTACTGTATTATTCTGTTTGTGGCCTACCGCCTACTTTATATTCTTTTGACCTTTTTAAGTTGTTGATGTAGTTGTCATGTTGTAATATATGATTATGCAAACTTCGCCCAACATGCTTAACAGGCTCTCATTGATACTACTGATCGTGAAATTTATGAGTGTTTGACGTGTTGCTATGTCGAGAACGTGAGAAAGGAAAAGGGGCTGTTGGCACACAGCTAGTCGGTGAGAGGGCACAAATTATTCTGGATGAAGTGAGAGACTTGAAACTTTTCACTCGTCATGAATGTCTAGAGCACATTGGTACTTATTGTTACTTAATATATATAATTATATTTATATATATGTATAAATATATATATATATATGTATATCTCTCTCTCTAAATATAAAAATATATACACAGGAAAAGGGGCTGTTAGCTGCTATCTTTCTCTCTAAATATATGTATCCATTTCTATATATGTTAGCTGCTCTCTCTCTCTCTCTCTCTCTCTCTAAATATATATAATTACATGTGTGTATGTATTATAATTTCACTCTTGGGCGCAAATGAAAAATTTCCTGTGTGGGAGTGTTGTGCATCATTTCTCACACTTTGTGCGTCTTTAGATTTATGGTGCAGAAACTGTTTTCACTTGTGGATCAGACTTCTGTGCCGGACAACCCAGATTCCTTGCAAAATCATGAAGTCCTACTCCCTGGTCACTTGATTACAATATATCTCAAGGTAGAAAGTTGAACTTCTGTTTTTAATAAAATACTTTGTGTGCGTGTGTGTGGAAGTTTGTATAATGGTAACTCTTGAGGAAAACAAAAATATTTTGATGTCTAGTAAGTGCACCACGGTGTCAAGGTTTTATGCTATTCTGCATATAACAATAATGTCTGAAGAATTTTATGTTCTAAAGCTCGTCTAGGGTGCCCGGATAAGTATTTACTTAGAAGAGTAGTACGTCTCTGAACAGCATCTGTAAATATAGCATGTAGCAATGCAGTGGTTGGTTGTAGAATGGAAATATTTTCGTGGCTAAGGCTAATGTATTCCCTGCTAATTAACTTGCAACTGAGCCATGACCAAAACTTCAAAGGGGTCTGTTCAGCCATTTGATATCCTTAAGTTGTTGACCAATTGTTTTTACTCAGTTGTGGGATAGAGATTCATGCTTTTGTTTGGATCTTACTGATATTTGGTGTTCATGGCTATGTAACATAACTGAGAATATGTTACCCTAACCTCTTATTTCATAGTGAATGAACACAACTACATGGTACAGTAATAGTGAATATCACATTTCTATGAACAATTTCTTCCATAGCTGTTTGATGTTGTAAAGCCCTTCTTGGCTTGTCTCCTTTGTGTTTTCTTTCAACTGGAGGGTAGGTTTTCTAGCACCATTATCCCAATAAACATTCATTTCGGAGCAAATTAACTTATATTTTAATTCCCTTATCTGATTATCGTAGAGTACAATTTCTACGCATTTGAGTTCAGTGTTGTGTTTATCATGGTTTCTTGGAAAAACTAGAAGAGTGGTTGCAAAGGACGAAAAAGCGTATTGAAGATGAGATCAACAAAAACAAGGACTTTGAGTTTGGCAACGGTATGTGTTTTTATTTCTTTCATTAGTTTTTTTAATTAAATCATTGAATTATTCCTCTTGTCCCCTCTCTTTTTAGCTGTGGCCCTAATCAGATACTTGCATTCTTTTTCTCTCATGAATTGACACTTCCATCCTGCTAATGCAGTAGCTAAAGTAAAGAAGCTTATGGATAAAAATCCTTCAAAGCAGATCAGTTTCTGTTGAAAATATGTTGAAAACTGGAAGACTTAATACCCAATCTGGTCTATATTTGCAGCAGGTATGGGTTGTTGGTTATGCTTGAACTTTTTCATGTCATGAATTTTGTAGGAAGAGGTTTGCTGTTCACAAGCGAAACTTGCCCAGAACGTGGCCACTTCTTTATATATGAACCTTATCTCATATGTGATATTCAAGTTTACAAGTAGGCCATCTTTATATTTATTTGGATGCTTGACGGTTCAGGCAGAGAGGCTTAACTATTTACGTTTCTTATCTCATTTTCGTGCTGTTCATCGAGGGGCATCATTCGCTGTTCATCGAGGGTATGTCTTCTACTCCAGTTCCTTCCAGGTGTTTTTGTACCTATCTTGGGATGTGAGAAGGCTCACCTCTCTTTATCTTCTTTGTTTTGTTCTTGGAGGAGATTTTGACGGGTGCGAATGAGGTCTTTGTAGGGGTAGTGTTGATGGTAAAAGCTTCATTGGCGAGCTTCTTCCCATGATTGTCCACCTTCGGAGCAAACACCTTATCCTTCTTGAAGTCGGTGATTGGCTTATTTTTTCCATGATAGGCGATGCTCAACTCCATGTCGTGGGTGCGGGTGGCTAACTCTTCGAAGGTCCGCAGATGCCTTGAAGGATATAGTGTAATCACCATTGCATGCCTTGGACGCACATCTTGATCGAGGAGATCTCCGAGAGTCTTGTCTTTGCAATCGAGGCATAAAGTGCCCCCCCAATTGATGTAGTCAACGACTGGCTCGTCCTTCCATGACTTCGTACTTGTCAGCTCCAACATGCTTACAATGCGGCAAGTGTTGTATAAGCGGTTCAAGAACTCCCACTCCAATTGCTTCCAGCTGTTAATGGACTCAGGCTCTAGGTTCGTGTACCAGTCAAACGTATTTCCCTTTAGAGAGCGGATAAACTGCTTTGCGAGGTAGTCTCTTTCTATCCCTATGTTGTTACAAGTTTCAACGAAATGAGCGACGTGTTGCTTTGGGTTTCCCTTTCCATCAAACTGCATGAACTTTGGCGGCTGATAACCCATCGACATATGCAAGCTATCAATCCTCTTGGTGTATGGCTTCGAGTACAGCAATGCCTTCCACCTGTGTTTTGACGGTGTTGACAATCATGTCCTAGAGCTGCTGGATGGAAAGAGAGCTCATGAGCGTCGTTGATTGGTCTGGCTTCTCCTCAACTTTTTCTATCAGAGGCTCCTCATCCTCGTCATCTTCCTTCTTTATTGGATCAACCTTTAAGTCGACTTTCACGTCGTGCTGCGCCTCCAGTTGGTTGATGAATGCGGCGATTTGCAAGTCTTTCTCCTCCGCGATCCTTGTGAGCCTTGCAATCTCTTCCTTCATTTGAGCCAACTGCTCCTCGATTGAAGTCACCCCGATGGTCATGACTTGCATGGCTGAGCTGCTGCTTGAGTCAGCATAGGAGAGCAAGGACTTGGAGTACCTTATGCTGAGCTGCTGCTCGAGTCGGCATAGGAGAGCAAGGACTTGGAGTACCTTATCAGGCTTTCCTCCCTCGACGCACTTAGCGAGGCCATGGTTATAACGGGCTCGTGACTCGGGTGCTCTTGTTCATTCGGCAAAGTTGATGCAGGGGTGGAAGACACGACGGAAAGAGTTCTTGCCTTGCTTCAAGTTGTGACGCCCGAAGTGCCACCACTTGCGGCGAGGAAGTTCTTGTTCTTCGTGTTGGTTGCGGGAACAACTTGAACCTTCCTTGACGCCATTTGTGCCTTTTTGCGGATTTGAAGATAGAGATGAAAGGTAGAGATGGTCCCACTGGGCGTGCCAAATTTGTAAACACAAATTTTCCTGCGATAAATGAAACAAGAACATGTTTACAAAATAATATTTTGTATTAATTTTGGGGTTACAATCTCTTTTACAATTTGATCTTCAGATTCTATCTTTGTAAGGTGTGGATTGGTTATTGATCCAAAGGGTCGTCGGGGCTTGATCTAGGGATGAATAGTGGTGCATATTTGTTGATGTTGTTGATCAAAAGGTTCGTTGGGGCTTGATCTTAGGATGAACGGATCTTCAAGGATCTTCAGGGCTTGATCTTGATGAACAGTTGTGTGGATTTCTTCAAAGGCCGTTGGGCTTGATCTTGATGAACGAGGATGAACAGATCTTCAAGAGCCTTCGGGGCTTGATCTTGATGAATAGTTATGTGGATTTCTTCAAGGGCCGTTGGGCTTGATCTTGATGACCAGTTGCGTGGATTTTTTCAAGGGCCATTGGGCTTGATCTTGTTGAACGAGGATGAATGGATTTTCAATGGGCTTCGGGGCTTGATCTTGATGAACAATGAACGGATCTTCAAGGGGCGCATGTGCCCGAGAAGCTGCTCATATTGTACATCGCCGTTCAGGAAAGTTCAGTTGGAGCACTCTTGGCACAAGAAAATGAATCCCATAAAGAAGTTGTGCTTTACTACCTCAGTCTAACTCTCACCGGCACTGAGTTGAACTACTCCCCGATAGAAAAGATGTGCCTTGCCTTGGTGTTCGCCATTTAAAAGCTCAGACATTACATGCATGCTTACATCATCCACTTGGTTGCTAAAGGAAAGATGGTTTCCCAGCAACTCATGAAGAAATTCATCCAACTGGAATGCTCAGTGTGGTCGCTAACCTTACACCCTGGTCAGATCATAATCAGAGCCCACGAAATATGTATCAGTGTCAGGTTCTCTTCTGTTTGACCCTCCTGTCTGTCCTTGGTTATTGTTCAACAGAAGTTCCATCTTGTATAAATTTTTTGGAGTCCTACTGCTAAATTTTATTAAATAGCTCTGGTGTTTGAATTGTAGATGGCAAAACAAACAATGGCCTTCTCTTTACAAGGACTTTGCAATCGTGCAGATCAAAAGTTGTACCATCTTCAGGTTGCTTCTCTTTGTTATTTTGTTATTCTGTAGAAGGGATCAAGGAAATAAATTATGAAAAGCTTTTTTCTAGAACACTTACACAACTTTTTAAGTACTAGTCAATTAAGATCATACTGAGGCGTTTTTTGGATTATTGATTAGCGTTTGGGTGGAGTTTTGTTCTCTAGTTTTAATGTTCTCAGTAATTATTCCCTACCAAGTATTTTATATTTTTTTACTCACTGTTCATTGTTACATTGAAAAATGGGGCATCCCCAGACTCCTCAGTCCCCTATTGTACTCACAAGCACCTATAAGAAGTACTGCATCGATGAATACCCAACAGGCATAAATGCCATTGTTGCTGTACTGTCATCTACTGGGTGAGAAATTTATACACACTAAGCCTATATGTAGTTTGTTTCGTTTTTTAGAATTTATTAATATTTTCTTCTTTCTTATGGTACCTAGATATGATATGGAGGATGCCATGATTCTGAATAAGTCATCTGTGGATCGTGGAATGTTTCATGGGCATATATATCAGGTTTCTTCTTTCAATATCACATGATGCTACTTTCCTATAAAAATAGATAAATAAATTAGATTGGATGAAACAACTTTGTTCTTTTTTTCCCTTTTGCTCTCTGCTTTTTATTAATTTATCACTGGTGCTTCTTGAGCTCAGTATACTAGATCAATTTTTTTTTCTTTTGTAATGTTAGAGGTCAAATGCATATTTTTTAATAATGGTCCCTTTCTTTAGAATCTTTTACAAAATCGGGTTTTATCTATTGTTGGATCTTTATTTTACGTTCATGTATACCTTGTTTCGAGAAATATGAGTCTGAGTCTCAAAGGCGTATTACATATTATAAGAATATGCACTTAAAATCCATGCAGCATAGTACTTTATTCGTATTACCAAATTGGAGTCCACACCAAAATTTCTAAATAATCACCCTGCAGGGCCAAACAAAGTGATGGAGATTTTGTTCTTGATGGAATCTGTTAGAAAACCTTGTATTCATTTGGCCAAATGCGTTTTGTATACATGAATTTATTCTTGTTTCTGAAAGTTTTTACGGAAATTTCAGGAATTTTATTTTTCTTTTATTCTTTAATGCTTTTGTATACCAAATCAATGTCTTTACTAATGCATATGGTTTTCTTCTTGGACCTAAATACCCTTCCTTACCAAATGATGTGTTTTGGCAGACAGAAACAATAGACTTGTCTGATCAAAAGAAGAGGTAGGTTAACACCCCAACATTTTTTAAGAAAAGTAACGTCGATAAAAATCATTTGATTGATTCAGATGGTCTTCCTTATGTTGGTCAGGTTAGCATTCATTTCTGGATTTTAGTTTCTGCACTATATTCTCTTCTGCTTTATGTTGAACCCAGATAGTTGGGATCATGGCAGTGCAACTGTTGACGTGATATTTGTCCGGATGCAAGCTTCTGGCCTGTCGACTGACTTAATGATTGGTGTCCTAATGCGGCCTCTGGCCAGTCGACGGACTGGAAGCGCAAGTTTTTCTCTGGCACCAGTTTATTGCTTAGATATTAGGTCATTACTTTTGAGTTTTTTCGGAGTTCAAAACTCGACAGTTGAAGCCTAAAATCTCATACAATATAAATGTATATATAGTACATATGTGGTTGCAATTCTGTACTTACTTTATTCTTTGCTGCATTTCAGACAGTAAAACCATATGAAGAATACTATAGCTTTACCAATGACACGCTCCATAAGCCCTGAACCATCAAACGGAAAGGTACAGAACCCGTTATAGTTGACTATGTTGCTATTGAAGGGAAGAAGCTCCTTCAGAAGGTAAGTGGACAACATTTACTTTGGTTGCTGCAAAGGTACTTGAACCTAAACAATTTAATTTTTACTGTATGTTGTTAACAGTTGCTGAAAAATTGCACTACATGTACACTCCTGTAGTTAAACCCCTTAACCTTGAACATTTCTTGTCACGGGGCGGTAGCTTACATGGACATTATGTTGACGCAACACCATTTGCTAGTTCAAAGGACGCTAATGGAGAGACTGGACCAAAATCCAAAACCCTTGTTGATGAACTTGGCGAAACGTTGAAGGTTAAGGGGTTTAACTACCATGGTGTAGAGGTTCTGTACAGCGGGGTTTACGGCACAGAACTCACGTGCGAGATCTTTATTGGCCCTGTTTATTATCAATGACTACGACATATGGTTTCAGACGAATTTCAGGTAAAGATTCGACCAAATTCAAATTTTATAACTACACGAGCTTTCAAGATTTTCTCAGTGTCCCATTTTTTATCATCAGTTGCCTTACATGGGGTATTCAATTTGGCGTGTAGGTACGCTCCACTGGAACGGTAGACCAGATCACTCGCCAGCCTATTAAGGGACGAAAGCGAGGTGGTGGTATACGTTTTGGTGAAATGGAGAGGGACTCTATGCTTGCGCACAGGGCAGCGTATCTGTTGCATGACAGGCTTCATACCCGTTCTGATTATCACATTGCCGATGTATGTTCCATATGTGGAAGCATCCTAACGTCCTCATTCGTCCAACCAAAACAGGTTGCACGTGCGGTTTCAGGAATTCCCTCTGTAAGAGCTCCCAAGAAGGTCATCTGCCATCCTTGTAACACAAGTATAGGGATGGAGACAGTTGCAATGCCTTGTGTCTTCAGATATTTAGCTGCTGAGTTGGCATCAATGAACATAAAAATGACTCTTCAGACAAGTAATGCAGCGAAAGCTTGATATCACGCTCTTAGGAACGAACAACCAATGTAAGATGGTACGATGAAATTAATATAGCGGGCGGCGGCAGGACACTTCGCACAAGGAGCATCGGGTGTGGGAATCGCGTCGCAAAAATGGCCGTCGATGCTGGGGATTGGTGAGAGGCTCCTGACTTGTATTTATATGTTGGCCAAGAGGGTTTAAGTTCTCTTCAGTTTTCTGATGAACACTGAGATAACTCTTAAAGCTCTCAACATTCTTTTTTCTCCTTTGTTGGTATGCATCTTTTTATAACTTTGACAAGAAACCTTGTTACAGAAAAAATGGAAATTGATTTGCACAAGGTTTCATCAAAGCTGAGGACCTTATGGCTGCTTGAGGTTTACACGAGAGGTTTTAAGTTCAAATTACATGAATGCATTGTTCTAAAAATCTTCGTCTAGCACAGTTTAGGTCCCATTTAAGCGTTAGGCGGTTGGCCAGCGACCCGATTAATCCTAGGAATTTAAAAATTAAGAAATGACGCCTAAACCTGCTCAGGCACCTACCTAAACACCAGCCTAACTTTAATTTTGCATTTTATTTTTCCAAAACTTTAAGAAACTTGTTGAACGTCCACTCGAAAACGCAATGCCCTCAGAAAACCTTTCTTTTCTTTGTAGCATTTTCACTCCCCAGTCATGTACCAGGAAGCTTGTCCAGTTCCAGGGCGTTTCCCATAGAACAACTAAATCGGGTAATAAACCGGGCTTCTTCTACCCGTAATTTGTTGGTTATCATCCACCATGAAGCTGCAAGCCTGCGGCAGCTCTGCGCCGCTTTCCTTCTGAGGGGAGGGAAATGGGAGCGCAGGGAGTAATTGGTGGTACCGGAAAGCTTCATTATGCACGTAATTGAGTTCAAACTAATCAATCACCAATCTCAATTATCGTTTTCAAGCAATATTTAATATATTACGAAGACCGTTGGAACCAATCTTATATAAGTCTAAACCACCAGAGTCCCAATAGAAGTTTCAAAAACTACTGCAACAAGATAAGCTTTACCGTCTCATTTCACTACGAAAGAGGATTCACAAAAGGAATTTGACAGATTATTTACCACGGAAAGACTTCAGGAGGACAAATAATCTCCCTTCCTATCAGATCAAACATGAGAAATACACCGATTATAACTCGTCTTCCTACATCCCTTCTTGCATCGTCATGTCTTGAGTGGCACTGGCATGTCATCAATAATTTTTCCCCTGCAAAAACCAATAACCATGAGTTATCTAAAATTTGCAGAAAATTCCATCAATTTCTCATCTCATGCTCAAATTGTAATGATACTCCACAAGTTAAAGATTCATAAACAGTGGATATCTCACTTGGTTAATCCCTGTCTGTCCCACGGGTGCATAGTTACTTTGTTGGAACCTGTCATCTCCTCCATGCCCAGGGTATCTCTGGCCATTACCAGATGCCGGTCCTTGGCCATAAGCCCCAGGGTTCGGTCCTTGTCCATAAGCCCCAGTGCTCGGTCCTTGTCCATAAGATCCAGTGCTCGGTCCTTGCCCATAAGCTCCAGTGCTCGGTCCTTGCCTATAAGTTCCAGAGCTCGGCCCTTGCCCATAAGTTCCAGAGCTCGGCCCTTGCCCATAAGTTCCAGAGCTCGGCCCTTGTCCATAAGCTCCAGGTGTTCCCTGTCCTTGAAATCCACTCAAACCTTGTCCACTAGTATCAGCATGTGGGGGGCCATAATTCCTATTTTCTCCTCTAAATCCCTGCTGACCAGGAGGAGCATAGTTCCTCTGATCTCCTTGTGGGAAGTTCCTGTGTTCTTCAGGACGATAACCTTGCTGCCCACCTTGGTTGTAATTGCCCTGATATGAAGGTACTGGATCTCTGCCTGACTGATAAGCATCCCTCGCTCCAGGGGTATTCACTGGAATAGGACCTGTGTTCTCTCCTTGTCTTGGTGACCTATAATTTTGTTGTGGATAATTTTGTGATGCCTCATAGTTCCCTCCACCTTGCATAGCACCCTGTTGACTATAGGAGGGATTGCCTGGCGGATTATACGATGGTCGTTGCTGATCATATCTTTGTTGGTCACGGTTCCTGTTATTATCACGGAATCTTCCGCCCTGCTGCCTTCCATACTGAACTGGGGGTGGTCTTGGTATGATTGTACCATTAATGTATTTGTCTCCTGATATTTATCAAAAACAACTTAAATACATTAAAATGCTAGATATGGATGGACTAGCTCATTTGTTTACAACTCTCCAATCCAAAACAGCATAACTGGTTGAATCTGCTGATAAATTTGCAACCCGCTATTCTCAAAGAGAATGATCATTTAAATCTTACCTCCATACTCCTTGTTCTGTACATCAATGTAAGAATCTGGCAACACAAACACTACTCCAGGTAAACCTGTTAAACGTTGAACGGAGAAGTTAGCAGGATTCAAGACTATCATTTTCAATGGTAACGCAGAATGCTATCCAAAACTTACCTTCGAACTTCTGTGACTCTTCCTCGGACATCTCAACCTGAAAGCCTGTATATGTTGTAGTGCTACAAGCATACATCTTCTTTTTTGCCTCTTCCACACTGAATAACAATAAAACTTAAGAGAAGAAAAATCCAATGCATACAGTACTGCTGCAAACATAGAGCAAACCGAAAACACGCCAAGAAACTAGTAGCATCAACAGAATCGCATCCAGGACCCAGCAAATGGTTGATGAGTAATACATATATAGCCAATAATATATGTATAGTAAGACCAATCAGAATTACATTCGATAATCGGCAACTATAGAAAAGACCCGAAAAGAACTAACATCGTCACCCGAATTCATTCCCCTCTCCTTCTTTCTTTCTGAAAGTCAAATATTTCATAGGCAAGACAGTGCAACATCTTATCAGTTCCTTTAAGGGCTCGAGGCGATTACCCCAGAAACTACGCAACCAAGATCAAAATTAACAATTTCGTTCACAAATGTAATTTTACCCCAAATTTTCTTAGTAACCAAACATATTATAAAATCAAATACAATAAACATAAACACGTAGAGAGAGAGAGAGAGAGACCTGATGTTCAAGCCCTTAGCACAGGTCTCCTCATAATTCCTGATCATTTCTTCAGCCGGAGGCTTGTTGTCTCTCGGGAAATCCATGACGATCAGCCAGTGGTTGTAATCGCACCCTTCGAACAGTACCGTATGCGGGTCAATCTCGTCCTTTTGGTTGTTTCCGTACGAAGACGGCCGTGCGGAGGAGACCGACGACGACCTGAAAGTCCGAGACTGGAGGAGGAGCCTCCAGGACTGTTGCGGCGATGGAGGGGATTTTTCGGAGGTGGGGGCGCGAAGCAGAGGAGAGGAAGAGGAGTGTAGAGCTGAGAGTGCGGAGGTTGCGGAGAGAGAGCGGTGGAGGGTGGAGAGACCGCTTAGGGTTCGGCGGAGGCGGAGAGAGCTCAGCGCCATGGCTAGGGTTTTGAGAATTTTGGCCTGTTCGGGGTTTTAGAGAAGAAAAGGGTTCGCTGCTCTGTGTGCATTAACCCAAAATCCTGCACGAGGGCATCATTTCTTCTTCCTAAAATTTCGGTTTTGCCCTTCATTTTTTTTTTTTTTTTAACAATCGATATTATCTATATTTTGAATAATAGATATTATCTACACAGAGTGATGTGTGTTTAGCCTCATAATAGACTAGCAATAATGTGGTTCAAATTCGTTATTGGCAAAAATCGAACCAATAGCATCTCAAATATTAGTAAAGAAAAATATCACTACACCGTAGTACTAAGTGGTAGTTTTACCTTTCACTTAAGTACTAGATCTTTCGGAGTTTTTCAACATGTTTGAAAATACTTTTAAATTGATTGAAAATGTTTCTGAAATGGTTAAAAGCGTTTTTGATAAAATATTTTATGAACTATTTTTTAGTAAAAATGCAATTAAACCTTTAAAAAACACTTGAACTGTTTCCTGAAAGAAACACTTTTTTCTTTGGTCAAGATTACATTTTGAGTCCTGATTTTTTTTAACGTAATATTTACAATAAAACCACTCATTTATAAGTGAAGATAAATACCACTAGACCCATATTAATAAGTAGTGGAGAATTTGATTTTTAATTAGTTGAATCTAAACTTATTAAACAAGTCGTATGTGTCGTGTTCATGTCAATCCAGTAAACTGTTAGATGGCTAGTCTTGGTTCGCCCATTAAAATAATTTTCTTTTCACAAGCACTAATTTTGTGAGAAATTGAGAACATGTTCATAGAAATATCAACAAGTGAAG
Source organism: Pyrus communis (assembly GCF_041283825.1). Taxonomy (NCBI): domain Eukaryota; kingdom Viridiplantae; phylum Streptophyta; class Magnoliopsida; order Rosales; family Rosaceae; genus Pyrus; species Pyrus communis. The sequence goes on from NC_142579.1 coordinate 1,322,197, forward strand.
AAAAATATATTTTTCTTGTCAATAGACTTATTTTATGACACGTTAAGTACCCGTTTGAATACTACATTATCAAGAAGAGTAAAAGTTATTATCCTAATGGTAATTTGGCCTTAAAAAAATTGTAAGAGAAGCAATTGAATGGCTACATAGTAGATGATGAACTATTGCAACAAATTCTGATATTATTCCTACCAGTTTCTTATGTAAAAAAAGGACCGTTAGATCTTTTAAATTTACAAGAACGAATGACGGAAAGGAAGGATACGCTGCTTCTCCATGTGAGTACGTTGAAGAAGACTTGCAGCACCATTCGACACCGTCACGTCCACACAGAGAAGGAGAGAGAGCACCGGCAGCAGCACTTCCGAACCCCAACCACCTCAGCATGAATACTCATTTCGAGTGCACGAGTATTTATCTGAATCGGTAAGAATGAGCGATTCACAGCCTCCTACTAACAGCGACGAAGACAATGAAGGCAATGGAGTGGAAGAAAATGTGGACGCTGTATTAGATTTGTTTCAGAAAACATGAAGTTCTTGACTTGTCGGCCAAGAATTCAAAGTACTGTTTGACAGCTTAGCAAGTTGAAGGCTTCACAAGTATTTTTGGCGTTGTGAAATATAATTTTACGGGGTGTTTGATAATCCGTAACCAGAATCAACAAAAATCCAATTCCGACTCCTCCTCATTCAACTCCTTCTAATTTCAATTCCTACAATTCCGACTACGGATTAGTAAGCAAGGTCTTAACACTTAATGTCCTGTTAAGCAATGTTAAAATTGATTCCCAAATCTGGTTTGAAGACATGTCCTTCACTTTCAAACTTAGAAACTGGGGGTACCAGCTCACAAGCACTTTTAATACAAGTACTTTGAAAAATCTGATGAAAACCAAAGTGCTTCGTGGAAAAGCATTTGGAAGTTTTTACTTCTTGAACATTTCGCAACTCAAAAACACTTTCAATTATCTAAAAGCACTTCTAATTATTCTAAAAGCACTTCCAAACACAGAGAGAGATTCATAAAAGGGTGAGTTTAGAAGATACAAAGATCTCCATACCACAAACGAGAGTACAAAATCATTAAGCAACTCATATAATTAGAAACAAGACAACCTTATCCTGAAACAAACTAAAGCCAGATCCAACCAGCCAGCAGCCATCAAAACATGACGTCATCATGAGAAAGCTCAAAAGCACTTAACCAGTAAGCTCCTCTTCCTTGTGGGTCTCAAGTGTGACGTCAGACGACGGATAAGCCACACAGGTGAGCACGAATCCACCGTCAATCTGCTCATCATCCAGAAAGCTCTGGTCCGACTGATCCACACCCCCACTCACGACTTTGCCGGCGCACGAGGAGCAAGACCCTGCCCTGCAGGAGTAGGGCAGGTCAATCCCGGCCTCCTCCGCCGCGTCGAGAATGTACACGTCGTCGGGGCACTCAAACTCTTGTGGCCCTTCTGGTGTGAGCAGCTTCACCTTGTAGGCAGCCATCGCCACACGCCCTCCGCGGTTGGCCTTGAGCCCGAAAAGGGCCTGACCGACGTTGGGGGATAACCGCAGGCTGGTCATTGGCTGGCCGCGGATGAAGGAGGTGCTGACCATGGTGCCTGAGAGAGCTGTGGCTGCCATGTTTGTTGGTTTGCTTTGGTTGCAAGGCTTGTTTGTGTTGTGGCTAAAGAGAGTGGGAGAGAAAGCCTTGGTAGTGTTGATAAATGGGATGGCTTGGGGAAGTAGTGTGGCTACAAATGAGAGAGAGAGGATGAAGTGGCATCAACCCTTATCTGCGACGTGGCAACATCCCGTGGATCACTCTATCTTTTTATCATCACCACAGGACCATAGAGAGTGAGTGAATGTGGCGGGCACAATCCTCCTCTGAACCAGGTTTTTGGTCTTCTTTCAACGGTTAGTATTACCCGCACAGAGTTTTATCCTACTAACTCTCAAGGGTCGAAGGACGCATTTTGTGTAATTTCACGCAAGGTGAACAGACTAAGACCACCATAACCTCACTTAATTAGACTTTATGTAAGCAATCAAAATCACCTTAATGTCATGTTTAGTTACAAGCTCATACTACTAGACCCGATAAAATTAATTAATTTTGGTTCTAAAATAAACTAGTAAATAATACAGAGGTTAACATCTCCTCTTGGTTTGTGGAGGTGGGATCGAAAAACATTTATGACCACATAAATTGACTGGAGATCACAAGATGTGAAATGAGCATTTGGCCACACATACAACACTAGATCCACTCTTCCTACCTACAAAATTAGAGGACTTGTCCTTCCTTGCACCACTGGTTAAATTAAAGTTACCCAATATGGGTTTAACTATAGCATTACCTGTATAACAAACAAGAGGCTATCATTTTGAGAATTCAAATCCTCTTTAAATCTCGCAATTTGGAGTTGACAGATCTCATAATCCAAACTATTCGAGAGAGGAAGAGGGAGAGAGATTCGAACCCCTAATTCTAGTAAGGTGGAATGGTAGTACGGTCTAACAGAGGCAGTAAGATTTAAGATGAGTAATCTAGATCACTCAGTCCATGAACTCTAAAATCCGGAGAGGATCTAGATTTCGTTTTGAAAGCGATAATCTTAAGTTGAATAATTATGATACGGAGATTTATGTCAAGTGCATAGCAAATTTTGTACAATGCAGGTCGAAAAACAGAGCTCGTTTACGGCATGGAAAGGAGCAAAAATGCTATCAGTTCTTGCTGGGGACATGCTCATCCTTAATTTTCTTTATCGACACGACAAAATATTACGGAATCAATTGTCATTCATACAAGTTACAAGAAATACTCGAAATAGATCGTGCAAAGATGTAAAGACACAATGTGTGGTTTCAGACAATGATACTTATATATGCAAGGTACAGATGGAATCAAAATTCACAAGTCGTTACATAACTCAGAATCAAAGGTTCGTTTCGGAGAGTCCTTCCCCTCTTTTCCATCCATCCCAATGACATACAGACAGAGAGTAACGATGCACCTATTTGTAAAAGGTTGAAAAAAGAAAATAATGAAATAACAGGAGTTCGACATCCGCTAACTTAGATTATAAGACAATCTCTGCATCTAAAATTAAGGCTTTCACTTACAGCCGGGGAAAACAAAAAAATCTCAGGGCTTTCCCGAGTCCAGAGAAAGAATACATCCCCTGTCCTCAAACCCTGTGATTTCAGTCTGTAGTGGTTACTGGATCCCCATCCCTGACCATGTACCTCAACAACGGCCAATCTACTCAGAGAATCTCCACCAGGTCCATTTCCTCGCGGAGATGCTCTAGTCGCACTTGATATTTCTGTAGATCCTCCTTACAAACAAATTAGAACCCAGATATCCAACAGCTCCTGCACATTCGAAAAAGGAAACAAATGAAACACAGATTAAAGCATTTTTCTGGCACTTTTTACTTTTCTAGCGTTTATAAACAAGAGGCGTGGGAGAATATGGCACTCAGGAAGAAACATTTCTTCTTAGTAACTGGGAAACTAATGCTCAGGTCAAGCATATAGTTCAACAAATTAATGACAGCACCGTAAAAACGCCTTTAAATATATAGGTCAACAATATGATCGCCTACTTTCCAGCTGCCATGCTGGTTGGGTGGGAGCAAGAGTTGAGCAGAGAAAAAAAAAATTGACATCTACGAATCCTTTAAGTGGAAATAAAAGTCAAGTTAGTGTATAAGAGAAAACTCACCGCAAAGGATTCCTAAGCCAAGGCAAAACATCAAAGTGTATCCAAAATAGAAGCTGGTCTGGAAGAAACCCGACATCTTAGTCTTTGCATAGTAGTAATATATAGAATACAAGTACACGTAGACAGCTGTTGATGCAGCAGAAAAGAAAGAAGTCCATTGCCAGTGGTAGTTCTCAGCATTAAGCAAGAAGTATGTCCCCACAATTGTCACGCACACGGTAACAATGATGAGAATCAGAAAAACAAGCAGCATAAATCCATAGACATAATACACCTGTTAAGACACAAAGATGAAGAAATACGTTAGCATTCATGTTAATCACTGTCATCACTCAACAACAATCATGCACTTTTGCCCCAATAGACTAACAACTTTCTAAACAATATAGAATCTTCTCATATGTGCTGTAACAGAACTTCAATGCGTCTTTCACGAACAAATGATTCCCATCATTGCTTTCAAGACATAAAATTCAGCTAATGAAACTCGTGACTTCTACAATTTTCATAAGCTTGGTGTCATAATGATCAACTATTGTAAGTTGTAACTTTGTCTAAGGAATGGCATGCACTGCCAATGTTTGTAATGTTATTTGGTACTCAGATCTATTAATCAGCAAGTCTATACTATAAACAGCACATAGTTATCGCAATTTCACCTTGTAATTCCAGAAGGATGTGAAGACAAAATACATTTCGATAAATATGCTTCCAAAGGGCAGAAGTCCTCCCATCAATGAGACTACAGATGGGGTTAAATACCATTTCTTCTCAGGAATAGGACGAGGAATGGTTTTCACACGACAAGGATTGTTAGGAGCACCACTCCAGTTTCTTCCAACAACTGTACCAAGAAGTGCTAGAGGAAAAGAGATGAATGCCCAAATGACAAAAACAACCACCATTGTACCAAAAGGAATAGCAGCCAGTGACCCGTAAAATATAGCAATTGTGTTCAAGATGAACCCAATCCCAAAGCACATAAATGGAAATAGAGATGCTGTGAGTATCATTGACTTTATCCAGTTTTTACCTGATAAAACGAGGTGTAATATTTCAGAAATAACACAAGCTCAGAAATATCCAAACAAAGGTTGTAGTGATTTGTTAGAAGGCTTAAACAGAATGAATACCAAATCTATCATATGAATTAAATTAAATACGTACCGCCATGTCTTGAATACATCCCACCACTTACATAACCAGAAATGAAAGATGTAAGGGCGTAACACACTATGAAAGTTGTAACAATTGCACCTCTCCTGAGACACCAAATAAAAAATGATGTAAGACATAATACACTATTAAAGTTATAGCAATTCTTCCCAGGTACACAAATAGTAATTAACTATTTAGCATGCAATATCAGATAACAAGCTAAGAGCTAAGACAGGGAAAGATTAATGTGTGGCGACGCATAGCTGGCCTAATATTAATTACATCAACATATAAGTATGCATGACTTATGTATTTATGATTCAAACATAAACATTTCGAAAATCATAAAAAATATTTAAATAAAAAAACTAGGAAAGTGGAAAACCCAAAATAGCATCCCAAGTACTTTGAGCAAGTAGTCAACATACCCAACATACAACATCCCAACAATTGCCAGTAAGATGACGAGAAGAACAAGCAACGCTAGCTGAGCGCCCGTGCCAACAACAGCAGAAAGAATAACCAAATTACGAGAAGGCCGAAAAACATCCCCATGCACAAGTTTCCACCCAGACTCTTCACTGACATCTCTTTCCTACAATAGGCACATTTTCAAAAAGGGTTACCAGTCACCACACAAGGACGGTATCTATTGTATATCTACGTAGAAAAATAACAAAACATCTAGAAGAAGGATATGATATGATTAAAATCATTAGATCATACCAGAGTCTCCAGATCGTCGTCTTCCCGAGCATACTTAGCATAGTCATTCCTAAGAGTCCGCATCAATATCATTGAAACCAAACCAGTAAGGAAAATAACCATCATGAATGAATTGAAAATTGAGAACCAATGTATCTGCAAATTGCAAAACGGTCATACAGCTCATTAAAAAACCAAAAAGAAAAAAGCATTATTAAGCAGCCAATGTTAAAATCCCTTGCAGACTTATTCTCCCGAATTTAGAATAATATGCTGTCAGCGTCAGAAATAAAAATAAGTTAACAAATAAACACATAATCAGTTGTTACTTGGTGCTCAAAAAAAGGGTAGTCCAAATAGACATCAAATCGACGTGCAAATGTGATAGTGGTTGCAATCCATTTGACAGAGTAAGTTAGGTCCAATTTCTTCCCTGCTTCCAACGGCTTTGGACTATCTTGAGTGAGATTCACATGAATGATCTACAAAAATATAAACTATAATGAATATCATAGATCCTCAAGCCCACTATTAAAGCCACATCTGATATGAAGAATCACAAACCTGATCTTTATTGTATTTAACAATAATATTTTTATGCGTGTAAAGGACATGCTTGCCATTTTCACTGTTCTTGTCCTGGTGCAGCTCACCAACAAAGCCTAGAACGTCATGAGAAGATGAAGATCAATCTAATAGGATGATAACATAAACATGAGCTCAAAATTTGAAGGAATGAGTATAATGCATACCCCATAAAGGCAGATCATCTGAACATGCATCCAGCACAGCAACGTCCAGGTAAGATAATATGTTAAAGATACAAAATATAGGATCAGTGATAAAATATATAGGATTAGTGAATGCCCCAAACGAATTGACCACAAAACATAGAGAAAATAAACCCTTGCAGTAGATCCCCACAAAGATCTAGATTCCCAAACACATAATAAAGCTACTTTTCAGATAATTGTGAGCATTTCCTAAGTGTATAGACTCTATAATACTGTTCATGAAAATGTAATTAACACAAATTTCTTGTAGTTAAATATCAAGTTTCCTCAAGTTCCGTGTGTTGTAAGGTTATATTGAACTTGGCAACAATTAGACTGTAGGTCATGAGGCATAGACTTGTCAGTCACAACACACGTTTGCTTAACTATCTTATATGACCAAGGAAACATCTAAGTACATATTTTTATTACATCAGCAATATTATCGTCCAAACATAAGCACGAGAAATGTTCTTAATATTGATTTAAAGATAATTCTGCCATACTCTTTTGATTCCTAAATCACTCTCCCATGCACTAGATATGTATGATTCATCTTTCACACTTGCCATAACATTGTATATCCAGGAATGCAATGATGTCATATCAATGGAACCAATGCACCACCGACTCCCCCAGGAAAAAAAAATGCATACTAAATACCAATAAGAGTACCAATTTTGTAAATCAACAGTCCATAAGTATGTTGGATTTTTTTTTTTTTTTTTTAACAAAAAGTATATTGGAATGTTAACCCAGGACATCCAACAAAAACTTTTTATGCATCTAGAAACACCATACATCGATTTAATCTAAACCAATATTCATACTGTCTATATATATTGTATTAAATAATTTTATGTAAAACATACCCATGAAAAATTCAAACCAGTAGTTATTCTCGATTGCATCCTTGAAGTGTTTAACCTTTTGATCGTCAAGTTCAAGTTGGCAAATGGTAGCCCTGTCCACATTTTCTGAACAGAGAAATGAAACAAATCAAGTTGCAATTAAATACCACAATCCATCAACAAAAATTATAGCAGAGCATGGAAGTCCACATACTTTGAAACTTTATCACAATCTGGCTATCAATCAGCTCATTTCCACCCAGGACTTCACCAAGGCCACCCCATTTGTGAGCAGCATTTTCAGATTGATGACAGAAAGGAAGACTGTAGTAATTGTATGTTTCTTGTGGATTATTGTAGGGCCCAACTTTATTCACCCAAAGGGTAACTGATTCTTCTGCTTTATACTGCAAAAGAAAGCAAGGGAGCATTGGAACATTTAGACAGAATTTATAATTACATCAAGCATGGATCAATCCAAGATCAATTATCACAGCAGCACAGGAAAGTGTGAAATTAGAACTAGTCAACAAATGGTTTGAAGTTAGATTAATAATACAGATGACAGAATGACAGTGCATGTGAAAGTCTAGTTAACACGTGATGATTACAGAAAAAGGCTTCATCCTAACGTCTTTTACATCTACAAGTCAACGCAATCAGCCATCTGTGAATGCTTCATTAGAGCATCAGGATGCCTCCACCTTAGTGTGTTTTCAAAGTAACCTAGGTCAGGGATAAAAGGGTTCATTGAACGAATACAGGTACCTGACTTATGGATAGATGTACGGTACATTATCCCTCATAGTATTTATTTATTTTTTGTTATGGTAAGGCAAACTTCTTGTGTTACAATGGCAGATTGACTTGCAACCTGTTTTTGGTGGAGCTGGATCGCATTCACATGTAATTTTCAGTGTTATGGATGCGTAGCGATATTAGCTATCTATACAAAGTAGTTTTCAAGTTCCAAGATCTGCACTTTCGACAAGCTTGATGTCTTTCACTATGCTAAAGGCATCCAATCGCAAATCACTCAAATGCAAGCATAAACCCCAACGTACACAAATTTCGTCACCGATTTCCTTGAGGCCCCTGGAACCCATTATCATAATACCAAAACCCTATATTAAAATCACCATTGCAAGTCCCAATTCGCCACTATAAGCGCTATCGTAGGTACCCATAAGATAAAAACAGAAACAATACGACCAATAAGCAAAACCCAGTTAAGATCTTACCCTAACAAACACATACACAAACAAACCGTACAAATTACAGATCTGAATCGAAATTCAGAGATTAAAAGGACAAACATAGAGATCTACCAGGATTTAGTGAGAGAGCCAATGCTAGGGTTTGAGCAACGCAAAATGGAAGAGATATAGAGAGAGAGGGAGAGAGAGAGAGAGAGAGAGAGAGCGTGAAATAATTTACCTTGTGATCTGACTCGGAGGCGAAGGCGGGAGCGAGGAGGAAGAAGACGAAGAGGAGGAGGGGGGAGAGAGATCGGACGGAGGAGAACATGGCGATCGCCGGCGAGGGTGGGATCTGGACGGTGAGCGAGAGGAGGTGGAGTAATGTTTTGTGTTGTGATCTCTCCCAGAGGCAGAGGAGGCAAAGGCTGAGGCTGATGCCACTCGGACTCGACTCAATTACTCTCCAAAGTCTTCACAAAAGAAAGACTTCGGAACGCATCTTTCTTTCTTTCTTTTACCTTTAATTTAATTTGGGCTTTTGGGCCTTTTGGGCTTTGCGGTTGGGCTTTTTGTTTCTTTCTTTTGTCCTTTGGAGACTGAGTTTATTGGGCTGTTATGGATCATGTTGTTTCACAGCACCCAAATATCACATTGATATCCTCGTAATGTGTATTCTTCCACAAAAACCCCAATATATATCATACAGAGCTCTACCTTGGAAGTATCTTACTGATGGTCAAAGGGATACTGAAATGGTTCTGTAAGTCTTTCCGGCTTCCAAAAAAGTAGATTGTTGTGAGGAAACTACCAATTGGTCCCTTTTTGGAAGGGAAACAAATCTTAGAGGCCTCTACCTTGAAACTTGGGACGAGCACTGTTGCCAAATTGAGAGCATGTACCTCATTTGGATGTCTCTTCTTATTCCAATGGAGAGCTTGATTTGGAAAGTCTTCTTATACCCTGTGGCTGGGGGTTTGCACCGCTCAAAGCCATTTTGAATTGGAAAGCGGCAAAATTAAGGCTCATAATTATACAACACCGTAATTTTGAGACACATTTGGTTCGTATTAAGGATTTGACTGACAAACTCAACAGAGTTTGAACTTTCATATCATCTGTTAACTTATTCGTTGACATTGGCATTATTTTATTAAGTTTTTTGGGCTGGAACCATACTGGTCTTGAAGAGTCGTATTAGATGTTGAGAGAATCTAGGGTTTCACATGAAGCTATTTCAGAGGCAAACCTATGGATTCACACAAATTGTCATTCACTCTTGGTCTCGTAAGAAAATCTACGGGCGAAATTTTATTTTTCATAATTATTTACTTTCAAGATGAAATTTGAATTATAGAAGCTTTAGGCAAGGGAGGGTGATGCATGTTGGGGGGGTGATGCTAGATGTTTGGGAATGAAAGAAGACAAGAACATGAACAAAACAAAAGTGCTCGACAACGCAGAGTCTCTCTTCGTATCCTTGGTCTTGTTTTTCTTCGTGTCTGTGTTTCTTTCTATTGGCAAGATCTTTTCAAATCATTACGGTCCTTGTTTTTATCTTCAAGTTGTAACATCGACATTAGAAGATGACAATATTAGTGGACATCCATGGAGAGTGATTGAGCTCCCACTAGTCAACCATGGAGAGGTCGATGATGACACCACGCCCTTCAACTCGACACCACATACTCCAATTGGTGCTATCTACACGGCGGAGGCGTCCCTTGGCATATGTGAGATCCGTGAGAGCGAGGCCATTCATTTTAGGAGTGCAAGGGCAAGGGCAAGGGAAATTAAATTGTCTTTATCATTAACTTTGAAGAGCAATTACCTTTGTGCAAGTTCCAGGGACGAAGCTAGAAATCTGCATGGACGAGCACCCTCAAATAACAAAGTCACAAATTAAAAAGTTCAAGAATGTACTTAACAAAACACTTGTATATTAATCCGTAAGTTTTTTTTTTTATATACAACTTATTACAATATCCCTCGACGTGTTTTGTGTTTTGAAACGTTGCATGACAACTTCATTACTAATACAATAAAATATCTCTATCAAAAAATAATCATGTTATCATTCATCCATTGATCTCCCATCCAAATTCTCAATCAATCTTTAGAAATTTTATGGCTGAATATGTTATTTCAACGATGACAATTGTGCATAAAATAGTTCATACTAACATCACAAGCAACTAAAAGAGTATATTTTTTCAACAAAAAAAATAATTAAGGGGGGCATGCGCCCCTACTGGGCCTAAGCCAGCTCCATCCATGGCAAGTTCACCTGTTTGTAAAGGGTAAGGATACTATTGATAAATATGTATATTATTATTATTTTTTTTTTATACTTTGTAAGTATGTTCTATGAAAATAAAATGATTGTATAATTTCAATAATATATTTCAAATACAAGTAATGAAGAGGATGGTTGAGTATTTAGAGAAAGAAATAAAGGATTTTTTTTTTCTAATTTTTTTATTTCTTAAATAATTTGGATATATTTTTGGTAATTTTTTTTATTTCTTACTCTTACAATAATCCTTGCCGTTGAATGTCAAAATTATTTATGTTGGATGCCCCAAATTGCGGCACGTCGCAATTGCAAAAAAATTTGCAATTTTGTTTACCGTGGGTAATCTAACGGTCTAATCGATTGACCATTGGAAATTCAATAGCTCAACTTGAAGGCAAAAGGAGCAATTTGGCTATGGGTTGTGCACGTGGGTGCACGCAACTCAGTCAACTCATGTAGTTGGCGAGCCCAAGCCCAAGCAGAAGTTGGAAGGGCCGCTGAAAGGGCACAAGCTCTTGATCTAATTGTCATCTATTTTTTGCACAGGTGGACCAACTTTTTTTATTTAACCTAATTGCCTTATCAATTAGACTATACTAATTATACATATAGCAATTTAGTTTAGTTTAATTTAACCTCGAAAAGAGAGAAACGTACGTATAGAAGAAGATAATTAATATATTGTATTACAAAACAACAAACCCTAGACCTAACCTCAAGACCTTATACCAAACCAAAATAAATGTTAGATTCTCTTCAACAATTTAATAAACGATTTTCACCATATTTCGTAATAACAACCTTTCCTTTTCTTTTTTTTTTTTTTTTTTTTTTTTGGAGAAAACAACCTTTTCTTTTTGTCAAAGTAATGACAACCTCTTTTGATGTAATGCCTTAAAAAGCAATAAGATTGTGATTAGGGGCAAAGACCACCAATTGGAGATTAAGAATTTAATATGAAGTAGTGGGCCCATTGATAACAACACACATAGAGGTAGTCCAGATGAGCTGGAGGAAAATCCACAGGAATTCCTGTGATAAAGACCCTCTCTACTATATGTTAATCTAAACTGTTTTTAATTGGAGAATTATCTAAGTGGATATCCTTTAATACGCTGGATCGTGCATGGTATATATTTTTTGCTGAAGATATATGTGTTTTTTTTAACAAACGATATTATTTATATTAAGAGAGGGGATGTGCTCAGTCTCACAAATGGACTAACAATAATATGGTTCAGATACATTTTTTACGAGCATCGAACTTCAGACTTACAAGTGAAGGAGAAATATCACTAGACCGTAATATTAAGTAGTAATGTACCCAAGTTAATTACATATATTTATTTTATACCAATAGCTATTCTTTTTAAATATTAATAGTTGCTGGTACATTCAACTTAGAGAAGAGTATTACTCTAGTGTTCATTTTTAAAGTGATTATTATATTTAAAAAATATTATTTACTCTCATTTGAATTTATTTATCATATTTTGTGAAAATATTAAATTCATAAATGAAGGAGTTACAATAATACTAAGGACTTCGATCAAAATATTTAATTAAACGTTGCAGTGTAATAATTTGGTTGATCGAGGACCAAGGGCAGATCCACTCATGGATTTGGGTGTCCCGGGACCACCCAATAGTCTAGGCATATGGTGGAAGGGAGAAGACCATCCAACGATTCAGGCAAGTGTCGTGCACCAAAAGCTAAGAACAAAGAAGAAAGATCTAATTTATGACAAAGATGAACGTATAAGCTTAGATCTTATTCATATGATATATAATAACTTTACTTATATCAGCCTAGTCTACCTAGACTCCTACTTAGGCCCCAGCTCACCACCCGACTAGCATCTAGTGTACCTTGATTAGAACCACCTAATGTTAGAATTATGAATCCGCCACTGCCAAGAGTCGAAACCAAAATAATAACAATACAAATGGAAGTTTTAACGAAACACTCATGGTAATGTTCACTTTAACAAAAAACCACATTTTTACTGTAAAAAGTCACTCATTATACTATTCACTTACAACACATTTTTTGTCATTTTGATTAAAACTCAAAGTTTTCAAATATTTTCATTAATTTTTTCTTAAAAAAAAAGAAAAGAAAAGAAAAGCATTTTCTATACTAGCATCTACAAGTATAATGGGAGGTTTGATGTATAATTGGAGAAATTTTTAGTATAACTGAAACACAAGTGGTACACCACGTGCTTTAATAGAAATGGTGGAAATTTTTATTTTTTAAGTAATTAATTTTTTAGCATATATATCTCACCATTTATTTAATGAAATTTGATATACTATTCCGTGTACCGATCATTCTGAAAAATCTCTCGTATAATTGATCCCAAATTTTTGGTCCCGACCACCTTTTTGGAGCGAAGAAAGGTCCCTCTCAATCTATATCCTTTGTTCTCTGGTACATGCATTCATGGTCAAAGTCATGCATAATACGAACAAAATGGTAAAAAAAATAGAGAAATTTAAATAATTGAAAATAAATAAATAAGAAAGCTGAGAACCAGTGTTTGGGATTCTTTAAAAAAGCGTTTTCTGATTCCTTGCTTACTACCCTTCTAAGAAATTTCTCTGCATCTTGGATCCCTCAGTTTGCTCATCAACCCTCAAACCTCTCTCTCTCTCTCTCTCTCTCTCTCTCTCTCCACATATAGAATAATCTTTCTTTCAATCTTCACCACATGCAACCCCAACCCTAAATAATTCCCCAAATCAAATCCAGCAAGTGATCCAATTCAATAACCCCCTTCCTTCCCAATCCCCCCACCATCTCCGTCTCTCTAGAACGCTGATCTCGGTTCCAGGATTTGGTTTTTTTCCAATTCGATCCAATTGCTCCGTTTGGGTGTTGTGTGAGCTTGGAGATCATCCATGAATTGAAAGCTAAATCGATCCTTTCAAGATTCCGAGGTGTGTAGCTCAATTGGAGTTTCTATACGGAGCCTGAAACAGCAAAATTTGAAGAAATAGAGCGTAGAAAATGGAAAAGTACGAGCTTGTTAAGGATATTGGATCTGGGAATTTTGGGGTGGCCAGGCTTATGAGGAACAAAGAGACCAAAGAGCTCGTCGCCATGAAATACATCGAACGCGGCCTCAAGGTCCTTACTTTCCCCCTCTTTTTTATTTCACTGTAATTTCATATCACCTTTTACTTATTTTCTTTTTGCATTGAAGTTTATTTCTTTTAGAATTATAAACCTCATATAGGACCCACTTGTTTGATTTCGGAGTTGGTACTCAGAAAAAGCTAGAATCTTTCCATTTCGTTCAATGAATCCATAAGAAACAGATTATTTTGTTATTTTCATATGATTATATGTGTATGTGATCAACTGTATATTCCATTGTTTGGTTGCAGATTGATGAGAATGTGGCAAGGGAAATCATAAACCATAGATCACTTCGCCACCCAAACATCATTCGGTTCAAGGAGGTGTGTGTTTATTGATATGGTCTCCGTCATTCTGAAACTCTGAAGGATCCAAATCAAATCTTATCAGTTTCAGTGTGCTAATACGAGGTTCTGGAATTTCAGGTAGTTTTGACTCCTACACATCTTGCTATTGTTATGGAGTATGCGGCTGGTGGAGAGCTCTTTGAGAGGATATGCAATGCAGGAAGGTTCAGTGAAGATGAGGTTTGATCACTGATCTTGATTAATGAGAAGCTCCAATTTTTTAAAAACTTTTGTACTCGTGTCCTAATAAAATCCTGGTAATGATGAAGAAATTGATAGCTATACTTATAGCATGCCAATACTTATGATTGGATAACCCTCCAATGTGTTTTGTCCGATGTGGCTAATTTGTTAAGTTGCTAAGTGACAACTTCATCTTAAATAGTTAAATTTTGTTGGTTTTGCAGGCTAGGTATTTTTTTCAGCAGCTTATCTCGGGAGTTAGCTACTGTCATTCTCTGGTAAAGATAATATGAGTTGTTAGAGTTCGTGATCTCCAATGGATTTTTCCCTTAACCTGTGATTCTCATTTTTCTCTTGTCTTTCTGTGCAGCAAATATGCCACCGAGATTTGAAGCTGGAAAATACCTTGCTGGATGGCAGCCCAGCTCCACGCCTGAAAATTTGCGATTTTGGTTATTCTAAGGTTTAATTCCATAATGAACATACTGTCAGAGGCTTTTGATGTTTCAAGGTAAATGTAAAAGTTCTATATTCTGATGAACTTTATTTGTGTAGTCATCCTTGCTGCATTCAAGGCCTAAATCAACTGTGGGAACTCCTGCATATATTGCTCCTGAAGTTCTTTCTCGAAGAGAGTATGATGGCAAGGTAGCTTTAATTTTTTTCATTGTTGTCCTTTTCATTATTCTCTGTAATTGATGCACTACAATTTTAAAGATGCTTGTATATTGTTCTAAGGATTAGTTGATAGCCAATCATTACAACAAATGGTATTTCCGGATTGCGTCATAAGATTTCTTTATGTGATTTCTTGTTGTGCCAAGTAGGTGGTTGAAGGTGCAGGTATATCATTCAATGACGATGAATGAGTTGAAACTTGGAGTAGTAGATTAGACGTCATGATGTATTTGACTTTATAGTTTATAGAGCACAGATCATTTTTTCTTTTGCTCAATTATTTGCTTCTGTAATAGCAATGTTCATTTACATGACAACTAGGAATTAGGGAGTTCAACCGTTCTCCTACCTGGGGAGAGCAGGAAGTTAAATGATGTTGTACACGTGTTCATTGAATCTTTTGTGCTTAGAATTTAAATAGAAAATTTCAACAAAAAATATATATTATACAGCTTTTACTTCAGTTCAATCATCTGATTTTCGTTTCTGTTCATCCAGTTGGCAGACGTGTGGTCATGTGGAGTAACCCTGTATGTTATGCTGGTGGGAGCTTATCCATTTGAAGACCAAGAAGATCCAAAGAATTTCAGGAAAACCATTAATGTAATTTTACTATTTATTCAGCCCTGAAAGTTAATCATTAACCTTTTTCCGCTTTAACTGTGTAGTTTCCTTTTCATTCTTTTGATGCAGAAAATAATGTCTGTTCAGTACAAGATCCCAGACTATGTTCACATATCTCAAGATTGTAGGCATCTCCTCTCTCGCATCTTTGTTGCAAATCCAGGAAGGGTATGTATTATAATATGTTGCCTGGCAAGTTTCAATAATATTTACTTAAAAAAGAAAGCTTTAGGTTTCTGAACTTTGTAGGTTAATGGCAATTGGCTCATTGTCTTGTTATGACAACATCAAATTAATTTGCGTATATAGGCTGTTGACACAGAATAGGCTACTAGACTAGGCGTATAATAAAGTGTCCCTTGCAATCATTACCTTGATAGTCTTTGGAAGAATAAAAAATCCATGATGGTACCTCAAACGTAATTGTTGTCTTAACAACCAATTAATGTTTTAACCTTAAGAATGAGAAGATGGAGGTATGCATCTCAGTCCTCATATATTTTGTTTACAATCAGTCTCATCTGATCTGCTCCTGCCGAGGTTTTAGTGGCCCCTAAAACGAAAAGAAATGAATTATAAAAGTTTGAATCATTGTGCTAGTGTTGAACATTAGATGCTTAAGTGAATTTGATATTGGTTCTTATCATACTTTTCCATGATGTGCTCAACTGGCTTCAATTCTTGTTTCAGAGGATCACCATTAAAGAAATCAAGAACCACCCGTGGTTTTTAAAGAACTTGCCTAGAGAGCTTACAGAAGCAGCTCAAACCGTTTACTACAGAAAAGAAAACCCAACCTTTTCTCTCCAAAGTATTGAAGACATCATGAAGATAGTGGAGGAAGCCAAAAATCCTCCTCCAGTTTCCCGATCAATTGGAGGCTTTGGCTGGGGAGAAGAAGATGGTGATACAAAGGAAGATGCAGAAGGCGAGAAAGAAGAAGAAGACGAGTATGACAAGACAGTCAAAGAAGTACATGCAAGTGGAGAAGTGCGCGTCAGCTGAGAAGTAGTTTCTTCCTCAATATCAAAAAACCCCAAAAGTTCAGGTTCTCATTATCTCCGTAGTCAAGAACGTTATGCTTGTATGAAGAGTCAGTTTTTTTTGTTTTGCGTAGGCGATGGTGTTTCAATAAACAAACTTCTGTAAATTATAGTGTGGTGCTGAGACTGACTCTGGATGTATCACTAGTAGAATTTATAGTCAAAGATTGTGGGTTTGAGATATTTTGGGTCGTTGTTTTCGAATTTAAGGGAGGTGGGAGGCTCGGAGGGGGAAGTGTCGAAGCCTAAACGGGTTGTGTTGTATCGTTTCATCTTTAGAACAAGAGATTGTCAAAAAGGAAACCTTGCCCCCTAATGGGGTGTGGTATGTAAGCAAGTTTATTCAGTTGGAACATATTACTTTTTTTATATATTTTGGTGTCACCCTGACTTGTGATTGCATGTCCGGTTGTCAGTTGTCAGTTGTCAGTTGTCTGGTAGGTAGTACTCTCAAAAGTGGGACTCGCAATGGACTCTATGATATCTCATCTTTTTTGCACAATGTTGGCACGAAAATTGACGTTAAACCATGAGGTGGCAAAGTCCATGGAGAGTTTTACTTTGAAAGTCTCCATAGCATTTCTTGGTAGTAAAATGCTTTTTTGCTTGATTTCATAATTTTTTCACTTACCATGTTTTGATAACAATCAACACAAACTTTATCTTTGGACATCCCCATTTTAACCTCAAGAATCAACCAATCTCACATTCCAGGTTTCCAAACTTCCAAGTTAACGTTCTTGGTTGAACTTGTTTTGAAGATAGGGTGTTCTCTTCTTCAAAGGGTCTCCGTTGGTGGGGGGTAGGCAGAGCGATAGGTAGGATTAGGCTATAGATAGGGATGCAACTCAAGTGGGTTGGGTGGGTTGACCCTAACCTTCACAATTTTGGTTTGGGTTAGCTCGGGTTCATACGGGTTCATTCAGACTCGGATTCCAATTGAGTGCAAGTTTACTCAAGTTGGGTTCTAGTTTGATAAATTTATCGAGTTCAATCTTGTAACACCTTGTTTTGCAAGATTTTTCAAATTTTTAACCAAATAACGTCAATACAAGTTAAATCCAATTTCTACACATCATCCACACAAATGATAAAACAAATAGCTTGAAAAGCACTTCTAATGTTTTAAAGTTGGAATTAAATTAAATGGAAAACTTCCCTTTTAATGAAAAGTCATTTTTAAAGGTATAGTGAATAGTACCAGGGAAAGGTATAAATGTGGTTTTTCGTTAAAAGTGAACAGTACCGACAGTGTTTTGTTAAACCTCCCTAAATTAAAAGCAACGTCAAAGCTTCAATTAAAAGAAAGACGTCAAAGCAAACTATTTGTTTATCCAAATGAAAATGAACAACAAATTTCAAGTACAATAATCCAAAAACATATTTCTAGCTATAATAATATGAACTGGGATTACTAAAATGCATATGACGTGAATCCAAGCTAGATATCAGTTCAGGTTAGGGTTCACATGGGCAAGAAAAACAGGACCTGCCACATCCCAATAAATGATCGGGTTGAGACCGGATTGAATTTGGGTGAGTTTTTCCTTCATTCTAACCCACCCAATCAAATTTAAAATTAAGTTGAAATGAACGAATTCGAGTTGACCCAACCTAAATTGCACTCGCCCACCGGCAATAGATCCAGGGTTCAAAGCCCATCAGTGAGGATAGGGTTGACTTTCGGGGTACAAACAAACATCA
Source organism: Pyrus communis (assembly GCF_041283825.1). Taxonomy (NCBI): domain Eukaryota; kingdom Viridiplantae; phylum Streptophyta; class Magnoliopsida; order Rosales; family Rosaceae; genus Pyrus; species Pyrus communis. The sequence continues at coordinate 1,340,629 of NC_142579.1, forward strand.
AATTGTGGGGGACAGATCTTGAGTTCGAATACAGCAAAGGGGATTTTTATATTCTTCACATCTACTCAAGAAAAAGATAAATATACAATAATGTCTTCAATAATTCAAGTTTTCGATCGATCAATCCACTCAAGTGAGCAGCCAAGCACATGGAAACATATCACGAATTAATTTAGAGCAGTATATCGCACTTCTGCTGCATTACATTATGCAGAACCCGAACCCCTTTACGCAAAATACTAGAAAAAACAAACGTCCATACCGAGCAACAAAACGTCCCATGCTAAGAAAACAACCGTCCATACTCCGCCGCTGAGCAGGATCTACTTTTTCCGGTGCGTTGAACCCAAAAGAACCGAGTACATTTGACTTCTCTAACCACTAACAAGAAAAATGAAAATTTGCATCGAGGCCGGCCTTATCCCCGTATGTTTCAATTTGCGGCTGCTGCTGCTGCTGCTGTTGCCTCCATTAGCACTGCATGCAACTTCCTTGTCTCTGTTAAAACACATTCCCTATCAAATAGAGCAGACACAACTGCAACGCCTTTCAGGTTTGGTACGCCAATTTCCATCACCGCACGCGCATTTGAAATATTGATCCCACCAATTGCAACCACGGGTAATTTGGACGCCAAACAAACAGTTTTCAGCCCGTCCAAGCCTATAGTGCGATTGTTTTCCTTTGTATTAGTTGGATATACACCACCACAACCAATGTAATCAGCACCACCTAGCCATGCTTGCTCTGCTTGCTCTGGTGTCTTGCATGACACACCAATTATCTTTTCAGGGCCAAGGAGAGAACGTGCAACATGGGCAGGCATGTCAGACTGGCCAATATGCACACCATCAGCATCGGAAGCAAGCGCAACATCAATACGATCATTTATTAGTAATGGAACTCCATGGGAACGGCAAATTTGGAGACATGACTTGGCTGCTTCCAGAAAATCCCCTGTTTCAATATCCTTTTCCCTGCAAAGCAAAGTTAAACCATGTCAAGATCAACAAACGGAAAACTAAAAGCAGAAATTTATTAGGTCTCATAAGAATATTTATGGGAACGAATCCAAACAAATGCCCATCGAGAAGGAAAATTTCAATTCAGTCCAAGAAACTTGTAGAGTGGATGTCTTGATTGAGGCGAAAAGAATACATGAAAACAATATACTTGAGAAGAGTGGGTGACAGTTGATAGCAGTTCCAAGTAGGCAATCTCAAAGTGAAACTAAAAGCAAATGCAAACTCCTTAAGTTGTCACTTGGTGCGTAAAACTTTTTATTAAACATTACTTTCATAAAGTTTCGCATATTTGTAAACTGAAATCAGAAATATAGGAGGCCTTGGGGATTGAACTCATTTTCATTAATCCCAGAGAAAACTGAAGAAAAAGCACACATAGCACTCCACAAGAGAAAAGAAATGATCATCTAAAACACATGAAGAATGAACATCAACCTTAAAGGCATCTCTAGGATTAGTTATAGATGCACAAATGAAAAAACCAAATTACTAGTACGTAAGTTATCTGAGAGACATTAAGCCTAAGTTTTATAAGAGTTATGATGAGCATTAAATAAGTAACAAACCTCAATTGGACAATTGTAGCACCTCCTTGTACGGCATCTTTAACAGCATCTGAGATAGAATGGCCCCACTTTCGGTTCATACGTGAATCTGTAACAGCGTACAAGAATAGATCGCTTGGATTGAATCTGACTTGTCGACCAGAGTTGTGCTTGAGGTTCATTAGATGATCGAAAGGGCCTTGGGGACCTTTTCCAATGGAAATATCTTTGCTATAATCCAAGGCAGTCTCGACAAAGAACTTAGATGCCTGGCAAAATTAAGATAAAAAAGTTAATAGTTCCGGGTCTTCAATTGCATTTGTGAATGTAAGTGCTTTTCTGTTTTGCTTGTTGGTGTAGGTGTGAGTCAGCAGCAGCAGCAAAAGAACAAGGTATGAAATAATAGGAAACATAAAATGTAACTCAACTAGCATCAAAACTCCAAGGAATATCCCAAAGGCCAAAATGCTGTAAATTAATCAAAAATAGGGGGAAGGGGGGGGGGGGGGGGGAAGCCTTGTAGAACAAGAGGAGGAAGGGAAGAGAGATGGGACTGATAATTTGTTAGTTGAGTAATTAATTGACTAGCATCCCAAAAATTCCTCAAGGCTGCAGAATAAAAGCAAACACTGACAAGGTTATAAAATTGTCCAGTGAGTTTATGGTATTGGAGTAGACATTATGCTATATTAGTTGTTATCCCACTCTGTACAGCCCGAACACAGTGAAAGTGGAATTTCACATATGTGACACTAAGTTATCCCCGCTATTTGGAATCAAACAAACCATGACTATCTTCTGTTGTTCTTGAGTGTGACTACTTCAGAATACGTGCTCAACAAAGAAAGCCAGGTTTTTTTTTTTCATCTACTCTCCCGCAGCATGTGATTTATTAAGAAGTGTAAATGTTATTACCTTAACAGCCTTGAGCATTGAAGAACCTTTTGCCAGCTCAGCTGCAATACATGATGCCAAAGTGCAACCAGTTCCATGAGTATTACGAGTTTTTATGCGTGACGAATGCAGCTCATATAAGTTCTCGCCTGCAATATCAATTCTAAACATTAAATTTTCCAGAACACTCATGCATTAAGTAGATGAAAGAACAGTATCACCATCAGTGAAGGTTCCAAAAGACTAAAGCTTACCATCAAAGAAGATATCAACAGCGTCCAATGAATCAGGGAGGTCTCCGCCTTTGACAAGAACATTTCTGAAAGCAAAGATGCACTTTGTTTTAACAAACTACAGTTTCAACACAAAGAAACTTAGTTTTTACTTCAAATTTTCCAATTACCACACTGCATAATTCTGTGAAAAATGTTGCCGAATGAAGCGAAACCAAGAGATATTTGCTTGATATAATATGTCAATGTTATCTAACTTCAACTGTTCCTAAACCTAAATGACAGACCATGAGATATTTGGCTACACACCCCTTGAACAGTCCTTGTCTCCTCATTTTTGTTGTACATAGGTGACAACATACTGAGGATGGCACAGCGCCATAGACCTTGCCAAATATGTCAAAGGTCCTTGCTGTCATAAGTTAAGAGCTTGAGAGACAGTTCTTTGGAAACCAAAACAATATTTACAGAGTACTAATACCCATCAAATTAGTCTATCATAGTCCGTGATCACGCAATCTTGTTTCCAAGAAACTGGCCAAAAACAAAGCAAGCCATCTACTGAGAAAATAGATGAATTTGTTGATTCCCCAAAAGTCCAGAAAAGCTTTTCCTGTACGCTCATCATATAATATTAGGCGCCCAACTGCCCCATCAATCAGACAAGTTTAAACATGATAACAGTTTTACATTTATCCCCTCCACTGATTCAAGAGTGAGGTCAAAAGGATCAAAGATGGATATGTAGTACAGCCATTGAACCAACGCAACCAAGAAGCAAACCTATATGTACGTAATATGAACAAAAAGAAATGACTATGACCATTTAGTACAAATTCCTAAATACAATTTCAAGGGCACTCTGTTTTAAAAATGTGTGACATACTGGAAGTAGTTAACAACTACAAAAGTGAACCTTCGCATTTTAGTTGATTATCCAGGTGAAATGATTAACTATTCCTAGTAAAGTCTTACGTAATGGAAGAATTTTTTCTGTGAGAACAAACAAAAGCCAGTAACATTTGTGAATACATATTATACACCTTAAAAGTTCAACTATGCAACAGTGAGTTAATGGGAAGTGCTTGCCTACTTTTGTGATTTCAACAGTACTCACAATGCAATGCATTCAAATTTAGTACTAATGCAACATTTCTGCTTTATTAAAAACATGTCCAACAGTTGAGTGACATTGGAAGGACTATAATAAATTGCAACAATGCAAAAAACAAGAGTTTTGTAAATCGTCCGATTAAGAGCGAACTGAGATCTCAAGCATGTTCCATTCACTAACCGTGGACCCATATCATGTAACAATTTTGCAGCAGAACGCATGTCAGAAACTGTGTTTATTTTCACTCCATCCAGTAAAGCCGATGCCTCTTTCAAATTTGGGGTTACTATGTCAGCCATAGGAAGAAGCTCCTCTCTGCAGGCAAAAACCACAAATTTACAATTATTGACAAGTATCACAAAATTACAATTATTGACTAGTATCTGCTGTTACACAAGGAGACCTTTTCTCTAACTTAAGAAGAAAAATATCCAATGACAGAAAATTGGCCAAGACATGACACAAGGAAAAATGGCGAAGGAGCAATTCAAAAACATAGCAGTGAATATCCATGTTTATTCAAAGAGCACAGCCAGCCAATACAATTCTCTGTTTCTGCCAAGCAGATCTGAATGCACATTTTGCATTCAATAGATGGTTTCAACATCCTAATCACTCTACCACATGGCCCACAAGAGATTTTCACAAAGCGGAAAAGAAAAAAAAAAAACAAGAAGGCATTAGTATGAATTTACTCAATCTTATGTACAAAGGATTGGCATACCTAAACACATCAAGTATTGAAGGACCAGCCAATACATCTCCACTTGTCGACACCATAACAGGGTCAACCACTAAAGCTGCCTTCAATGATATTACCAATTCATTAAAAATGCTAATTTAGTAACGTTAGAAAATAAATATTCAATTTTTAATAGGACCGCATACCTCGAATAGGATACACCTGAAGTTGTTGATGAAGAATCTTAACGATGCCAATAGAAGGTAACATCCCAGTTTTCACCTAGTAATGACATATCATGAGCAGATCAAAACCAATTTAGTATCAATACCGCTTCTTGATAAAAACAAGTTTGCAAAAGAGGCATACCTCAAGTACAAAGAAAGTGAAAGCTGACATTTTTATCATAGCGTTTTAAATAACATTTTATGACACTACGATTAAACTTTTAGCCAAATACAGACAAAGTGAAGTAGATTGCAACTTAATTCACGAAAAGTTCTTGCTCTGAAAATGCTTAAGTTATTAGTTTACAGATTCAACCAGAGAATATTAACACTACGAATACGATCAAAACTTCAAATTTGTGATTCTGCAAAAGAATATTATAATCAACAATTCAACATCTGGTGAAATTCATTGCACTCATTATGCAGAATCCAGAATTACGCAAAAATCCAAAGATAAAATATATAAGCTTCTCTGCATCAAACATGCGCTTATTTACATCCATTCAAATTAAGTTATGCTTTTCCTCAGTGGAACCAACATGCTTTTTAATGCAATTTCATATTTGTTGATGTCTCGATTTACTACATAGACATGACCAGACACATACACACATGTCAACAAGCCGGCCAGTCATAGAATTGAATGATCATTGGGTCTAATTTCCAGCTCAAATTTACCATACTATTTGAGACTTGTTTCATTTGCAGTTCTCTGTTATCAGGCCAGTTCTGTTTGATACCAAAATAAGATGAATAGAGAAAGATGACATGGAATCTGAAACCCCTATGCTTGAAGTGAATATTTTCTCAAGAGCACATGCATTGAGCTGCAAGTAGAAAATGGATATCTAGTCTGCTTTGAAGAACAAAGAAAAATAGGCTCCAGTTACAATAATCCATTAGCTACTTCTGACATATAGATTAACTTTTATCTATAACTAATCTAACATCTATACTAATCAATTAATGAAAACTAATCAATTCTATAAGCTCATGATGATGGTCAGTCAAACACATGTCATTGTACCAGAATGGTTGATTTCACAGATAACCTGGTAGACCTGTGACCTAGGTTTTTTACAAGCTACAACGGCTCGTGTTTTATTGCTCAAACACCATGTTTAAACAATACGACACGAGACTTTGACTTATAATGGCTCGTGTTTTTTTACAAACTTTTACTTACCACATCGACATCCATATCAGATAGCACAGACTTCATCTGCTCTGCAACAAAATCCTCGGGCACAATGTTTACACCCTAGCAATCAAATAAAAAGAACGATAACAATTACCACTAGAAACATTTTTCTTTTCTATTTTTTATGTTATGCTTTCTCAGCAACCAAACAGAACACAGCCCATGAAAATTGGAAAACAACATCAAATAACAACCTGAACGCCAACAGTGTTCTGTGCAGTAACAGCGGTTATGACAGTAGAGCAGTACACTCCGCGAGCAGCACAAGCCTTAAGATCAGCTTGGATTCCAGCACCGGCACCAGAATCGGAGCCAGCAACAGTCAGTACATGTGGAATCTTAACTGCAGAGTGGTCACTTGTCATTGGACCTCCACTTCCCATCATCTCCATTGAAACTCTCGTTTGCTTGCTTCGGCTGATTCTCGAATTCACCAAAAAGCTCAAACCTTTTGATTGCCTGAACTCTGGGAGCAAAGCCTGGTCATGATATAACGCCAAACAATTGAAATTATGAGTGCAACCCAGAAATGCAACAGCCATGGCAACACAGCAGCAGTGATAGAAAATGCAACAGATTTTGAAACCTAATTCGATATGCAATTATTCGAACAAATAAATAAATTGACAGTAAATTGGAAAAGCAGAAGAGTAAAGAATTTTGACGTTGATTGATTGATATCTTGGTCTTCCATTTTGATAAACTCTGTTATTTTTCCCGGCAACCAAACAGTAAATTGGAAAAGGGGGGAAGTGGGAAGAGGTTACCTTGTTGAAGGAGAGGAAGGAGAGAGAGGTGGAGAGAAAGTGAGCCTCGTTTGCCATGAAATTTGGCGATGATGATTCCTTCTTTCACACGGGCTGGGTACATCATGCGGTTGTTAATGGTTGCATTATTTTATTTACCATTACCTTTAAAAAAATAAATGGCTTATAACTTAATTAGTTAATAGACTTCGTCCATGTATTTAAGGTCAGATGTTAAATTCTTCTCATAATTTTAGTGTCTTTTTTAAATAAATAATATTATTTACATTAAATAGCGTATGTAAGAGAGTGGGTTAAAACTCTTCGAAATAACAATAATGTTATTTGAATTCATTTTTGGTAGGACTTCCCATAATTTAAGTTAACTTAGTTGAATTGTCACTTAATACTACGATTTAATAGTATTCATCTTTACTTTTACTATTTTCTAATAGTATTCATCTTCACTTTTACTATGGTCGAACAATTCAATTCTCGTCAAAGACGAATTTAAACCATATTATTATTAGCTCATTGTAAGACAAGTCTAACCCTTTCCCATCTCTTTTTGTGTCTTTTTTTCACTAAAAAATTAAAAAATAAAAAAAATTATCTTATCGTCGGTCAAAAAAATAAAATAAAATAAAGATTACATAAAAAATAAAAATAAAAATAAAAAAAAATCTTTAGACGTAAAAACAAAAAAGGACCAAAGCAGAAAACTCAATCTTCTCCCAGAACCCGATAGTGTGAAGTGCAGCAGCCAGCCACTGCCACTCCTCCAATCCCCCTCAGACTCCTCCGCACTATCAGCCAGCCATTGTTGCCGCATGTAACGTCACTTCATGTGAGTTCCTCCTCCTCCTCCTCCTTCTACTCCTCCTCTTTCCCCAGCCTCTGCAAATTTTGCTCCTATCTTCTTCTTCTTTTTAAGCTATAATTTACTTTCTGATTTGATTTCTTTAAATTAGGGATTTAGGGATTTTAGCAAGTTAGGAATTTAGTGTTTTTCTTCATGGGAAGTCTGGAGTTGACCTTTCGGAGTTTTTGGGTCTGCCTTAAAAAGTGCCCTCCAACTGTCCGATAAAATGCCTCAATGGGGGCGCCCGGGCTTGTGCTGCGTGCTTCTGCCTATTCCTTGCGCAAGTTGTGGCGCGGTACGCACGCCGCAGCCTTCCTTAAAAGAACCTTGTAAAGAAACTAGTCTTAGTGCATTCATAAAACAACTTGTGTTTATCAAAAAACAGAAGACTACGTCAACTTTCCTACATGAGAAATGAATTGAAATCCTTACATATGATATAGATTACTTCTTTTAATTGTAATGATTTATCGCTTCAACCGTATTCTATGCCCCAACATATTGTATACTTATCACGGACAGACTTGGTTTTTTAGAAACAACAACAACAACAACAAAGCCTTTTCCCACTAAGTGGGGTTATTGGTTTTTTAGAAACAGTGATAAATTATGGACATAGTTTTGTTTAAGTTTATTTGTTTGATACGTTCGTTATTAATGGATTTAACATTTTCTCATGTTCTATCTTTCAAGGTTTGGAGCAAATTTCCATCATTTCAGTTTTAGAGCTCTATTAGTTGATACGCTCTATTATTATTATCGTGGGGACTGTTTTGTTGCTATTGTTGATAAGAAATATTAATGCGACCTGTTCAAAAAGCGTCCTCGTGGACAATGCTTGTAAGGTTTTTCCTTCTTAAAAAAATTGAGAACTTTTTACACATTGACCCGTAGGAGAAAAATTCCTGGATCCGCCACTGGTTGTAGCTGATGCCCTGCTTCTGTTTAGGCTTGGTCTCAGTTTTGGCTTTTGAATATAGCTTATATAGGCTTTTACTTGATTTTAAAATTCAATCGTCATTTTGTTTTAGATTTCAGCCCTTTGATCATATAACAAAGGAGATGATGGCAAAATTTTGACAGAATCTTTCAACTAAGATAGATGGCTGGGTGCCAAGGAGTCATTGTTTAGAGAGATGCATTCGAGTTTGAAGGTTCTGAGAGGTGGGTTTCCTGGCTTCTTGCTAGCTCTTCATTCACTTTCACTGGAAGTAGTGGCATCGGCATCAGTACATCTTGGCATATCATTTTTCATTGAAAGTGACCTAAGTTCGGAGGGAAGATTGGTGGTTTACTCTTGATTATGACTATATAAGAAATTAAGAAAAAGTGTTAATGGTTCTGAAAATCTCCCTTTTTCTTGCAGGAATTTAAGAATGGCTGCAGCCACCACTTCAAGGGCTTTTCTCTACTCCCATTACTACCGTGGTCTCCCATTCTTCTTTCCTCCTTTCAGTACTGTGTCTAGGTTACCCACCCTTCGTCATAATAACTTGAGGAATCCAATAGTTCTCTCTACTGTCAAGTGTCTTAAGTCCTCGTCTGGGCGTCCAAATGTGGTTGAAATTCTTGAAGAGAGAGGGTTGCTTGAATCCCTCACCAGCGAGCATCTAAGGCAAGTGTGCTCCGACCCCAATTTACCTCCTCTCAAGGTCTATTGTGGCTTCGACCCAACTGCCGAATCCTTGCACTTGGGTAACCTTATTGGAATTGTCGTCCTCTCATGGTTCCAGAGATGTGGCCATCACCCCGTAGCTTTGATTGGTGGTGCCACCGCTCGTGTTGGAGACCCTTCTGGCAAGAGCTTGGAGAGACCAGAGCTCGACCTTGAAACTCTGTCCCGAAACACCTCAGGAGTTACCAATACAATTATGAGAATTCTGGGTGGGGTTTCCGTCTTGAACAATTATGATTGGTGGAAAGAGGTTCGGTTGTTAGAGTTTCTCAAAGATGTGGGTCGATATGCAAGAGTGGGGAGCATGATCACAAAGGAGAGTGTGAAGAAGAGGTTGGAGTCAGAACAAGGAATGAGCTATACTGAGTTCACGTACCAGTTATTGCAGGGCTATGATTTCCTGCACCTCTTCCGCAATGAAGGTGTCAATGTCCAGATTGGAGGTAGCGATCAATGGGGGAATATAACTGCAGGGACTGAACTCATACGCAAGATTCTCCGTGTGGATGCTGCTGCATACGGCTTGACGTTTCCTCTTCTACTGAAGAGTGATGGAACCAAATTTGGCAAGTCCGAAGATGGTGCCATATGGCTTTCGCCATCCCTGTTGTCTCCCTATAAATTGTACCAGTATTTGTTCTCTGTTCCTGATGTTGATGTGGTGAGGTTTCTCAAGATTCTCACTTTCTTGGACATGGATGACATCAAACAGTTGGAGGGTGAGATGGAGAGACCTGGATACTTGCCCAACACAGCTCAGCGCAGGCTTGCTGAGGAAGTCACCCGTTTTGTGCATGGTCAAGATGGTCTGGACGAGGCCCTCAAGGCAACTGAAGCAATGAGGCCTGGTGCTGATACTAAATTGGACTGGAACACCATTAAAGCCATCTCAGAGGATGTCCCCTCCTGCTCCTTTCCTTATCATCAGGTCCTCGATCTCTCTCTTGTTGATCTCTCAGTTTCATCTGGTTTGCTTGACAGCAAATCTGCTGCCCGGCGTCTGTTGAAGCAAGGGGGGCTTTACTTGAACAACTCCAGAGTTGATAGTGAAAATAAGAGAATTGAACCTCAAGACATTGTGGACGGAAAACTTCTCCTTTTATCTGCAGGCAAGAAGAATAAGGTTCTGGTACAGATAAGCGACACCTGAGGGATGCCTGCCTGATGGTAATTATCCACGAAACCTTTACCATTCAAAGTGTGTACAGTACAAACTCATTTCGTTGACCTAGGGTTATCTCTTCAAAGTTCCGTACATATACTGACGATGATGACTCTTATGTTTCTGAAATGCAGCGGATGCTCGGTGTGATCTGTGTACTCGTCGCACAAATCTTCCTGCCTTAAAGATGACATTATTCACGGTGGTTCTTGAAGGCTAATGCCCTTGAGGTTTGAGGCTTAAATGCAAATGTTTTCCCTCTGCTATTTAGATGATTTTGTTTGTGTCTCGTAATTAATTTGATCCATGGTTAATATCATATTGATTGATCTATTCTTTTACGTAAAGTTGAGACGTCGATCTAATTTGACGAGTGCCTTGTAGACCTTAATCATACGCAGGATCTAATCCAACAGCGTAGAGTCGTCAAGCTACTAACTAATTTTTATACCAAACATACACACTCTAAGTTGGCTCTCTCCAATTTTGCTCCCTCCAAGTTACAATCTTCCAAGCATGCACGTATTAGCCATGCTTCCTCGACATCAGCACAAACGAGAGAAGCTCCGTGGAGATTCGCCACAGTAAACTCGTATACTCTTTCAAATTCGTTTAATCTGGATGGTTGTTAGCTGAGAAGCAGATTCAGCATCTACTTCTCAGCTAATAACGAATTGCTCAAGTCTAATTTTGAAAGATCAAGGCCGCGAAGATTAACACCGCTAAGTGCGATTCATTCTCCCTAAGAAGTTGAGGCGAGCCGGCAAAGAGGAATCAATCCTCTCACATAAGATCAAACTAGTCTTCTCCCATAATTTCTCTGTAAAGTAATCAACCCTGTCGCCGGCTGCCCCTCTTGCAGGGGCTTTTTGTACACCAACAATGGTTATCAAATTAGATCGAGGACATCATCTGAACCAACGTGTGCTCGGACGAGATGCCGGAGCACATACCTAGCTACATGGTTTCTAGTCTTGCTTCCTACTCGATGGTGGAATTGCAGCTCCGCTCCTCCGCTCCTCCTCCTCCTCCTCCTCCTCTCATCCGTAACAAGACGGTTGGGAATAACCATTAGGAGTCACAGCTTCCATGCCGAGAACTGAAGCCAAGGCACCCAAACTTGTTGACAAGAATACAGCACTACTGCAATCCATCCCACTAAGACTGCGGCTATATGTTACAGAAGTGATAAACACACAAATCGAGGCCAGCTCTATGCACGGAAAACGAGGTGGGCTTATGGCACGGAAAACGAAACGAACACCTCACATGCTGAACGAGACGGATTCGGTGCATGCAAAACAAGGCAAACTCCTAGGTGCTCAGAAAACAAGTTGGGATCCACTTGCGGAAAAATATATTTTGAAGAATATGAATATGATAGTTTGTTGAAATGGTAAGAGAAATAAAAGAAAAACTAACAAAAATTATTGAAATTTCTGGGGTGCCAGAAAGTCACGCATGACTTTTTGGCACCCTCAAGAATTTGAAACATTTTTGCATATTTGACCTTTTTTTTTACTTTTCGGTTTAAATATACAATTGTTGCTCAATAAATTGTAAATCCACTTCCAAATACATTCTAATGATTTCCTTAATGCTCACGGAAAATATAGAGAAAATAAAAAATTTGCATTTTTTTACAAAAAAACACGATTTACACTTACAATTTTCAATTGGTTTTGCAAATTCTTACATAAATTACCGTTCAATCTATTTATTTTCACATTCGCCTCGCTGTGAAGTTTTAAGAATTAAAGTGTTTTAAAAAGTAAGATAAGACTTTACGTTGAGATTCTTGAACGAATAGTGTTATAATCCATGGCTGCTTGACTGGCGATTCCTCCGTTGTGGGTAAATGAAACCCCAACTCTACGAACTCAAGAAAGGGCTGTACATCAGTAGTAGGGGTGTTGAGACCGAAGCGATCACCCTCGGCAACAGATAGGAGGAGAACCGTTTTCACTTCTTTAGTTTTCGTTTTTATTTTAAAACTGAAAGCGAAATAATTATTAAACACAGAGCAACTTAAATCCAAATTTAGTCTAGAAAATATTCACGTCCTTATTTTTCATTACATGAAAGAATTAGAAATATCCATACCTTACATCTCTACACAGCTACATACAATCTAGAACTAGCTTTACAAATTACACACTGCACATCTCCACTGCCCCCATAACTTGTACACACAACACCCACACCACCATGTACATACTCGTGTGTATTTTATTTCTTTTCTATGTACGACGTCGTCTTAATTTTCGACAAACACAACCCCCTCACATGTTCTCAGTCAGATGTATATACCAAGGTCCATAAACACTAACCGATACGGTGGCTGCCACCACTAAAACCTCCGCGGCTTCCCCCAAGCTGTCGGTCAGCGCAACAGCTCCAACTTGCCGGAGAGCTGTTTCCGCTAATTTTCTTCCTAGGGATCCACTTCCGCCAAGAACCACTCCCCTTGCAGCCGTATATACAGCACGAGAAACCCTTTTAAACACGGGATCCTCAGCTTGCAAGCTCCTTCCTAACATGCTCGTCATAACTGCCTTCCTTGACCGAAGTTTCTCGCTGTCTACAACTTTGTTACTGTCAATCGAGAAGTCACTAATTGATTCAACAATTTCCTCCATGCCAGCATCTTCGACACTGTCCAAAGTTCCCAAAAGTCGCTCCGTGCATTTTGATACTATGTGTTCCATGTCTATAGAGCTGGTTACTACCCTCTCGCTTAAAAGGGTTTGCCGGCAAATAAGGATGCTGCATTTACATATTTTTCACCGGGGATTAGAAATCTATGATATAGTCACTCAAAGCAAAGACAACTGAAACGTTGATCATTTAGGAACGTTACTTTTTATGCACTAAAAGAAAAAAGGAAACCCCCCTATTGTTTCAAGTAAATCCAAGTGCGCGCGGGCTAAGTTACCTTATGGAAGTAACAATAATTTTCTGAATTTGAGCCTGAACAGCCCTCAGCCTAGAATGGTTAAGCTTGAAAGTTTCAGGTAGAACCTCTTCAGTCAAACCATACACACCGCTAACCAACTTCAACAAACCAAGCCTCACCAACAAATCAACTGTTTCTCCCTTACATTCCAGTTGTTGAATACCTAGTCCAAGAGAAACAAACACATATTAAACAAAGAACACGGAACCCACTTTGCGATTACAAACATCCCCTTAATAAAAAAACTACAAAAGTAATTTCCGTACTCAAATCTGTGCTATTAGTAGCAGCAGAAGTAGAAGGGGAATTTGATTTCACCAGAAAGCTTCCACCACTTCTAAGGGCGGTGGAAGGAACAAACCCCTGAGATGGATTATCACCACTCATCAGAGTTGAGCAAGAGATTGTATGTTCTTGCCACTCCTGATCTTTGCAATCCCACACTGCTGAAAGCCACTGTGCTGTAAGTGCTAGAGAGGTATTGGCATCCGAGGGAGATCCATAGCGATTGGCAAAAGCTTTTCTCAGGTATTCCACACCAGTTGGCCCCTTTAACAAAGGTTCAATAATTCTTATACGTGCTTTGCTAATCTCTCGTTTAAGCGCCTGTCACAAAATCCAGCATTACATTACTCTGGGGGAATCTTGGTATTTCAATATGTATTTCAATATACATTATTACACTTTGAATCCACTGACTAGTGTTATATGTAGAATTTTTAACAGAAATGTTTGAAATACTGTGTTTTGAGATATAAAAGGCAACTATCAAATACACTGAAAACATTTTCAATTCTCACGCAACAACTCGCAAATACTACTACAAAAAATACGCATACAGTACCAATAATTCAATGAAAGACATTACTATTACCCTTCTGAAACTTATTGCCCATAGGTTTCTATTCCACAAAAGATATTAATACAACACGAAACCTTTTTCAGATGTACAACTAAAACTAGAGACATACCTGAATCTGCTCTAGAACAAAACGCAGACCCTTGATCATTGCCAGGACACTTGAGCAGTTGGAGTCGTCCCTGGTTTGACATATCTCATCTAGTTCTTTCCTTAAACTCTGGTATGTGGCCATCATTTCATCATCAGTCGCTGGAGAGGACAGCCTTCGCAAAGTGACCAATGAAAACTCTAGGATCTTTCCCAGGTAATCAATGTCCAGGTTACCAGATTTCAAAACCTAAGGACAAAGAATAGAAGTTAATTTTCTATACATGCATGCAAAGTAATGTTAGAGAAGACAATTAATGGTGCTGCTACCTGAGAGAGAATATCCACATCAATAGCATCAAAAATCTCTTGCTTCCAGCCCTGTGGAGCCATCTCACAGATTTCATCCCTCACCTCCGTCATGAGTTGAATTATTCTGTCATAGTTGGGCTCATCCTCTTTTACAGATTCAATTACGCCATCCCAAAAAGCCTTCTCCATTGTCTGTCTTATCTTTGACTGGAAAATATAATACCCATCAATCAGAAAAGTGGTAAAATTTCTGGCTCATAATCAGTAAATACATGTGTAACAACAAACAAAATATCCTTTTCAAAATATGACCACAAATAGATGAAACGGCATTACTTATGAGTCTGTCAACATCCAAAACAACAATATTTACATTTTTAACTTCAACCACTAATATTATTTACAAATATGAAATGCACAAACCTGAACATTGTTTGGATCTTCGTCAGTAACATTAAAAATATTGGCAAATCCATGCTTCTGCTCATGTAGAAACTCATTCACAATTAATTCATTCTCTGTGACCAACTTTTGTGAAGAAGATCCAAGCTGCTGATCCAAACTGGTTTTCCTAGCAGAGGACACAACTCCATGATGAGCAGTAGCATCTTCCCTAAATAAGGATCGGACTACACGACCTGGATTACTTCTCTTATCTGCACTAGCAGAAGGACTGAGTGTTGAACTAGGGGGACTTGGAGAAATAATGTGTGTGACCTGCAACCCTGATGGGCTTCCATTTTCCTTTGCTTGAAAGTATTTTAACCGTGTTTCGGATATAGCAGATTTCATACGCTCGATCCCAGCATCTCCACCTAGGTGCTGCACTTTTTCCCTCAATAGCTTTTGGTCTTCAGTAACCTACGCCAACATATAACTAAAAATGTCAGCCAATATGTCAACATAAAGACACTGCTAGATTGTCAAAAAAAGAAAAGACAAAGTTGAACAATTCCTATAAAGGAAATTTGTAAAACTAGTCAATATTTAGCTTATTCTTTTACTGTATAGAAAAGATTGGCCCCTGTCACTGAAAGAGATGAAAGTTAGCAAGCATGGATTTTCCTTTTTGAAAAGTGACATATATTATTTTCCCAAACATATTCGCAATGATGGTAATTGAAAACATAAAAGTTCACAAGCAAGCAACAAGAATAAGTACAAAATGGAAAGAGGAAGGTGACTAAAACCCATTAGTTTATAACAGAAAGTAAAAACCTAAGATGGAGTGGAGGGTGTGCCAGTTTGTCTTCTTTCCCCCTATACATAAATCAAATGATATTAAAGAAAGAGAAGTTTGATTTTTTTGCTGATGGTGGAACAAACCCAGTCTTCTTAAATATGTCACACAATTTTTTTACAAAAGAAATGAAGGAAAAAATAATAAAAATCAATATACAACTAATGTACCTGTTTCTGAATAGCCTTCATATCATGAGTAAGATCACCAGTCACTCCTTCCGGAGTCATCTTGCAAGTTTGAATCATAGAGAGCTCTAAATGGCACGCTGCTCTCACCAAATCTTCCACTAATAGCTGAGCATCCTTAACCTTCCAACCCACAAAACAATTCAAGTAGGAGCACCATGCTTTATCAAAGGCTCCAAGCTGAGATCTGAAGGTCAAATGTTTGGGCGATGCGGAATCAGACTCATCATCAGAACTTTGCATGGGGCCGTCGAATATAACCTTTAGTAGTAACTCAAACTGTCTAACAAACTCTTCTGCAGATTTGGCCAGAGAAATTTCACGCTCTCCTCTACCACTGAAAACCGCATCTGGATGACCCAAAATCATGTAAGCACAAAGAACCACTCTCATCGGATATCTTGATAATTTAACAGAATTTCTAGCTGTGTCCCTGATGGAAGATGCTTTATTTGCGCTTCTACTCCTTAAAGATGGCCTTGGTGTAGTTCTCTTTCTTGGGGAAGCAACTCGTTTAAGAAGGTGATCTATGTTATCAAAGTTGGATGGATAATTTATTGAGGCAACAGCCCTGGAAACTTTTAACCGACTCTCAAACCGGTCAAGAAGAGCTTTCACAGTCTGAAGGGTATCAGTTGATTCAATCAAAACTGCAAGCTGCTCAAATGGCATTGACTTGACAGCCTTTTCAGTAATTTTCAAGGCATCATAATCTTTTGCCAAAGCAAGTGTAGTTCTCCTCAGCCTGAGGAAACGCCTCCAACACCTATTAAATATCAACACACATTTAGGCTGAAAGTTGTAGTTTAAACTTGGGTAAAAAATAGGATATCAGCATTTTACAAGCTAAAAATTTTCATTATCATAGAAACAGGTGAAACTTAATCTAAAGCTTCATAAACATAAAAAAAAAATATAAACAGTTGACTCTGGTATACCGCCAAACACAACAAAGAATAATAAACATCTGCTCGAAAATACGAAAACAACCACAAGGCTTTGACCCAGACCAAAACAACTCTCTGAGATCAGTATTTCAAAGGATGCATACCTTGCTAGCTTTCTGGAAAGAAGATCAGCCTCCTCGTGCATCCTATTCCAACTCACTTGAAAAGATATCTGTAGCTTTCCTCTTTGCCTTAGATACTCTGCTCTTTGCCTCTTTGCCTAAATGTATAACCAAAAAATAAAAGTTTATTAGGAAACACTAGAACAGCAACAAAAGGCCACCGGTAGAACTGAGAAATAAGTTGTGCTTGTGTAAATGAAATGCATACCCTTTGCAACCGATTTTCTAACTGCTCCCTCTTCGCCCTCCTTTCAATCTCACGTTGATGAGAGACAGACTTAGCCACTCTTTGCACTTGCAACATCCTTGCACATGCCCTATTCTTCTCTGCTTCCAAAAGTGCCAATCGCTTTTTTTCAGCAGCTGCACGTTTTTGGCTAATTGCAGCACGTACTCGTTCCTTGTACTTCTTCTCCCAAGCCATCTTCCGCAATAAGGACTGAGATGTCCTCTCCTTCAGAGTAGCCCTTCTTTGTCTATAAGCTTTGAGCATAAGCATTCTATTTGCCTCTGCCTGCTGAAAACGTGATTCCACTTTCGACCCAAGCTTTTGACGTTCCTTTTCAACACGCATTTCTACCTCACATTTAGCTGCTTGCCGCAATTCATCCAATTTCGCCAAGCGCATTTGAGCGTTTTCAAGAATGCTCAACCTGTTGGTTCAACAGTAAGCAACAGAATGACAAGATTAATCAGGACGTGGAGACAGGAGGAAGCATGGTCAACTGATGGATAGTCTAGTTTTGGTCCAAGTCAGAACTTAGTAGGGGCAAAGAAAAGAGAGTAACTTCACAAAGGAAACAATTATCAGTTGGGGGTAAAAATCAATTGAAAAAATAGGGTCCCAACATATGCATCCAAGAGAGTCCCGGGTTCACTTTCTGGTGAGAATGAAAAATAATATTTTCAATCATGATAAGGAAAAACAGAAAGAGTGAAATCCTTCAAAACAAAGAGGGACCATTCAAAGCATTGTGGACCATTCAAAACATTGTGGACCATGAAACATTGGAAAGTGAAACTAAGCATCATTCTAAGCCAACAACATTAAAGAAGGGTGAGCTTCTTAAACGACATAAATTCAACTATTCAAGTGTTACCTTTTCTTCTCAGCAGCTTGTAGCTTGGCTTCTAGTCGCTGGCCAAGGTCTTCCTCTTCAGATGAAGATCGGGAAGGACTCCTCGGCTTCGGCCGTGCCTTGCTTGACAACTTTTCATAGTGTTCCTGTACCCAAACCAATTAATGAAATTCGAAAAGTCAGATTTAAACTATAAACTAGATTCAAGCAGACTTAAGAAACGATATAACAAAATTTTACGCCACAAAACACATTGCTTAACAAGAAAATACGATTACTGAAAAACAATACTGTTATTTGTTCCAGACTTGAAAACAGAGACACCCATGAAAAAAGGAAGAAAACCCAGATTTCAAACAACCTTACCTACCACAAGCAAAAGCAACACGCTTTAAATTAAAGGTATAAAAAGTCTAACCATCTACAAAATTTACTTTAATTAAATAAAAAAACAAAACAAAGACTGAATCAAAATTCCCAAGGTGTTTTTGATATATGAAAATTTATAAAGTAAAACCCTCTTCCGTTCAATTGCGATAAAAAAGATTGTACAAAAGAAAACAATAAGAAAACAAATAAATTTGAATATCATCTCAAAATTTGGAACCAAAAAGTTCATAAAAAAGTAAGAGAAATTGATAACAAGCTACTCATGGATCCTTAATAAGTCAGCAATCAGCATCACCTACCTAAAATTAAAATTAAAAGAAAATTAAGAAAAACAGTTCTTGACTGAAGTATATGGCTCAGTCCAGTCTTGAATTTTCCCGCACCAAATTATCAACAAAATTTTCTCAGTAAACAAAAAGAAAATTAGTGGGATAAGGTATTTTTTTGTTGTTGTTATTGTAAACAAACAGAAAATTACAAATTCGAAAATAAAAATTCACGGATGAAAAACAGCATTTAAGAAATGAATAGTACAAATAGAGAAAGACAGAGAGGGAGGGAAACCTGACGGCGAAGATCGGCGAGTCTGAGCTTGGCCTGAATTTGTTCGGCGGTGTTATGACTCTTGTTACAGTCGACAAGGCTGAGCCTCCGTCTGAGCCTTGTGGGAAGTCTCGGAGGCGAAGAGAAGGACGACGCCCTTTCGTCGGCCGGAAAGTCCATGGCTATGCCGCCGCCTCCCCCTACCATGTCCCCTCGTCGTCGTCGCGTGAGTTGAGTTGATGATCAATCAGCACGACGTCGTACGGTCTGAAAATCGAATTCGCGAACCGATCAATCAATAATTTGAACGAATTAATAGAAAGTGAAACGTCGCGACCTCTCTCAGCTTTTGCGTTTCGTTTCGTTTCGATTGAAAGTTTCGCTTTTTGCAATTTGAAATTCGAAGATTTGTGTCGGGAGTTGGGTTTGGGTTTGGTTTGGGTACGGGCTGGGATTTTAATATTTATTTTTGTGGGGGAGGGGGGAGGATGGGACGAAATGAAAAGGCGTGAAGAGAATGAATGTGTGCTTACACATACGTATTACCCGTGTCCTTCACACGTCGTCTCTCGCCCCAACGGTATTATTTTAGTCTTCTGATTTTGTTTTTTGTTTCTTTATTTAAACAACAACACGAACTACGTAATATACATATATGATATAACGGTTCCTTTCATAAGAGGGATCCTCATTTTTTTTTAAAATTAAGGACGCTTTCTTGACCTATATAATATAAAGGATTCTTTAACAAGAGGGACCCTGACACCGAATAGAATTTGGAAGGCTGAAGGTTGTTGTTTAGTAATTTAATTCAAAGATGGTTCATATTCTCATTAAGTTTATGTTTAGTAACCTCTTCCTTGAAGGTAGAAAGTTGTTCCATGCCTAGCTATTTAAACCCAGTACTCATGTACGGAAATTATTCAGAAATTAAGAATTACTTTTAAACTTGGTGAATTTCGTCCTATCCATAAACTCTTATCTCTTTGGTGGATTCCTTAGAGTGGCGAGTTATATATCTTTGAGTGTTCACTTGTGGTTTCTTTTTTATCTCTGCTTCCAGTGTCAGATCCTCTTTTTTTTTTTTTTTTAATAGAGATACTCTCTTAACCGTTGAATTGGCTTTAATGAAATTGTGTGATTGAGATTAAATCATAGGTCACACAATCTCATTAAAACTAAATCTAACGGTCAAGATGATATCTCCATTTTTTTTTTAAATGGGGATCCCTGTTGTTAAATGATATGTATAATATAAATACATGCATTGGGGATGATTTTGAGGCTAACAATACAGTTATTCTTTTTAAGTCATGTCTTATAAGTATGTGTCAATCTAATATTATTCTTAAGCAAGCCCACTAAACAGATTTTATAGGATAGAATTGGATTGGCAAAGACTTTAAGATGAAACTTGTAACTTATATAAGGATACGTTACATAATCCACTCTATTATGGATTCATAATCTATTATGTCCAGTCATATCCATTTCACATTTTGACACAACAAACAACGAACTAAACTCTAATCCATTTTAATTGGTACAACCTATCTCAACCAACTCGTCAAAAATGCCTGGTCTAGCGAAAGGGATCCTCTCTAGATCTCTTCCACCAAATTCATCAAGGTCCACAATTTGGGCCCTTGAAATTTTATCTAATAGCTAAAGTTATTATAACTTTTAAAATGGGCTTCTATTTGTAGTTCGTTAAATCAATTTTCAAGAACCCAAATTGATTGACTTGATGAATTTTGTGAAAGGGATCCGGAAAGAGACCTTTCCGTACTCCAAAATGGTTCGAACATGACTTCTGCATCCGTAAAATATGTATGTATGTATGTTTGCATGTTCATATTAATTTGTGGGTCAAACTCTTTCTGATTTTAGGGGAAATGAATCAATGCTAGACGTGCTATTTCAAAAAGAATTAAAGTGTAGTGTTGGACCACATTTTTTAATTGTTTTTATTTAATTCTAAGTAGCGTTGTTTATTTATCAATACTATTATTAAGAGAAGATGACTCGTATTCTTTGACGTAACCGGATATGACGGTAAGTGATTACAAGCAAAAAGAATTATGAATCTAAAAAATTGAACAAGCAAAGGGTAGAACAGTAAATATACATTGCATATGTTTTTTATGGCCAATTTTAAAAGAACAAATAATTTACGTGTCATAATACAAGTGGATAGAGGATATATCTCTTCCATTATAACCGATGCCATCATTTCCATTCCTCATGATGAACAGGTTTTTTAAATGAAAATAAATAAAAATTGTGTACCGACCATATTATTAAAAATTGGTTTCAATTTTTCATTTTATGGATATAAAAAACATTGAATTATAAGGTAAAATAATAGCAACGTTTTTTTTAATGTACCGATAAACTTAGGACGTAATAGGTTGAAGATGAAGATTTTAATCACCATGACAATCTACCATTTTTTTTAAAATATAACTTTTCAGCTCATTTAATATGATTCATTGGACGTAGTCAATAAAAAGGTGATTCATTGAATCTAGTCGCGTTATTTTGAATACAATTGATATTATCTAAACTTAGATGTGATGTTTTTACAACGACAACAACAACAAAAAAAAAAGTGATGGAGTATGTTAAATCTTACAATGGGCTAACCATAATAATTTGGATTGAATTTGACTTTAGTGAAAATCAAATTTAAAACTTATCACTTACAAGTAAAGAGTTATACTATTAAACTTGTTGTACTAAGTGACATTTACGATCGTTATTCTAGTCTAATTTAAATTGTATGTAAAGAATCCAAATGAATATAGAATAAAGGATACATTACTCTAATTAACTTAACTACGCAAAGATTTTTTTAACCGTTGACATTTGAAATATTTGCACTGTAACTTTGGAATTGAAAGCAATTGTGAGAATACACGAAGAGTATCATATCTGAAATTAGCAAGTATTTAAAATTTTTTTCACCCGTAATTTAGATTTGTCCCATCAGCAACATCTGGAATACATCTAGAATATAAAAGCATTTCTTGTAGCTACAACCACAAAAAGGTTACATCAAATTTAGGTTTGATTTGCTATAAATCCTACAAAGCACTACCATGTGAGAATGGTCAAACTCGAATCATAGCCAAACTACACTACCCCAATAGTTATATTGTTTTTTCAACCAAAAAAAAAAAAAAAAGTTAAATTATATAAAATTACCTTAACTATTGGGCTAGTTACAGTTTTATACTTCATCTTTAAAAAATATCAATGTCATACCTCATCTTACGAATTTGTTACAATTTAGAACCTTCCGTCAGTTTATCTGTCAATTTTTCTGTTAAATAGTGACGTAACTTGAGACGGAACCCACTTTCAATTCCAACTAGATTAAAATTTTAACTAAATATTAAAAAATAAAAAATAAAATAAAAAAACCAAACGAAACTAAACCAAACCCACACCCAGATCCCCTTCCTTCCCCTTGCAACTCCCGCCCTCTCTTCCTCCATCTCCACCTCCCTCCCATGGTGCTCATCACCCTCCCCCTCCTACACACCCATCACCTTCTCCATGTACACCCACTCTCATTCCCTATCGTCATCATCTGTACCATGAAAAAGCTGCTTCGTGACTGCCTCTGTAGTACGGGTTCCTGGCCCCATTTTCTTGCTAATTCGCCTGGTACTCGGCTCCGATTCCTAATCGAACCCTCTGTCTCCTTTCCCCTTGTTGTTTTCGTTCTCCGTCTCGCAAAACGTCGCCTTGGTTTACAAACCGTTACAGAAAAATGCGACGAAACTAAGGCCATCTCCAACTGAACGAGGGCCAGAGGGCTCGTTTTATCCTTCTGTCCCTCCAATATATTAATATTTTAATGAATAGTATAGGGTCATATTTGCCTTCATCTCCAACTGAGGCCCAAATGGTCATAGGGCTCGTTTTAACCCTGTCACAAAAAACTGTCTCCAACCGAGGGCCAAACATAATTTATTATTTAAATTTAATATTATTTAATGTTGTATAATGGCTTAGGAAGTTATAGGAAAAAAAAAAAGAGAATTTAAAAATTTGTAAAAAAGAAAAAAGAAAAAAAAAATGGGTCTTACCATTCATGTTTGCTATAATCAACAGGAATAAGTACAATATTGTCGGATATATCCGATAGAAAATGTATTAATAATGAAAAATCTAGCCAGCCAGCCTTTGGCCTTTTTTTGTCTAGTGGGGCCCACGAGCCATTTGGCCTAGCCCTCGGTTTGAAACGGTTTTCGAGCTATTTTTTACCCTCTAAACCCTTTGGTTAGAGATGGTATGAGGGGTTGTGCGCGGTGTCGCAGATGACGAGGTTACCAGTGATGGTGTACTGGGTTGCGCTAGTTTTAGAAAGGATAATAGGGAGGCATGAGGGAGGCTGCGAAGGTTTTCTGGAAAAGCCAAATAGGGGGTTTTAGGTTCTTGGAGAGGGTGATGGGTAGTGGTGAGGGTGATGGGTGTGTAGGAGGGGGAGGGGGAGGATTGCCATGGGAGGGAGGTGGAGATGGAGGAAGAGAGGGCGGGAGTTGTAAAAATGTAAGGGGGAAGGAAGGGGATCTGGGTGTGGGTTTGGTTTTTATTTTTTTTTTTTTTTTAACATTTAGTTAATTTTTTAATTTAGTTGGGATTGAAAATGGGCCCCTTCTCAAGCCATGTCACTATTTAACGGAAAAATTGATAGACAAACTGACGGAAGGTATAAAATTGTAACAAATTCGTAAGATGAGGTATGATATTGATATTTTTTTTAAAGATGAGGTATGAAATTGTGACTGGCCCAATAGTTGAGGTAGTTTTATGTAATTTACCCAAAAAAAAAAAAACTTAGTTGGCTACTTCGTCTTGAAAATTCACCTTTTTGAGAACTTGGAACGCAATTCATCTTACACTGCCCACTACCATGTGATTCACCAATCCCAATAATCGTATCCAGAACATGTTGTATGAAATATGAGCTTGGGATTCGTTCCTAACCACTGAGGCATCATATGTTGGTTCTCAATAGCCATATTTCATTCATGGAAGCTTTTTTGCTCACTACCATAAGTTATGGTGTATGCTCATTATACACTTAATCATCTGTCTTGTGTCTTTTTGCTCAACTTTGGTTAATTTTTTTTCAAAATTTAAAAATGTAACATTTAATGTGAAAGTTAATTAGAATTATATGAAATAACATGTAACAGATGATCAGTTGTATGTACACTATTATTTATAGTTGTGGGTAATTACCATTTTACCCTCTTTATGTAAATATTGTGTATAAAAATGAGGGTAAAATATAAAAAATAGGGATATGATTGTCATTTTCTCAAAAGAAATAAAATTACTATTTTGCCCTCCTCATGTCAATATTATGTAGTCAAAAGTGAGGGTAAGATTGAAAAAAAAGAAAAAAAAAATTGACAATGGTTCTTCTCTTAATAAAATAGAATACATAAGGCGTTTTGTTAAATCACCATAAGATAATATAATAGCACAAAGAAAAGCCAAAAATATCGTCCAAAACCAAACGTGAAAATCGTATTTGAAAAAAAAAAAAAAAAATTATATACAACTTGAAAGGACACAAACACAACATTATTGATACCAAGAAACTTGTGCTCACAAGTCTTTGAAATCATGCATCCTCGAGATTGGCATGCGGGACAAGTGCACTATGGTGAGAAAGAGTTGTTGACTAATAATGCCCTTCCATTTTGCTCCATATTCTTTTCATGTTAGATCGAAAATGTCTTGGAATGGACATTTTAGGCTTATTATTGAACCAAAAAAAATTTAGTGGAAGAGATGTAAAACACCCATTTTGGTTGGAATGTATAAATTTACGGTGATGCCAGAGAAATCATCTTTTCAAATCATGTTGGTAGGCAACATGATGAGTCAATTGATGGTTAGATTTTTTCTTTTTGAAATTATTAAAAATGTAATCCAACCATCAAGTGTTACAGCATTTAGTTTACAAAATTTAGTCTAAAAATTGATCTCTCTAACATTTTTCATAAATTTACATATGGAACCTGCTTGTTTAAGAGAGAATAATAAATGACATCCCTAATTTATCTCTCCCATTAGAATAAAAATAAAATATACATCTCCCGAAAAATGTAAAGTGAAATGTAAATGTTGCTTTTACGTCTTCAACTTGCATCTCTCTTTTGGAGATGCTTTAAGGAAATTTTGTGGTGATCATGATTAGTTGTATAATTGTGCTTATCTTTTGTAATATTTTTCCATTGAACATAATAAAATAAAATAAATTAATCAAGTCAAAGAATGGAATAGTGACTCTCTATCTAATCCCACAAGCTAAAAGTCATCGCTTGCGAGAGATTTTTCAGTGTACTAGACATACATATCGATAGATCAACTATTATAATACAATTAGTTAAAAACTTGAAGGAAAAAGAATTTCCAACTAATTTTATTATAACAATTTGCGTATCGGACCATGTTTCCGATACACTGAAAAACCCCTCTTTTTAGAGATGCATGCTTTAAGGAAATTATGTGATGAATCATGATTAGTTGGCTAATTGTGCTTATTTTTTTTTGTAGGGTCAAGGAATGAAATAGGGACTTCCTACCCTATCCAAACCCAAAGGCCTAAAAGTCATCCCCTTGAACATAAAATTCTTCCCTTTTCTTGTAAATGCCTACTAACTCTAACCAACCTCCATTTTCCCTTCATAAACGTGTTACGTGCATACCACAAGAGTTCATGCCTTTGCTAAGTTTGCTTCATCATTCAATTAAACATTAGCCAAATACTTAAAAAAGACAAGATTCCCATAACTTCGATTCCAAGTAAAGTCTTTATTTATGACTCTGCAAGTGTTTAGACACTACCTATCTTTAATTTAATTCCTCTCTCAAGGATTATTCCTTCAAAAGTTGATATTGCAAAGGTGTTTCGACTCGCATTTCTTTTGTTGCAAGGAAGTGAAGGAATCTTTTTTAAACTTATAGGATTTATTGAACAATCCAGTAGCACTGCGTTTTAGTGATATTTTTCTTTATTTGTCAGTGGGAGAATTTAAGTTTAATTTTCGTGGACGATAGTTTGATACCAATTTATTATGGCTAGCCCATTTTGTGCCTTGGCCCAAATTCCCCAATACTGAAGTGGGCGTTTTACATGTCTTTTTAGTTGTAAAACTCTCTAATTGCAGGATGTAAAATACTTATCTTCGCTCAAAGATGTAAATAAAAATGAACATTCACATTTTTGGGAGATGTGTCCCTTAGTTATAGTAAAAAATAAATAAATGAGTCACCTTTACGTCTATTTCTTTGGAAAAATAAAATAAAATTCAGTGTACTAGGAATATAGCTAGATATAACAAATTGGTTGAAATTTCTTTTTAAGTACGCAACTAATTGTTTTGTGATGCTTGGTGTCCCAAACCGTATTTCCGGTACACTGAAAAATCTCTTCTTTCTTTAGAGTTAACTTCTCAAGTTATATCTATTGCGTTCTCATTCTCTCCCCAAAATTGTAACAAAGCAGCTCACATGGTGATTACTCATGTCCTTGAAGAGAATAGTGTATTCTAGTGGGATGATTGTGAGCCAATTTAGTTGTTCAAATCCTCGTGCGGATGTTAATGTATCGGTTCAGATTTAATCATTTATAAGGCAATTTATCGTTCAACAAAAAAACACAAATGACATTCTTAAAAATGTAAAACGGAATATAAATATAATTTTTACATCTCAAATTTGTATAGTTTCCATTGAAGATGCTAACTTAAAAACAGATGCGACGCTTGGGCGTGACGTTTACACGTCCCTTCCCCTAGGCGTTGGCCACGCCGCCGATGACGACTCATTTGACGGTTTAAATTTGGCTGAACGCCAGAAGGGGGATCTCTTTCTCTTGTTCTTGTCGTTGTCCAATTGGGGCGATGCAAGCAACCACCATAGAGTCCACTAGCAACTCGCGCGAGTAGCCATGGGAAATACGTACTCGCCTTCCTGTGGTCCACACCTGCCCATCAATCTCTCTCACTACCAAACCTTAGGATATACAGTTGCCTTCTTCCTTTAATTTAATTACTTTTTAATTTATAAAAAAATGGACAAATAATTGATGTTTGCCATATTAAACTAGATTAGTAACGCCTTTAGAATCTTAGAATTGCATCATGCTTTTACTCATGTTTATTATTCAATCGCCACGTGTGAATTGTGATGAAGATTTTTTATTTTTTTTTTCGTATTACCTACTTATAACCTAAACTACATGTTAACAAAAAAACAATTTATCAACCGAAAGAAGAAGAAAAATCAAATTAACTCTGTCAACAAAATTGAAGAAAAAATAATCAAAATAAAATATGGTTAATATAGTAAATCAAATACAAAATGATTTGTTTTTTGTTTTTTAAAATAATGCTCTACCATATATTTATATCATCATTTGTATCATCTTTATAATACAAATAGGGCATGCCAACGTATGTGAGTCTCATCTCTATTAGAATTTAGAGAGACGATACCAAATATGCGGTAGGGGTAACATTAGGGTAACATTTCTGTTTTTTTCAAACCCTCACAACCAGGTGACTATGTCTCCATTTACTCTTCTATGTTTTTGTCTCAAATAAAATAAACTTTTAGTAACGAAATATAGTTGTCTAGAAAGAGCCGTTAAAGATATGAACAATCTATTTAGAGACGAAAATTTGTTTGAAGGTCTTCATAAAAAATCCAACCATTTTATATTTTCTCTCTTTGTAAATTTTATTTTCAAAATTTTAATGAGCACATGCATAGCATGTGACGAATAATAACAAGAGTGGTGCTATCTACACACTTCTTCTACAATTCATTCAATCCAGCTACCAAAAACTGAAATGGTTGTCTGAAAGATAAAAGAGGTGTCTAGATAGCATCGTCCTAATAACAATTCATTATCCATGGAGTAAACCTTAATATAAAGAGAACGACTTACATGATGCAAATATACCTCTACAGTTACGCCTTGCGCCAATAAAATTAAAATATGTGTAAAATTTATTCATATGTGTTTGATTTATTGACACAAGACATCATGTGACTATGTGCGATTGCCATATAAATTGTTCTCCAACATAAATAAATAAAATTTAGAACACAAACCCCTCCATTCCTAGAGAGGATCCTCACCAGATCCTCTTTGTGAGGATCCCATGAACCCTTTAATCACATCTGTTCATTGTACATCGTGCAGTCAGTTTTCGTAAGGTAGTATTTATATTCAATTTTAAATTAAAAAAATTTATAATAATTTATTACCCACGATATACGATGAACTAATATGATTTGAGGATTTCGAAATCCTCACAAAGAGGATCCGACGAGGATCCTCACTCCTCCATTCCATCTCTTAAGAAAAGTGTAAAGGAGAAGAAAGGAGTCATTTTCTTTACTATTAAAAAGTAGGTTTGGGCGTTCAAAGAAAAAAAAAAGTAGGTTTTGATTATTAGTGTGAGGTGATTCATTTCAAACTGGTGATTGTTTAGTTTCTTTCACGAAATTCTTTTTTTTTTATTTTTAATAATGATATTATCTACACTAAGAGATAAGAGAGTAAGTTAAGTTTCACAATGAGGTAGCACTAATATAATTCAAATTCACATTTGATGAAAATCGAACCTGAAATATTTTACTTAAAATAATCAAAAGATCGAATTTCAAACCTCTTACTTACAACTTGACAAGCATACACAAAAGGTAGGGCTACCTTGCACAATCTGTGGTGATAGCACGTCATTTCAAAGGGTCAATGATTCAACTTCCACTCCCTATGTAAGTTTATTTTAAGAGGGATTTGGATCCTCTCGTGAGCTAATGGAGCGGATCTTCATGATCAATTATTGTGAGCCGTTAGATTTTTATCCAACGGCTACAAATAAGGAGGTCCCTTTAAAGTTATAATGATTGTAGCCGTTAGATAAAAATCTAACGACTCATGATGATTACTCAAGAGGATCTTTTCCATTAGCTCAGAAGAGGATCCAAATCCTATTAAGAGTACATCGGAACCTCTTTTTTTTTTTTTTTTTTTTTTTTTTTTTTTAAATTTTAAGTACTACTTGAAAGTGCTTTATGTGAAAAAAAATTCATGTTTTTCTTGGTTGGACCAGCTCAGTCGGCGATTGCCGTCTTTTTGTGAAGTTTACAAATTTGCTTTTATAATCGATCAGCCTCTGCATACTCCTAGTCTTGACTTGCTCGGCAGCCACACAAGCTGTAGAGAACGCTCTAATCCGGCTCAACACATCACGCCGTCTTTTGCTTTGGCATTGAAATTTTTAATAAAAACACTTTTAGTTATGTTAAAAGTATTTTCAAATACAGCATAAAGTTTACTGTTAAGATAAGGAAACGGATTCTCCGGATTCCTTCCACCAAATTTACAAAGTCAAAGGATCCGGATTCTTAAAATTTGATACAACAGGTAAAAGCAGGATCTTCCTTAAAAGTTATAATAACTTTAATCGTTTTATCAAATTTCAAATGTTCATATTTCTTAACTTGATAAATTTGGTGGAAGTGATTCGGAAAGAATCCCTTCCCGTTAAGATAATGCTTGACAATCTAAGGAATGATTAAAAGAAGCTACTAGTTCCAGTTTTGATTGGACCGCATCCGAGTAATGTGGTCCTAAATGTCAAACTTTTACACAGCCAGGTGCTGGCTCAATGTTGCCTCCACGAAATCGTGCACCAATTGGACACGTTTCAAAGTTTGCAATTCTGCCAATTTGGACCATACACATACAATATAATAAATTTCTGCCTGCCCCCACTTTGGAGAAATTAAAAAAGCAAAAGATGGAAAATGGTTACGGTGGCCACTAATTTTCGGCAATCGAATGAATGGTGGCTTTCAAATTTGCTGGCGAAGTTGTGAACACCAGGTGGTTTATATGGAAAAGTACTTTAGAGTTATCAGTGTTCTGTATTCTTTGTAGAAATAGTAAACTAATAATTATGCTCTGAATTTATTATCATTATCTGCTCGTGTCATGTCCTTATTTTAGGAGAATTTCTGTCTAGTTTTTGGTAAATTTACATAAGCGACAACTTTAGTTATGTCTTCATGCAGATCATTACTACATCACATAATCAGGTGATGATTAACACGTCTTGAGATCAATGCCCACTAGACAGTAGGGTGGGGTGTATCAGTTTGGGAGATTTTTTACCAAGATCTACTTCATAGGTATTCTAATGCGACAAAAAAGTGTGCTTTATTTTTTGAAATTTTGTTTTGAAGACACGTTTTGTTTTTCTTTTGGTTCTCTTTTGTTTGCGTCCCATAATTACTTTCAAGCAACGAATCTTTTAATGAAGATTATGCTTTTGTTCTTAATTTTCACATTTGACTCTGAATGGTTTTTCTTCCTTATTTTGTATTTAACCATCTTATCTCTACTAATTAATAAAACACTCATTGTCAACCAAAATCCTATGAAATTACCAGTTTAACCCTTTAAATTAAAACAAAACATGAATAAGAAATACGGGGTAGAAATGTGATTTCACACAATCAAATTTTGCTATTTTTTTTTTCAAAGCCTTACCTGCATATAATCCTAACATATCTCTAATTAAAATTAAAAAAAAAAAATTCCTACTCCCACATTCTCTATCACTCTCTTCCTCTCTCATTCTATTTCAAAAACAAAAATAAAAAATTTCTTACACACTTTGTGTGTGGCCATATGCTAGTAATGATTCAAAAAACACTTTATTCCCAACTAAAAAAAAAAAAAAAAAAAAAAAACCACCTCACCGTAAAAGCCAGAAAAAACATATAGGAAACTAAGAATTCACAAACACAGCCCATAGAAAAAGATTCAACCCATGTGACTGAAAATTGGTATATAGTGGTGTTGGACTCTCATCGATTTGGGCCTCCTTCTGTGCTGTTAGCCCATTTACTATATGCATGTACGAGTCGACTCATCTTTTACATGTCTTCTTTTATACTATACATTGTCTAATATATTGTCTTACACAGCCCATACATTGTCTTTTAAATGATTCGTTCAATAAACCATCACGAGGTGGTTAAATGGTTGGGAACAAATGTCAGGTTCATATTCCACACAAGATGTTCTGGGTTCGATTTCTGATGTTGGTAAATCATACAATCGTGGCCGAGGAAAATGAAATATTTTTGTGAATCTTCTCGACTCCCAAAAGAGTGAATTACCGCGATGAAACCATCAACTGGTTCCCTTTTTAAAATGAAAAGAAGCAACTCATTCCATGTGCAAGCACTCTCTCAACAGTGATGAGCGATTTGACATTTATTTTTATCTGCATAAATTTGCAAATTTGAAGACATGGTAAGGCAATAAAGCGTAACTTGTACTGCAAGTTACTACCCGTCAAGCCGTACGAGGTCCAACATTAGCTGCTAGCTTCCACGAAAGTGGTTTGGGAAAGGAAGAGGATACGCAACATACGCTTCCCCTTTTTTTCACAAAGATGTGAGTCTAGTGCGGATGAGGATGTTGGGCAAACAAAACTGATCCCGAATGCTTGAACGTATGTAGTATGCTACACCGAGAATGTTGCAAGCAATATCACGGCTACTTGTGGTTGAAGTTATTAAGTCACTCATTAAAAATTCGATAAGATATCGTATGTTATATCATAAACATTATCTACGTCAAATTTTTAAAGTACTTCTACTTAAAAGTACTTTTTGTGAAAAAATTTCATGTTTTTCTTGGTTGGACCAGCTCAGTCGGCAATTTCCGTCTTTTTGTGAAGTTCACAAATTTGCTTTTATAATCGATCAGCCTCTGCATGCTCCTAGTCTTGACTTGCCCAATAGCCACACAAGCTGGAGAGAATGCTCTAATCTGGCTCAACACTTCACACCGTCTTTTGCTTTGGCATTGAAATTTTTAATAAAAACACTTTAGTTATGTTAAAAGTATTTTCAAATACAGCATAAATTTTACAGTTAAGATAAGGAAACGGTTCTTCGGATCATTTCCACCAAATTCACCAAATCAAATGATCTGGACCTTTAAAATTTAATATAACGACTAAAAATAGGGTTCTCTTTAAAAGTTATAATAACTTTAACCGTTTTATCAATTTTCAAATGTCCGAATTTGTTAACTTGATAGATTTGGTGAAAGGGATTGAGAGAGAATTCATTTTTGTTAAGATAATGCTTGACAAACTAAAGAATGATTAAAAGAAGGTACTAGTTCCAGTTTTGATTGGACCGCATCCGAGCAGTCTACGGGTGGTCCTAAATGTCAAACTTTTAGAGCAGTTCCACCCCTACAGACTTTGCGCTAGCACCCAGCGCATTTATCCACTCAAGTGAACAGTAATAGACCACAATCAACAGTAATAGGCCAAAGCATCTCCATCCTTAAAAAAAAAATAGCCTAGTTCATTTTATTAAAATATTATTATTTTTTATTATAAAATAATAATTTAATTTTTCTTCTTCACTCTGGACTCCCTGCTTCTTCTTCTCTCTGGAACCCAACCCACACTGCGAAACGACGCAACCCACAGCTGAAACACCTCTCCATTTCGATTGAAGCTCCAAAGTTGAGTTACGAAGGTAAGTTTGTGGGAGTTAAGCTCGCTGGTTTTCATGTTGTACTTGTTCTTCTTGTAATCGCCTCAGCTGAGTCTCCGATTCATCGTCTTGGTTTCGAATATTTTCGGGTTCTTCGGGATCATGGGACCCCATTTCTTCTTTCGCTTTCTCGGAGCTCTCCTCCTTATTTACTTTTTTGCTCATTCCCTGTTCGTCGGCATGATCGTCAGCGCCGCCGAAAGAAGCAGCTTTCGAGCACACGGAAACCGGCGTGGCCAAGAAAGTTGGGTTCTCATTCCCTGCCATAACAACCAAAACCTTCTCCTCGAACACCTTCACTGATTTATTCGACCCGTCGCCTTTCTCGTCGCCGCCGCCGCTCTCTAAGTCTCGCTCG
Source organism: Pyrus communis (assembly GCF_041283825.1). Lineage (NCBI taxonomy): Eukaryota > Viridiplantae > Streptophyta > Magnoliopsida > Rosales > Rosaceae > Pyrus > Pyrus communis. The sequence continues at coordinate 1,373,714 of NC_142579.1, forward strand.
CCTCCTTCTCTGTCCTCCAACCAGCTCGAAAGCTTCCAGTAAGAGCAGGCAAGGATCAACAGAGCAAAAGCAATCAGACCCAGGGAGTCGAATTCAGGTCGAGGGAGGTATGACGCGTCATGTAGGCCGGGCAAGGGCTCAGCACATTCTGAGCCGGCCTAGAGACCAGCTTGGGCTGGGTGCCAGCCTATCTGCTCGGCTGGAATGGATTGGCTGGATGCCAGGCCAATAATTTGGCTGGGTGCCGGCCTAAAGGTTCCCCGGTGGAACTGCTCTTAGAAAGCCAGGTGCTGGCTCAATGCTGCCTCCACGAAATCGTGCACCAATTGGACACGTTTCAAAGTTGCAATTCTGCCAATTTGGACCATACACAGACCATATAATAAATCTCTGCCTGCCCCCACCTGCGAGAAATTAAAAATGCAAAAGATGGAAAATGGTTACGGTGGCCACTAATTTTCGGCAATCGAATGAATGGTGGCTTTCAAATTTGATGGCGAAGTTGTGAACACCAGGTGGTTTATATGGTACTTTAGAGATATCGTTATTCTGTATTATTTGTAGAATTACTAAACTAATAATTATGCTCTGAACTTATTATCATTCTTTGTTCGTGTCTTGCCCTTATTTTGGAAGAATTTCTATCCAGTTTTTTGTAGATTTACATCAGCGACAACTTTAGTTATGTCTTCATGCATGTCATTGATACGTCACCTAGCCAGGTGATGGCTAACACATCTTGAGATCGATGCCCGCTAGGCAATAGGGTGGGGTGTATCAGTTTGGGAGTTTTTTTACCAAGGTCTACTTCATAGGTATTCTAACGCGACGAAAAAACGTGCTTTATTTTTTGAAATTTTGTTTCGAAGACGCGTTTTATTTTCCTTTTAGTTCTTTTTTGTTTACGTCTCATAATATTTTCAAACAAAGAATCTTTTAATGAAGATTATGCTTTTGTTCTTAATTTTCACGTTTGACTCTGAATGGTTTTTCTTCCTTATTTTGTATTGTACCATCTTGTAGTGATTCAAAAAACACTTTATTATCACAAAAAAAAAAAAAAAAAAAAACCCCTCAGCTTAAAAGCCAAAAAAATATATAGGAAATTAAGAATTCACAAACACAGCCCATAGAAAAATATTCAACCCATGTCACTGAAAATTGGTATGTAGTGGTGTTGGACTCTCATCGATTTGGGCCTGCTCCTGTGCTGTTAGCCCATTTACTATATGCACGTACGAGTCGACTCATCTTTTCCATGTCTTGTTTTATACCATACATTGTCTAATATATTGTCTTACACAGCCCATACATTGTCTTTTAAAATGATTCATTCAATAAACCATCATGAAGTGGTTAAATGGTTGTGAACAATTTCATGTTCGTATTTTACACAGGACGTTCTGGGTTCAATTCCTAACGTTGATAAATCATACAATCGTGGTCGAGGAAACTGAAATGATTATGTGAATCTTCTTGACTCCTAAAAAAGTGAATTACCATAACGAAACCACCAACTAATTTCCTTTTTAAAATAAAAAGAAATGACTCATTCCATACGCTAGCACTCTCTGAACGTGACGAGCGATTTGACATTTATTATTATCTGCATAAATTTGCAAATCTGAAGAACATGGTAAGGCAGTAAAGCGTAACTTGTACTGCAAGTTACTACCAGTCAAGCCGTACGGGGTCGAACATTAGTTGCTCGCTTCCACGAAAGTGGTTTGGGAAAAGAAGAGGATACGCTTCCCTATTTTTTTTTTTTTTTTTTTCACAAAGATGTGAGTCTGGTGCGGATGAGGATGTTGGGCAAACAAAACTGATCCCGAATGCTTAAACGTATGTAGTATGCTACGCCGAGAATGTTGCAAGCAATATTACGGCTACTTGTGGATGAAGTTATCAAGTCACTTGTTAAAAATCTGATAAGATATCGTATGTTAGATTATAAATATTATCCACATCAATTTTTTGCATGACTCTTGATTGCACACGAAATTACACGATTTATTGACAAACCGGGTTGTAATCAGACATCTGTTAAAAATCGATTAATATAATAAGTATGATACAACATAACATATTAAAATAACTAATATGATACGAAAACAACATCAATACAACAAACATGATGCAGAATTGTTTGATTGGAGAGGAGATATACGTGGCAGAGAGTCCGGCAGACTTGCTTTTTGAGCGAGTCCATTTCTCCACGTATTTATCGCTGCACGTGTAATTTTTTAACATAATTTATTAAAAATCATGATTTTATTGATAACAGTATCAACCGTATGAATGTTCTTCAGTCTGTTGTCAGTTTTCAGAGTTGCACCACCTTAAACGACGTCGCAAACCAAATCCCGGAACTGGAAGTCCTTCTTCTCATCCGTCTCTCTCCCTGAATCTCCCTGACTGCAGAAGCTTAGCCATGGCGGTACCTCCTCTTCTCACTCTTCCACATTTTCCTCATTTCGTATTCTCTACGAAAAATTATCAACTTCCAAATGCATGGCGGTTTTTTTTTTTTTTGTTTAGGACTCGTTTGGGAAGACGCTGATGGATCTGATATCGTCGGACCCGTCCACAGCGTCGTCCTCCGCCTCTTCGACGACGTCGTCTTCGGCGTCGACTCAATCGGCGGCTCATGCGCCTTCTCCACCAAAAAGCAGCGCTGGCCTTCCGACGGCTCTGGGGAAGCCGGCCGGAGAGAAGAAGTCGAAGAGGGCGGCGCTCATGCAGATTCAAAACGACACCATCTCTGCCGCCAAAGCTGCGTTGCATCCCGTCCGCACCAACATCAACATTATACCGCAGAAGCACAAGCACAAGCAGAACAAGGTACTTCAAGATCAAATCATATCAAATCAAATTTTTTTGTTCTAGATTAGGGATTAGGGTTTAGTTATTGGGGCTAACTGGAATTGAAATCCCAATGCAGCCTGTTTCGTATGCAGAACTTGCAAGGAGTATCCACGAATTAGCTGCTGCATCCGATCAGGTAGCTGTTGAATACTCACCTATTTCGGGCGGACACCTACTTTTGTACTTTCATTTATTTGTTTACTTTTGAAAATTTAAGTGTTGTTTGTTTTCCATATCTTTTGCATTGCGAATAGAAAAAATCCCAGAAGCAGTTAGTGAATCACGTCTTTCCCAAGCTTGCCGTCTACAATTCTGTTGACCCCTCCGTCGCACCTTCACTTCTCATGGTAACTTTCGCTTGTTTACATGTTATATAGCTTATTGAGGGAATGCAGAGCAATACTTCCATATGATCATAAGGAACTCTATAAATTCTTATTTTGCTTTGTTATATAGTTCCATGTTCCCTTGTCATGTTAATGCGATGCCTCTAGGCATGAGTGCCAAATAGGAAAGACAATAAGAATCTCGGCACTTGGCATATACACAAAGATACTTAGCACATCAATTCAATAAGCCCACATTGCTAATTTCAATGTTGCAACTGAATCTTAGTTACCAACTTGCCATGTCTGTTGTTCTGCGAGGGTAGTTTCATATATGGGTCTGAACGAGCTTAACTGTTGTGTATGGTTTGTGAGGTGGTGCAGCACTGGTAGGATATGTTTTCTATAGCTAAAATTAGGGATATTGAAGATGATGGAGTGGCTTGAAGTTTCATGAAGAATGAAAACTACAATTGCACAATTTATTACCATCCCTTGATATGAGTCCTGCATATCTGTTAAAAAGGAGTATTGATTCTGATAGAGTGCCTCCAGAGTTCTGAGAGCTTCTTTTGAGGAAAATCCTTATAGTGGTCAAGGACTCAAAATTATATTTTGCTGAACCCCTCGTTGCTTTTCTTGAGAGCTCTGTTCTCCTGTGTTCATGTTATGAACAGCTTCATTTCTGGTTTACTTCCATTGGTGCTTTTGGAAAATTTCCCAACCATAAACCAAAGATATGTCGATGATGAAATGCTGTTAGGAAGATAAACTTTTTCGGTTTTTAGTTTTACCAAGAGAAAACACGTGTTGTGAACTTGTGGGGTTAAACTAGAAACGAGATTCTTATTGTTTTTCCTAGAACACATTTATTAGATCATAAATGTTGGCTTTTATGACTGACAGTCTATCATTCAAATACATATTTTTCTTAGAAGCCTTTGTTCTTTCTGCAGCTCAATCAGCAGTGTGAGGATAGGAGTGTTCTGCGATATGTCTATTATTACTTGGCCAGAATTTTATCAGATACTGGTGCACAAGGTGTAAGCACTGGTGGTGGGATCCCAACTCCAAACTGGGATGCCCTAGCTGACATTGATGCTGTTGGAGGAGTTACTAGAGCTGATGTTGTACCAAGAATAGTGAATCAACTTACAACAGAGGTTTCAAATGCTAATGCAGAATGTATAGTATTTTTCAGAGTTTCTCGTAGTTTAATAGGCTTCTTTTTATCACTGCATTTCATGGTTTCCATTGTCGGAGTAACTTAGAGTAGTATGCTGTCTATTAAGAGAATGCAATGCACAAAGTTCTATATTCCAGCACATACTAGGACACACTTTATCCTTTTTAAGTCTATATGGTCTTTGAACGTGGCGAGAAATGGACTTGGTTAACTAACTTTTAAATTCTGAGGGGTTTTGACCTAGGTCTTCTAAACTATTTCTTGCCTTTTTCTTTTTTGAAAGAAAGAAACTCTATTAAACTATATGCACAGAAGTTAGTGGATAAGTATGTAAATGGGCCATTCAAATGGAAATCTTTTATATGATAGTTTAGAATATGATGGTTAGATTAATTTTCCTTTTGTTATAGTGCTAGAGATGGTGGATGAAGTTTTTAGCCAGACTTCTGAGAGATCTTATCTGGTGTTCTGCTTATTCCATTAAGCTATTCTGTTAGTCTTAGTATAGTCTTCTTTTTCAATTGTTTAAGAATAACAGGTGGGAATTGCAGCTTCCTGGTGTCCAGGTGCTTTCTTTGTAATTAGGATTTTACAAGCGTTGTTGATTTTACTTAATTATGAAATTATGCGATGGCAGCTGCAGTATTCTCACTTTGTAGATAGTGGGTTTTACAAATAAATTTGAAAATTTTCTTATCTGCTGTTACATTCCTACAAAACATTACTTGTAGGTGGGGGTTTGATAGAAGTGTTTATGCATTTGAGTAGAAAGTAGTACTTTTTCTTTTCTTTTTAATGTTAATTCAATGTGACTGATTAATAGTCTCACTATTTCTTTTCTTTTTAATATTAACTTAATGTCACATAAGAGAATTAGGGGAGATGTTCTTAAACAGGGACAAAGTAATTGCATCATCTGGTGTGTGCTTTTAAGAGTGGAGATATAGGTTCAGTTTATTGATGTAGATTATTTTTTGTTGAAGTTCATGCGCGAAGACTGCAAGCTTTGAAGGCTCTTACATATGCTTCTTCAACCAATTCTGAAATACTATCCAAATTGTACGAAATTGTGTTTGGCATTCTTGATAAGGTATGCGTTTGGGTTATCTCATATAAACTCATTTGTTTCTTACAATAGGGTTATGTCTAAATCATCTTAGAATTTTGTTCTTGATGGTACAAAAGAGTAATTTTGGTATAGAGTGACGGTTACTGTCTAACCAAATAAAGCCAAACAAAATTATGAGATATAAGGGGGAACTCTAAGCTTTATGAAGCTCTGTTATTGTGGCAACTAATATATTTGCCTGTGTATATGCCTTGGGGGGAATCCAAATATCTAAATGTGGTTGTGGGGCTTTGAACATCTTGTCTAGTTTTACGGATGGATTTGGATATCAAAAGGAGATTGAGAGTGCTTCTATTTTTGTTTATTGTAAGAATGCAGTTCTGGTTATGAATGCCTATGGATCAATGCTATCAGCAGCATTAGATGTTGTCAATCCATGCAATATATCACTTGCATATCGATACAGCTTGGGATTAAATTTATCTCCTAACAGTAACATATATTGTTCAGTGCATACAACATTTTGCTAAAGGGAATATTTTGCAAGATATTGATCCTTTTCTAAACTCTCTCTTTGAATCAATATCAGACAGATAATGGCTCTATATAATGTATTTTTTTACTGGTTTCATGGTGATATTCTTCAATTCTTCAAATGTCTTCTCTTTTGCGCATTTTAATTTCTAGGTTGCTGATGGCCCACAAAAACGCAAGAAAGGTATGTTTGGGACTAAAGGTGGTGATAAAGAGGTAAAGTACATCTACTCAAAGGTTTTTATTTTTAATATTTATGCTGGAAGGAAGGCCTGGAATTGTATTTAATGGCGGGTTCCCCTACATGTGTGGTACAAGTGTTTTTCTTATTATGTTCGAGAACCGGGTACACACTTTAATGCTAACGCGCACATATCATTAGTGGGTCATGTAGTTTTTCTAACAAAATTTCTGTTAGTTATTTACAAGATTTAATATTGGGGAAGGGGCTTTTTTCCTAGAAGAAAGATTTTGGATGCCGTTCTAATTGCAAATGAAGTGGGGGAAGTTAGGAAGAAGAAGAAAGTTTGGCTGGTCACTGGTGTTTAAGATAGACTTTGAGAGGCCACATGATCATGTGAATTAGGGTTTTGGATTTGTTTGAATTTGGAGAAAGTGGATGTTTGAATCTGTATGCTTATGTAAAACCTGGGGGGTGGGGTTGGGGGTGCCCAAAGCCTGTGAAGTCCATAAGGATGCTCAGAACCTCACTTATTCAAACATCTCTCCTCTTTTTTTTGGTTACAAAAACCTCTTACAATTTCTAAAAAAATTCTTCTACTATGCACCTGCATTTTTTCTTGTTCGTTATCCCATGTTCTCCCAACCGAGCTGATTACGTATGCTTTAGTTAATCCATGTTTTATATACATTCTTTAATTTTCATTTTCAACTTCAGTTCATCATCCGGAGTAACTTGCAATACGCTGCCCTAAGTGCTTTGAGGAGACTTCCGTTGGATCCAGGAAACCAGGCATTTCTGTACCGTGCTGCCCAAGGGTGTGTTTTCCTTCATTCTGGTAGTCAACTATTCATTACATAGAGCTGTTGCTTGGGAATATTTTTCCATATCAATTTCTTTGTACAATTTCAACAAATGCATGTGGCACATATCCATTTGGCTCCGATATTTTCTTCTGCCATATATGTATTTTTACTTGTATGAGGTTTTTAGTTGGAGAAGTTTTTTTCGATGAAACGTTTTCAACTGACGCGTTCTGTTTTTCTCATGTCCTTTTTAAGCTTTGAATCTGTTTTTACGTATCCTTAAACTTTCAACACTTAATTTGTATTACTTCTCAATGATTGGTGGGATATCTTTAGAAACTGTACCTCTGTTGTGAAATTGGTTCTCTAAGTCAAACAAGTTTATGTTACACTTCAGGGTTTCATTTGCCGATCCAGTTGCTGTACGACATGCATTGGAAATTTTATCTGAGCTATCTACAAAGGATCCTTATGCGGTTGCAATGGGCTTAGGTGATTTGATTAATTTAACCTTTTTAAAGCTTCCGCTTTCTTATTGTGTGTGAAACTAAGTTTCATATCTTTATGCTTCTAATACTTTTCAATTCATTACTTTGTGCAGAGAAACATGCAGAGCCTGGAGGTATGTTTCCCAATATTTGACTCTTAATCTGAGAAAAAGAAAAGATAACAAAGGATCCAATTTTTACTGTGGAAAAAGAAAATGGCTTTAGGTTCAGACAGGCTTTCTAGCCAATCATTTTAACTCGGGCTTAGCTAATATAGGTGACGAGAACATTTCACATTTGTTGACAAAAAAAAAAAGAACATTTTTATTTATTTTTTTGTTTGCCTGGCTCCTTTAGAAAATTTTCATTCTATATGTAGGAAAGCAAAGAAAATAAAGACTTGTTCGGTTACAAGATATGGTTTTGCAATGAGTTTTGTGAATGAAATGAGTTTGGTCTCATCTGGTTCAATGCCATTTTAGATTTCTTTTTTCATGTAGAAATTTCAAATTGTAAAGTTTGTTTGTATCTTAATATGCTCAAATTGTTTGTTCTTACTGCATTTTGTGGTGCCTTGGTTTGTTCTACGTATCAGGAGCTTTGCAGGATGTCCTCCATTTGAATGATGTTCTTGCTAGAGTCGCTCTAGCGAGGTTGTGCTATACAATTTCTAGAGCACGAGCCTTGGATGGTAAGCCTATATGATGAATTCTTCTTCTTCTTCTTCTTCTTCTTCTTCTCTCTCTCTCTGTTTAATTTATCTGTTTCCTTGTAAGTTATTGTTTGTTTTTAAATGTGTCTACAGAGAGGCCCGATATTAAATCTCAGTTCAATTCTGTGCTTTATCAACTCCTCCTGGATCCCAGCGAAAGAGTCTGTTTTGAGGCAATTTTATGTATATTGGGAAAACATGATAGTGCAGAGAGGTGTATTATAAGCATTCCTTTTATATTGATTGCATCCCTTTTGTCATCACAAGGTCGTAATTAGATGGTAGATTGTTGTATAACTCAGTGTTCGACCCACATATTCTCCCGGATAAAATTTTCTTCATTTACTTAGTTCTAATTTTTATTTGCTTACCTTTTCAATATGTAGGGCCGAAGACCGGGGTACTGGGTGGTACCGATTGACTAGGGAGATTCTCAAGTTTCCAGAAGCACCTTCTGGGAAGGGTTCCTCAAAAGATAAATCTCACAAGACAAGGCGTCCACAACCCCTTATCAAACTTGTAATGAGAAGGTTTAAGGATCTCTCTCTCTCTCTCTCTCTCTCTCTCTCTCTCTCTCTCTCTCTCGTTTTGGTATCAGAACCCGGTGAAAATTGATGTTAAGAGGTGGTTTTTGAAGCGTATTTTCATATGTAGGAGTCTGGTTGAACTTAAAACGTTGCAAAATAATATAAATATAAAAGTACAAAATTCCCTTTGGTCAACTGTCACATGGGGCAAAGTTCAGGTGGTATTGCTAAAGTTTTCGCTTTGTGAAAACTTTAAATTATATTCTCTTGATTTTGTGCTTCCTGTTTTTTTACAGGTTGGAGAGTTCTTTCCGTAGTTTCTCTAGGCCAGTACTCCATGCAGCAGCAAGAGTCGTGCAGGAGATGGGGAAGAGTCGAGCTGCTGCATTTGCTATAGGAATACAGGATATCGATGAAGCAGTGCATGTTAATACATTTTCTGAGTATCTCGATTCGCAGGATTACAATATTAATGAAACCGCACATCCTGAAAGTAAATTTCCAACTTTTTTATCTTTTGACAGGATCTCTTGTAAGTTGTAACCTTTTAGATACTGGTCCATAGCTTCCATAGCATCCTTCCATCTAATATTTTAGAGGATCAATGATCATTAATTTTGATGATATCAATTGTGTAGATTATGTAGCTATACAATGAGTGATGTGAGTCACTGGAAATATCTCATTAGCTACGGTTTATATATATATATATATATATATATATATATAGAATATGCATGTATAATTGTGTGTGTGTGTGTAAATATGGGCATGTTTGTATTCCTTTTATAATTATCATTAATAGGCATGTGTGTATATATAGAATATGCATGTATAATTGTGTGTGTGTGTGTGTGTGTGTGTGTGTGTGTATGTGCGTGTGTGTATACCTTTGAGTAATAGGCATTAGAGTGCTTTTATAATTATCATTAATTATTTATGAGTATGCCATGAGTTCTGCATCTGGTGTGAGCTCTACTACTCGTGCCCTGTATTGCACTATTTTTAGTAATGAAAGTATGTGTCTAATATGTAAAACAAAACGATGCTCTTAGTTCAGCAGTTACACATGTCTGGTGTACAAATTTATGGAATATTCACAATTAACTTCATATATGTTTCAAGCCAAAGTCATGCTTGGTTTTTAGTTACTTTTATCACAGGGAATTTTGCACCAAATATACTTGAGAACAGTTTGTGCATGAAAATTTTGCAGATGTTTATCTGGCTTAGGTTTGATGATTGAATTTTTTAAGCAACATGTTTCACAGAGTGAAGATTTTATATTATTCTGGTTCTCTAGGACATGCATTGCTTTATAAATATATAGGTTTTTTATTTGTATTTTCATTTTCAAGATCAGGAAGGTAAAATGTGTCCGGTTAGAGTGTTTTTTAGCAAAGTCATTTCAGTGTATATTTGATACTTTTTATCTAAAATTTCATGCTCAAATTTGTTTTTCTTTAATCTCTTTGGGAAAACGATATGCCATATTTAATTTCAGTTTTTTGTGGCTAGCATAACACGGGTTGGAATTTTCCATGTTAGAGTAAAATAGGTAGAAAACACATGATATGTTATAACAAGGTAGGTAAATGTAAATGAGGCCTGTACTTTCTCCCAAAGTATTTTGGAAATATGTAGGACTTATACTGTTTGCTTGTGTTTTTACTAGCCATGTTCTTTTGTATATTTTTAAAGGATGAAAAGTTAGTATAGTGGAATGCGATCTAATTATGTTTCGTGGTTTCCCTTCCCACCACATAGGCATTCGAAGAACTTCTTCTGTATCTGCTGGAGTAGGTGGCAAGGATACAATTGCTAGTTTGTTAGCTTCATTGATGGAAGTTGTGCGGACAACTGTAGCTTGCGAGTGCGTTTATGTTCGAGCAATGGTAATTAAGGCACTGATCTGGATGCAAAGTCCCCACGATTCATTTGATCAACTAGAATCTATTATTGCATCAGAGCTTTCTGATCCAGCTTGGACAGCCACACTATTGAATGATATTTTGCTCACTTTGCATGCTCGTTTTAAGGTATGTAGTGGACAATAAAGTGTCTCATGGTGTGTCATTTGTTGGGAAATGCATATGTGTAGAAACCTCTATTAATGAACTTCGGTACAAAGATGCTGAGGAAGCGAACCACTGAGTAAAAAAATATAGAAAACCAAGCCACAATCCCAAACCAGAACAACATCACACATCCAATAACAGCTAATGGCTAAACCATTTGTATTGTCAGGCGACTCCAGATATGGCTGTCACTCTTCTTGAAATCGCAAGGATCTTTGCAACTAAAGTTCCAGGGAAGATTGATGCTGATGTATTACAACTACTTTGGAAGGTAATTTCCTTCAATCCTCACTATAGGCAGTTCTTATCTATCTAGATAATTATGTATGTCTTGTCCATCGTATTATTTGCATTTCTTTTAGTGAAGTCCATGTTTCTTGTGAAAGAATTTATTGCTGTATGTTTTCCAGTGCTTCTTATGTGCATTTATAGGCTTGTGTCAGTTATGACGATAAGGTAAACATTATCCCACCAAAATGAGGAAGAGGATATAGGATACTGGTGCAGTTGTGATAGTTTGATTCCATTTTGTATTTAGTTGTTTTGCATATCTACGGGCTTTATTGCATACAAACAATCTCTATTGATGATTGCAACTTGTATCAGTGATTTTAACTAATCGTCATTATTGACTTTCTGATTCCAGACATGTCTTGTCGGAGCTGGTCCTGATGGGAAACACACGGCATTAGAAGCAGTTACCCTAGTTCTTGATTTACCACCACCACAACCTGGGTCAATGCTTGGCATTACGTCGGTAGACAGGGTATCTGCGTCTGATCCAAAATCAGCTCTGGCATTACAGAGATTAGTACAAGCAGCTGTAAGCATCTTTTTTTTTTTCAATAAGTAGACGCTTTATTTGTTTCTCTTCCAATTCATCCATCAAATAACCTGTAGTACATATCCTTTTCTATTTATTGCTGAACAAATGTACTGTTAGGTATGGTTTCTTGGAGAAAATGCAAACTATGCTGCTTCTGAATATGCGTGGGAATCCTCAACTCCTCCTGGTACTGCATTGATGATGCTAGATACAGATAAAATGGTTGCTGCCGCCAGTTCTCGTAATCCTACTCTAGCTGGGGCATTGACTAGGCTTCAGAGATGTGCGTTCAGTGGCAGCTGGGAGGTATTAGCTTCCAACTCAGTGTCAGGCATTTGACATTTGTTACTGACTTTATCTTAGGACGATAACAGGGTGAATTAAATACTAGTTTTCCTATGTACTACCACGGTCTGGCGGTCATGGTTAAGGGTTACAATATTCTGTTGAGGCATGGTTTCTAAAGCATCGAGACAATGGTAGTGGTAGTTAGAGAATATACTTTGCCTGTTGGTGGCTCTATAGTGGGCATGCAGGAGTATCCTATAAAACTCTAGTTTACTGATTTTCCGTGGTTAACATGTGACCTCACCCTCTACATTTTTCGGATGAGGGCCTAGATACTACAGAATGTACACACACGTGCACACAGATTTGTTAACCTGTGAACTCACCCTCTGTTAGTTTTTGGCTCATCAATATTGTGTCCTTTTCTGTTTAGGATTGTTTTAGGGAAGGGTGCACCAATTCTTCTCCTAAAAGGGCTAGGAAAGAATATTAGTTTCCTTATTCAATGTAGATTAGAAATCCTAGAAGTCTATTTGGAATTGGAAAGGAAGTCTAAATTCCTATTCCACTTAGAATAGGAATTATAATCTGTAAAGGACATGTAAGCCAACCCTATATCTATAAATAGGGTGCGGCAAGGCTGATTTTCAGCAGAGAGAAAACAACCAAACAGCAGAGAGGTTTGAGATTAGTTCTAGGGTTTGCATAAGTTCTGTAATCTCTATTATTAATCAAAGAAGCGGTGATTTCTCTACCTAAGGAAATCACAACTGGACGTAGGCATAAGTTCTGCTGAACCAGTATAATTCTTGTGTGTTTCTAAGTTTTCTATATTTGCTAGTTTAGTCTATTGCCGTTGGTTACATCAAAGAACAAGGTCCAGTGAAGGGGTTTTTTCAACAATTGGTATCAAGAGCTAGGATCAAGGTGTTCTACGATGTTAAAAGGGAAGATGAATGCGGATCAAGGACCTGCGTTAAAACCCTTTGACGGCAAGGATGACTTCACAGACTGGCAAAGGATGATGAAGAATGTACTGATACAGCAGGATTTGGATGATGCACTTGATGGTAAGAAGCCGGAAAGCATGACAGAAGCAGCATGGAATAAGGTTCTCAAGAAGGCCAAGAGTTCCATCGAGATCCATCTCACAAGATCAGTTCGGTCACATATCACCGAAAAGATGTCTGCCCAGGAAGCATGGGAAAAATTGGAGAATGTTTATATGGGAAAAACCGTGTCCAATAAACTTTTTCTAAAGGATGAACTATTCGGGCTTCGACTAGAAGAAGGAGGTGATATTGAAGATCACATATGCAGGTTCCAGAATTGCATAGCTAATCTTCAGAAAGTCGAAGAAACTTACAAAGATGATGATATGGCTATCATCCTGCTAAGGTCTCTACCTTCGTCTTTCAAGCACTTTCGAACAACTCTAATGTTTGGAAAAGAGTCCTTGAAGCTTGAAGACGTAATTCAAGCTCTTCAGTCATATGCTAAACTTGATGATATAACTGAAAGCTCTCAAGGCCTTTATGCCAAAGGCAAGGAGAGGGGGCGGGAAAAGACAAGAGAAGAGAAAACTGGCAACAGAGGTAGGTCAAAATCCAAGAAGAAAAAGGAAAAGAAGGAAGGTTGCTTCGAATGTGGTTCAGCCGATCATTGGAAGAGGAACTGCAAGATTTGGAAAGAAAAGAAAGCCAAGATGGAAGGAAGCTCAGGTTCCACTAGTGCAGTCACCGAACATAAGAGTGACGGGGAACTTCTTTCGGTAACATCGGACTCCAAGGCTTTCAATTGGATTTTGGACACTGGATGCACGTTTCATATGTGTGCAGTAAAAGAATGGTTCGATACTTTCAAGGAAGTCAGTAGCGGGGAAGTCTTAATGGGGGATGATTCTTCATGTCCTGTAAGAGGAATCGGCACTGTTCGAATCAGAATGTTCGATGGGATGATACGAGCTTTAGGGAACGTCAGGTATGTCCCTAGACTAAGAAAGAATTTGATTTCCTTGGGTACTTTAGATGAGGCCGGTTATGGGTACAAGTCTAAAAAAGGAAGACTCAGGGTAACCAAAGGATCGCTAGTGGTAATGCGGGGTGACCTACAACCCAATAAGTTGTACAAGTTAATTGGGACCACTATAGTCGGGGGAGCAGCTGTTTTTGTAAATCAAAGTATAGAAGACAAGACTGAACTATGGCATCATAGGCTCGGGCACATAAGCCAGAAGGGATTGCAAGAATTACACAAGCAAGGCCTGTTGGAAGGTGTGTCAACTTGCAAACTGGACTTTTGTGAATACTGTGTTCTTGGGAAGCAAAGAAAGGTATCATTCGCAAGTAGCAGTGCAGATAGCCGAAGTAAAGAGCAACTCAGCTATATTCACTCAGATGTTTGGGGTCCTGCTCCAACTAAATCAAATGGTGGAGCCAGGTATTTTGTTACTTTCATGGATGATTTTTCTAGGAAGGTTTGGATTTATTTCATGAAGCAGAAATCCGAGGTTTTTGCAAAGTTCAAGGAATGGAAAACAGAAACCGAGAATCAAACTGGAAGAAAGATCAAGCATCTGAGAAGTGACAATGGAGGTGAATATACAAGTATTGAGTTCACCGATTACTGCAAGCAGGAAGGCATCATAAGGCACTTCAGAGTAAAGAAGAATCCCCAACAAAATGGAGCTGCTGAGAGGATGAACCGAACTCTCATGGAGAGAGAAAGGAGCATGCGATTTCATGCAGGATTGCCTGATAGTTTTTGGGCAGAGGCTGTTAATCATGCAAGTTATTTGATTAACAGATCACCATCTACAGTTCTCGGTTTTAAGAGTGCAGAAGAGGTATGGTCTGAGAAGCCGGTGGATTATTCCAAGCTCAGGGTGTTCGGCTGTAGTGCTTATGCACATATTCCAAGTGATGAAAGGTCCAAGCTCAAACCGAAGTCTATACATTGCATATTCCTAGGTTTTGAGAAAGGAGTGAAGGGTTTCAAGCTTTGGGATTTCAACAACAGGAAAAAGGTTGTCAGTCGAGATGTTGTCTTTGATGAGACAACCATGCCTCTGAATAAAGTCAAGAGCAGTAGGGAGAAGAAGGATGATGCTGGAATTGAAGCAACAAAGATTCCGTTAATCAGTTCAGATGAAGAAGAAGCTCAGGTGGAGCAAATTGAGCAAGAGGCCGAATCTGATGGTTTTGAGGAAGAAGAAGAGCATCAACATCATTCACCAGTTAGGAATCAGGTGGAGCAAGAAACAGGACAGATTGAAGGTACTCCAATCCGCCAGATATCCCAAAGGAGTCAAACTCCACCCAACAATCCACCTGCATTCCAAAGATGCATAGCACTGGACAAACCTAAGCGGAACAAGAAGAAACTTGACAGGTTTGGGTTTGACCAAAACGAAGTTAATTATGCTCTTAACATTAGTCAAGGAGATCCGACTACTTATCGAGAAGCTATAGCAAGTGATGAGCGAGATAGTTGGATAAGTGCTATGACAGAGGAAATGGAGTCTCTTTACAAGAACTCTGTTTGGGAGTTGGTTTCTAAACCCAAAGACAGAAAGCTAGTTGGATGCAAGTGGGTATTTAGGAAAAAGGAAGGACTACATGAACAAGATGCCGTGAGATTCAAAGCAAGGCTCGTGGCTAAGGGGTACTCACAAAAGGAAGGGGTGGATTATGATGAGATCTTTTCACCTGTAGTCAAGCATACTTCTATCCGATTGCTTTTAGCAATGGCAGCTCAGCATGACATGGAGATTGAGCAGATGGATGTGAAGACAGCGTTTCTTCATGGGGATTTAGAGGAGACGATATTCATGGCTCAACCAGAAGGGTTTGTTGAATATGGGAAAGAAAACCTAGTATGTCAACTAAGGAAGTCCCTGTATGGCCTGAAACAGTCTCCAAGACAGTGGTACAAGAGGTTTGATTCATTCATGCTGAAAATTAATTTTAGAAGGTGTTTGTATGACTGTTGTGTGTACTATCATGTGTTCCAAGATGGGATGATCATATTGCTATTGCTATATGTGGATGACATGTTAATTGCTTGTCAAGACAAGTCTAGAATTCAAGACTTGAAAAGGATGTTGAGCGAGGAGTTCGACATGAAGGATCTAGGTGCTGCACAGAAGATCCTTGGCATGGAAATTCAGAGAGATAGGACCGCTGGAAGGATTTGGATATCACAAGCCAAGTATATTCAGAAGGTTCTTGAGAAGTTCAACATGCAAGAAGCAAAGGTAGTTTCGACTCCTTTGGCAGCTCACTTCAGGTTAAGTGGACAACAGTGTCCTACGTCTGAGGAAGAGCAACAAGAAGTGAAGAAGGTGCCTTATGCTAATGCCGTGGGCTGCCTCATGTATGCAATGGTATGCACACGTCCTGACATAGCTCAAGCAATCAGTGTCGTTTCCAGATACATGGCAAATCCAGGAAAGCAACATTGGGATGTAGTCAAGTGGATTTTGCGTTATTTGAAGGGTTCTTGGCGACAAAGGATTATGTTTGAGAAGCAAAAGGAAAATGCAGGGGTGTCAGGATATGTGGATGCCGA
This sequence comes from Pyrus communis, assembly GCF_041283825.1. Taxonomy (NCBI): domain Eukaryota; kingdom Viridiplantae; phylum Streptophyta; class Magnoliopsida; order Rosales; family Rosaceae; genus Pyrus; species Pyrus communis. The sequence continues at coordinate 1,390,169 of NC_142579.1, forward strand.
TTATGCAGGGGACTTGGACAAGAGAAGGTCAACTTCTGGTTATGTGTTTACATGCGCAGGAGGACCAATCAGTTGGAGGGCACTACTGCAACCAATTACAGCTTTATCGACCACAGAGGCAGAGTATATTGCATTGGCCGAAGCTGGAAAGGAAGCAATTTGGCTTAGTGGCTTGGTAAGTCAAATGGGAATCACTCAAGATTGTGTGAAGCTTAAGTGTGATAGTCAAAGTGCCATCCACTTGGCAAAGAATCAGGTTTTTTCTGGAAGATCAAAGCACATTGAAGCAAGATATCACAGAATCAGAGATTGGGTGGAGTCTAAGGAAATTTGGATTGAAAAGGTTCATACGGATGACAATGCCGCAGATTTCCTTACAAAGATAGTGCCGGCCAAGAAGTTCAAGCATTGTTTGAACTTGATCAATCTCGTTGATTGATTAAAGTGGAGCACCTCCTCACCTGAGGTGCAATGAGGCAAGAAGGAGGTTGCCAAGGTGAAGACTCTTGAAGTTTTTCCAGAGCTACTTCAAGAAGGTTCAAAGGTACTCTGGGGTCCAAACGATCAAGACTTGGTTTGACTCACCAAGGTGGAGATTGTTAGTTTTTGGCTCATCAATATTGTGTCCTTTTCTGTTTAGGATTGTTTTAGGGAAAGGGTGCACCAATTCTTCTCCTAAAAGGGCTAGGAAAGAATATTAGTTTCCTTATTCAATGTAGATTAGAAATCCTAGAAGTCTATTTGGAATTGGAAAGGAAGTCTAAATTCCTATTCCACTTAGAATAGGAATTATAATCTGTAAAGGACATGTAAGCCAACCCTATATCTATAAATAGGGTGCGGCAAGGCTGATTTTCAGCAGAGAGAAAACAACCAAACAGCAGAGAGGTTTGAGATTAGTTCTAGGGTTTGCATAAGTTCTGTAATCTCTATTATTAATCAAAGAAGCGGTGATTTCTCTACCTAAGGAAATCACAACTGGACGTAGGCATAAGTTCTGCTGAACCAGTATAATTCTTGTGTGTTTCTAAGTTTTCTATATTTGCTAGTTTAGTCTATTGCCGTTGGTTACATCAAAGAACAAGGTCCAGTGAAGGGGTTTTTTCAACACCCTCTACTCATTTGATTGTCTTATATGTTGTTTGTTCCTTTGGGTTTCTCTAGGTTCGAATTATTGCTGCTCAAGCTCTTACAACTTTGGCAATAAGGTCTGGTGAACCTTTTAGGCTACAGATCTATGAATTCTTACACACGTTAGCACATGGGGGAGTGCAGTCTCAGTTTTCTGAGATGCATCTCAGTAATGGGGAAGATCAAGGAGCTAGTGGCACAGGCCTTGGAGCTCTAATAAGTCCCATGATAGATGTTCTTGATGAAATGTATAGAGCACAAGATGATTTGATCAAGTAAGTGATACAAATTTCTTTTTTAAACACGTCATTCTTTTTTTGGTATTCACAAGAGTTTGTTGTGTGGGTAATCAGGGAAATACGCAGCCATGACAATGCTAATAAGGAATGGACAGATGCAGAACTTAAGAAACTATATGAAACTCATGAACGGTTGCTTGATCTTGTTTCGCTGTTTTGTTACGTCCCCAGAGCAAAGTATCTGCCAATGGGGCCAATAAGGTACAAACTCATTTATAGTGCTTATGTCTTTAATTTGACATATATTTATCTGTTGTAATTTTTTGTTTGGTCAGATATTTATCTGTTGTATTTGAAAGAATAAGGGGTGTGAGGCGTTTTTGTTATTTTGTGAGTAAAACTTGATTCCGGAATGTGGAGATGCAATTTTCTAGTTCTTTAGCAAGTGTCCAGAAAAAGAATGTCAGCCTTTTGCACGAATGCTTTAATTAGACTCTCTCTCTGTTGTATAGGTAAAACCAGAATTTCTCAAATGTGTTATCTATTCACTACACAACACTAATTTTACAATGTCCTCTTTCATTTCCATGAAATTTTTCGATGTACATAATACCATGTTACCGAACAATTGTTCTTCACCTTACTCCTAGTGTCTGACACGCCGGATAACAAAGGTTAAAAATCTTGATGTCGGTGGAAATATTTGTAGTCCAAATGTTAAGGAAATATTAGTAGGAATATTAGAATATATTATACATGTAAACATGGAAATTTGCTCCAAATTCCAAAACCTCCTGGAAATCTTAAAAAAAAGTATTAAGCATGATACAATTAGAATATTGTCCAAAGTAACTATTAAACTAATTGTCACCATACTTATGAGGTGCAAATAGAAGAAAAGTTTATTTTGATCCTTGTCTAAGGATTTTAAGCATGTCCCATTTGGTATGAGCATTAGTAAAGAGTGAGGGTAATTTATGACTAATCACTGCTTAGTGCTTACAAAGCACTTTTATGAGGGATTGACTGTGTCAAAAATCATCGGTCTAACTCTAAATTTTAATGAGATGATTCCCACATACTAAAACTCTTTTCATTTGACGGCGAGTGTGATTTCTTTTGAATACCAGTTTTACCCTCTTTTCTATCTGCATTTGTTATTTGATTTCCCTTCGTAATCTTTTGACAGTGGAAAACTTATCGACATCTACCGCACGCGGCACAATATTAGTGCATCAACTGGTTTGAGTGATCCAGCTGTTGCTACTGGAATTTCTGATCTTATGTACAAATCTAAACCAGCACCTGAGGATCCTGATGTGCTTGATGATGACCTTGTAAATGCTTGGGCAGCAAACCTTGGTGATGACGGACTCTTAGGAAATAATGCACCGGCAGTGAGCAGGGTAAAATGTTTATTTGATTTAAATTAAAATTAAAATTCTACAGACGAAAGAAATTAAATATATTAGTCCTGACAAAAAAGTGAGATATTTATCAGCATCTTGCTATCTTATGTCTCGACACAAACGCTAAATTCAATTTGAGAGATCTTTAAACATATTATTATAATTTCCTTCCTCTGTTGAATCTTGTAGTCTAACTTTTAAAAAGGAAATTGAGTGGGAATTTTTCATTGATACTGTTTTTCAGTGTTATAAATTACTGGTTTAAGGTTTGTCTTAGAAAGTGGAATTGGAACTATAGTAGTTAAATTGGCTTATGGTGGAATGTCTTGATCCACTTCAAATGGATGACTATTTCACCTCGACATCTTGTTAGGTTAATGAATTTCTTGCTGGTGCTGGAACTGATGCTCCCGATGTTGATGAAGAAAACATAATCTCTAGACCTTCAGTTAGTTATGATGATATGTGGGCGAAGACCCTTTTGGAGACTTCTGAGCTGGAGGTATGTGTTTTACATAATGTTCCTGGGCTGGCATTGCATGCAATAACATTGGAGTAATCATGTACACAATGAGGAGGTTGTCACTAATTATATTCTTGGATTGTAGGAAGATGATGCAAGGTCATCCGGGACATCTTCCCCAGAATCAACGGGATCAGTTGAAACTTCGATATCATCTCACTTTGGCGGAATGAACTACCCTTCACTTTTCAGTTCACGGCCGGTATGAGATGCATTGGTCAAATTCGAATAAGTATTTTCTTTGTTTTTTAACTTTTTTTAATAATATACTTCCACTTTCACATTTGTTAAGGTTCTAGGCTTAAGATTTCTTACTAGGCTCTAGAACGTTAATGCAGTTCTAGATACTGACCATGCGATAATCATTTTAAGAAGCTATCATCTTTCTAATATTTTATTACAGTTCAATACCATGAAGTTGGTTCAACCATGACTCGACCGAAGTATAGCTTTTGTGTTTTTAAGATTTGAATTTTGAACAATTTTTCTAAGCATAGGGTATCGTGGAAAGGGTTGATGCAGAGTTATCACTTGCTTATAAGAACTAAGATCAAAGCATTTTCTTTACCCATACAAACTCATTGCCTGATTGATGCCCGGAGAGGATTATAGATTTTTAATTGAAATACACTCTATCATCTGCCATATAGGATTCAGTTGTTTGATGAGTTAATTATTTGTAACAGGAGATGTCTGGAGGAAGCAGATATAGCAATCCATCTATGGGAGGTCCCTCATTCGGTGAGGGTTTAGGTTCTCCGGTTAGTGCTCATTGCCTCTCTTCTAACTAGTTTTTTAATTTTATGATTCCGTCATAACTGTAATTCTTCTAATTCTTTGCAGATTAGAGAAGAGCCTCCACCATACTCGTCACCTGTCACACAAAGATTTGAGTCATTTGAAAATCCCTTAGCTGGGGGAGGATCCCAGAGTTTTGCTTCTCATGATGACGAACGCATTTCATCTGGAAATCTTCAGCATGGAACGGCACTCTATGACTTCACTGCTGGTGGAGATGATGAGGTAAGTCAATATTCAGTCTGACCTTAAAGCATAGAGTTTCCCTTTCCTAACATGCAGCTGGTGTTCTGCTTGATAAACGATGCGGAAGTTGAAAAATGAACTATTGCTGTCTTTTACAAGAAGGTGATTAACACGGTTTTTTCCGGACTTGCAGTTAAGTTTAACGGCGGGAGAAGAGATTGACATTGAGTACGAAGTGGATGGCTGGTTTTACGTAAGTATACAGAGTGAATAACATCAAAAGGAAAACGAAAATTCTTGTTCGTGTTTTTTACATGTCATGTATTTGGATAACGTTGATTTCGTATTATTATTACTCTTTTTTGTCTCGTCAAGAGTAGAATTCGCTTAATAATTTTCATCTGGACGTCTTTTTTCTCTAGTTGCTCTTTGAAGGGTCATTCTCTGACGTCCTCGCTAGCGAGACAACATAGTGTATTCATGTCAGTTGCTAATGTATGGCATTTTAACTCCTTACAGGTGAAGAAGAAACGCCCTGGCAGGGATGGAAAAATGGCGGGGCTGGTGCCGGTTCTCTATGTTAACCAGTCTTGAATTCCAGACTGTAAGGCCATCTCCAACCGAAAGGGCTATGTTTGATCCTCTAATTCTTCGTTCTACACCATCTTGTCCGGCTATCTGGTTTCTTGAAGGCCCAGAGCTGCTCCGATAATTGTTTTGAAGAGTGGGAACTCCCACTGCATTTTTGTTTCGATTGTTTTATATTTGTTTCCCTTCTTTCACGAATTCGAACATGGGACATTATTCAATACTGTGAAGACATGAGCTCAATTTTGTTAAATTTTCAGAGACTCATGTAAGTTCTGTTAAATTTTCAGAGAAACGGACGGGTTTCACTAATCTCATTGATACTGTCCTCACTTAATCATCCGTGCAATAGTTTAAAGTTAAAGTTAGAAAGTCAATTTTGGAATCAAATTTGACTTCAAATGTTATATCATTTCCACATCAAATAAGAATCAAATAATAGTTTTGACTATAATACTTACGTGTATTTAATACAATTCTTCATAGGTCAAATATAACTTTTGGAGTCAAATGCAAAGACATATATGACTCTTGGAGCCAAATGCAGAATCAAATATGACTTTGCACTTGATTCTGGAGTCATTTACAACTCCAACTTCTCTAATGCATTGTAGAGAAATTGAGTTAAATTTGAGGTTAAAAGTGGTATTTGACTCCCAACTTTTTATGTGCGTTGGAAATAGCATCTTCAAACTCCGTTGTGCATTTCAAACTTTCTATATTTAGAAATAAAATTATACTTACGAAGAGTGCACAATGACGTTTTTGAAGTGTCAATAACATCTACCAAGTTATAATGTCATATTTCACTCCAAATGTGGATGTGAAAGTCATTGAATCTAATGGATACGGAGTCAAATTTGACCTTTAACTTTTAACTCGTTTGCATTAGAGAGTGATTAAATGAATTTTAGGGTTAACAATATCTTCTAAAGGTCGAATTCTCACTTATAACTTTTGAGAGCACTAAAGAGAGATTGCGTAAAATTCAGAATTAAGTATAACTTATGACTCTAAGCCCTGGTTTGGTTTAGCTACTTTTTAAAAAAGTAGGAATGGAAAAAAGTTCAGAGCATTTTAAGTGTTTGGTAAGCACTTCAAATCAGTTTTTTTTTAAGGTTATGGAGAAAACATGTTTATAGTTGTTGATTATCTAAATTGATTACTTCTTGATTAATTTTTTTTAGATTAATTTTCTTGTTTGTCATTATCTAAATTGCTCTGTGTACTGCTTTGAATTGCTCTGTATGATCATTTCCTGAAAACGAAACAGAGTTGATAGTTCCATTTGTTGGATCAATTTTTTGGTGGACTTATTGTACAAGCATCAATCAAATGTCAAATATTAACATAACATATAGAGGATATGTGGCATTTCATAGATGGTCCAAAACATTGTTCTAGTGGTGGTCCTAATTCTTCTCAACAGCTCTCCATATCATTAGATTCATACAGTTACATCATGCATGACTTTGACAGATTCTCAAATTTCATACAGCCACCATGGGGCCTTAAGCAAATGCTCATCTCTCTTTTTCTGCTTCTACAGCAAGTAATAACAACCTAGCTATGTTCGAGCTGAGTGATTTTCGTTTCAAATTAGCTTTTTATAAGAGGTTTTCATTTAAAAATAGTTATGCCAATGCCTCCCCTTCTAAGTTTGATTAGTTTTTTCCTGGTTGTGTTACAATATCATTTGTTCTTGTTTTAATAAATATATGTATATGTACAAATCACTAGTTGGTATCGATGGCATAGAAGGGGGCGTCTTCATCAATATCATTTGTTCTTGGTTTTTGGGAGATAGCCTTGTATTCTTATGTTTCAATTTTATATTGGGTAAGGGCAACAGCAAGGGTGATACTATTCACAATTCTTAAAATTTTATCTTATTTTTATGCTTTGTAAATTTGTTATTTGAAAATAAAATGATTGTCTAATTTGAATAAGATGTTGAGTATTTATAGAATAATAAAATGGTTGGGTATTTATAAAAAAAAAAAAAAAAATCATATTTTTCCCTATGTTTTATAATTTTTATTGCTGGGTAATCCTTGCCATTGATTTTCAAACTCATTTAAAATCAAACGCACTAGAACACGTCGTATGTCACAATGGTAATTCTTTTATATCGTTGGAAATCCAACAGCCTGGGATGTGTCACGTCATAGAGTCGTTGGACTCTTTTGTCGCAACAGAGCTCACTGCTGCAGTTTATATCGGCTCACTCTCTCCTTTGCGTGTGCAATGCACACGTCATGCACATACGAAAATTAAAAAAACATGACCGACGTCATGTTGACATCAACCTTGCTAGCTGACGCGATGTTGATATTAGTCTTGCTAGCTGACGCAAGGTTGGGCCGGCATAAATGACGCCAGCCTTGCCAATTGGTGCAAGGCGCAAAGCCGGGCTTATCTTTCTCGGACTAGGATTTGTCTGTATGTTGTTACGCTGTGGTGTGTGCTTGCTGGTAAATGATTCTTGAAGTGTCGGTGGTAATTTGCTGGAGCCCTAGAGCCTTCTTTTCACCAAACGGGGGGCTGTTTTGGGAGTTCGTTTTGTGTATCGTGCTGCTTCGTTTTGCTCAGTGCTGCCTTTTTTTGTTTTTAATTTTTGTGGCTTAGATTGTTGCTTCTTCTCAGTTCATACAATCACAAGGTTGTGATAAGTATTTATGAATCAAGTTTACAATCTCTCATGTTTCATGGTAACCTTGATATCACAAGTGAGTTGTACATACACCCTCATGGATATCTTGAAGAAGCAAGCAAAGGAAGTGGATTTCAAGCTGCACTTGATCGATGCTATGTATGCAATATCAAGGTTACCATGAAACGTGAGAGAACGAGAGAATATAAACAACTCCCTTGTAACCTTGATTCAAGCTTACAATCTTACAAGCTTACAATCACAAGGGAGTTGTTTATATTCTCTCGTTCTCTCACGTTTCATGGTAACCTTGATATCGTATACATAGCATCGATCAAGTGCAGCTTGAAATCCACACCCATTGCTTGCTTCTTCAAGATATCCTTGAGGCGGCCGAATTCACCGGCAAGTGAGGACGGTAATCTTACATAGAAACATTATGCTCAGTGAAGTGACAACCTAGAGCTTCACCAGGTACTTGTTTGCTTGTGCTTTGGTATGAAACTGATTCTACATTCTCGAGAACGATTTCGTAGCAGGGAATTGATGCTCACCACTGTAACCATATGTTAACTGAAATTGTGGGAGAGTTTGTTGAGGATGAGGATATGCAGAGGGGGTATGTACAAACCACCGTAGTCCGTTTGATTCGGTTTGATTCAGTTTCGATCAATACCACCATTAAACTCAAACCAAACTATTATTATCGGTTGATTCGGTGTGTTTAAACCTATTTCTCTTACATCAATAAAAAAATATCCAACATTTCAAGAGTTTTAATTTTCTAAACATCCATACATCTCACACATTCTATAATATGTTAATATGCGTACGATTAGACATTCAAATAATCTATAATATTTTCACATGTGTAAAATAAGAATAATGATAATTAAAAAATATATAGTCCGTTTCAGTTTGGTTTTAGTCAATTTCAAAAGTATAAAAATAAATTGATATAAAAGCGAATGATTTTAAATTTAATTGACCTTTTTTCTTGACCAATATCAAACCAAACCGACCAAAACAGTTCAGATTGGTCGGTTTGAATGGTTTAGTCAATTTGAGACTCACCCCAACCGAAACAAAAAATGGATTAAAAAATTTACATAAAATTAAAAATTATTATTAGCAATTCAAAAAATCTCATTTTAAACATTTTTATAATTAAACAGAAAAATATAATTATGAGGTGGGTAGAATATGATTTGCCGGTAAACTGTTGCTCTATTTGAACCAATTTATTTGCTAAACATACCCACCCGATTTTATTATGTTCGAGAAAAAATAAAATAAATTTGCTAAACATACCCCTTTCCTTTTCCCGCAGCAACTGAAAGCCGTCTCCCTCCCACCTCCTTTGGCAGTCTTCACTCACTCTTCTCTGGCTCCCCCCCCGCCCTCCGCCAGCAAGGTATCAGGGAAATTTTGAACTCCATTTTTTTGTCTAATTTTCTCGGGAAAATCTGGGTCCTTTCCCGAGAAAGTTTTTGAATTGCTCTGTTTGCAAATGTTTTAGGTTTGATAGACTTTGATTTACGTTGGATAAGGATAAACACAAATCCATATACACTCATCAATTTGAACATTACTATTCGACACAGGCAGAAGATGGCATTAAGGCAAATGCTATTCAACACCAGATCAATGTTTTCGACACCGGGGTTGGCCAGATTCTCCACCAAATCAAACCCTTACCTAGGTAACCCCAAATTTTGGTCGAGTTTTCCATTTTTTTCTTGGCTCCCAGAAAATGGATAGGGAAGAAATTTCTGGGTTATGTGCATTTGTTGATTTGCACTTGTTCAAATGTTAAAGAAAATTTCTAGTTAAGTAGCTATGTTGGTGTTTGATGCCGGAAAAAGTGGAAAGAAATGGGAAAAGAAATCTAGGGTTAGTTTTTGTAATGCTTTTAATTTAGGCTTTGATAGAAATAAATATGCTTTTTATTTGATTAATGCTTGTTGGGTGGTTTCGAAGGAGCCGTTGAGTCAGAAGTTTAGAATACTGGATGGTGGTAAAAATGGGTACGTCTGGTGCTGCTTATTATTTGGGGTATTTGGTCATAAAGGAATCAACAGATATTTGAAGATGCTGGGGGATTGGAAATGGCGGAGGTGTGGGAAAAGGTCAAGTTTCGGGAACTCTATGGACTCCTGTATTCCGTTTTTATAGGATACACATCTATCGACCATTATACTACCCTAAACCCATACAGGTATTTGAAGATTGTAGGGGATTGGAAATGGTGGAGGTGTGGGAAAAGGGTCAAGTATTGAGCAACGTTATGGGCTTTTGTATCTCTTATTTTTAGGAATATACCTCTATCGACCATCATACTAGCTTGGATGCTAGGCTGCAGTGTCTTGATGTTTTAGTTTACTTATAGATTACTTGTGCATTACTTGTTCACTTAGATGTACAGCTCTTTTTTTTGAAATAAATCTTCTCTTTTCGAAAAAAATATATAGAAGTGAAAACTTTATTGGTCACTTCTCCACAAACAGTAAAAGGAATGGTTACTGAGGTTTGTTATGCTTGTGTTGCCACAGTTGTCTGGTTGCTGGGAAAGTTGGGGGATGTAAACAGTGTCAAGTCAAATGTTGAGTTTTATTATTCAATGTTTCTTCTTTGTAACTATCTATTTTTATGAGGAAATGTTCTCTACTCCTGGAAATTGAACTTCTGTGAAATTGAGGCTCTGTTGAATAGTGGATTTAATTTAGTGGGAAACATCAAAATTGGGTTTGCAATTTGCATGGTTTTTTTTTTTTTTTTTTCATTCTTTTTTTCTTGCAGTGAAGGTTGGGATCCCAGAGTTTTTGAATGGCATTGGCAATGGAGTGGAATCCCATGTAACCAAGCTTGAGTCTGAGATCGGAGACTTCCAAAAGTTGCTTGTCATTCGTACTCTCAGGCTGAAGAAACTTGGTGTCCCTTGCAAACATGTAAGCAATCTCTTAGTCTAACACTCATGTAAGCAATCTCTTAGTCTAACACTCGTCGTATGGTTTAATAACTGTATTATTCAGCACCAGCTGGGCATTAACACAGTAAAGTATCTGTTTTTTTTTTATCAGTTCTCGTAATTTAGGAATGTATAGCTGCAGTACCTACTTAGCAGCTGTAAAGTTTCTGTCTTGCTGATTAATGGGTGTGGAATGAAAACCGTGTCTCCCTTTCTTTAAAAAAAGAATAAATTTCAAGGATTTGAAAGTTGCAAACTTGGTGTTCATTTCATGGTGAAAATAATTTCACCACTTCACGTGGACTTGTATTTTAAAATTTGATAGCTGGATTCTTTTGCAGAGGAAGCTCATCTTGAAATACACTCACAAGTATAGGCTAGGACTCTGGAGGCCTCGAGCTCAGCCCGTCAAAGCCTAGTTAGTTTAGGAGTATCGCGTCCTTTACACCGATTTTGTCTGCCGCAAAATGCGACTGTCGGATACTTGATGTACTGAGATTTGAAAGAAGAGTTTTACTTGCTTGTTATAGTCGTCCGTCTCCTTTATTTAATTTATAATGTAGTTTATTGGTTTAGTGTCTGATATACTGGATGTTAAGTTTCATAATGCACCTAGCCAGTTGAATATAACAATAACTTTTTAGCACATTTAATTACGTATTACTCTTCGTATCTCTCATTCGTGTGGAACTCGTACGTAGAATCTCATTCGTGTATGTAAGAGATGTGATCTACCAATTTTCGATACATGTATCATGAATATCTGCATGACTGAAAATTAAGCTCCGAGTGTTCTTCAATTGAAGCAATGCAGTTGGACCATGTTAGCGTGTCTCGTAGTATCAACGTAGCATTCGAAACTGGACATTCACAAGAACATATTGACGCTCATATGTTTCGACGCCCACGCCGTTCGATTTAACGAGTCGTAAGTGAAACGGTCACAACCAATCTCACAAGCTTGCAAACTTAAAAATTTTCATATCTTTAAACTCTCAAGGAAGGAGGGCCCCAAAAAACCCTACACAAATTCTCGATTTAAACCCTAATCCCCCTAACAAAACCCTGCTAGGATAGGTACTCCAAAGGCTTGTACACCAAGGAAACCAAAACAGGAAACGTCACACTTGAGCGACCAAAACACAATGTTTGATATGACAGTGTACTTGAGCTCTCAACATGACAGATTGAGAAACTAGAAATTTCATACAGTAGTAGACTTCCACCAAAAAACCGTAAATTTTGAGTTCTTATTTCCAACAATCTCCAACTTGATGAAAAATGTATTGGCCGCCACTTCAAATCGAGAAGTTGAGTTAATCAAGAAACTCATGAGGATAATCGGCTAAAATTAAGGTTTAGGGGAGAAATTGGCCAATTATAAAAGTTTAGGGTGGTAATCGATTAAAATTAAAGTTTTGGGTGGGGAGGAGGGAAATTGACAACTCCTTAGAAGTTGCGAGAGGGAGAATCGATGAATACCTCATCATATAGCAACCCCAAAAATAGAAGGCAAGTTTATAAAAACGAAACCCTAGCTACGTCTTTAAGAGCACTTCACTCATTTTAGGGGGGCCAATGTAAGGCAAGGGCAAGACATGTAAATTGCCTTTGCGCAACTCCATCCACTGGGCAAGGGTAAAGGCAAGAGTGATTCCTATATACAAATATATAATTTTTTTTTTTTAATTTCTATGCCTTGTAAGTGTGTTTGAGTGTGAACTTTGTAAGTTTTTTTCTTTTTTTTTGGAAATAAAACTCCCAATAATGTCTCTTACCATATTTTCCATATCACGTTTGTATCATCTCTCCAAATAAGATTAGACTCACAGTGTTAGTGGGCTCTATCCTTATTAGAGAGATGATACAAATATGGTATGAAAAATGTGGTAAGTGTATCATTACTCCAAAACTTCATGTTTAACTCCAATAATTTAATTTCTAATACAAAGCAGAGCATAGCATTACAATAGTACAATATTAAAACAATATTATTCTCGATAGCCTACAACCTAGGACATACAATGCGTAGTGCTAGGGCATCCAACGTAAGGCACAATTTTGTATTTAAAGTATGCTTCACAACTTCCAACGTTCGTGCTTTTGTGAATGATGTATTGTTGTTATGAAGATTAAATCACACTTGTGCTTTCTATTACCTCATTGGCTAGATTATTGCCACTTTGATAAATTGCTTCTGCTTTTGTGAGGACTTCTTGCCAATGCTTCAACTTTTTATGCAGATGTTTGTACCTACTCGACAAAGATTCTTCTGTTCGGGATGTGCCTTGAATTTGCTCAACAAATTGTGTATGAATCTTCTTTCACATTTATTGCATCCTCATCTCATTTTTCATGATCGGTTCATGAATACATGTGCCTAACTCTCAAGTAAAGCAACATCCCGATCGACCAAATTGCCTTACCACTCCTTTTTTTTTTGGGTAAAAAAATGATTTGGAAAGTGGAAAACAAATATAGAAAATTGCAGTAAAAAAAATGTTGAGTTGTTATGTGGGGAATAAAGAAGATGGTTGAATATTTATAGTATAATAAATATAATCTTAATTTTTTTTTTTTTACTATTGTATTATTCATGACTATTGATTTCCCAATTCAACTGAAATCTGACACACCAACACGTGCCACGTGGTATAATGGTAACTTTTTAAAAAAATTTTTACCGTTGAAAATCCAATAGTCTAGATCACATAATTATACGGATCGACGTGAGAGTCCAACTACATCGCATGCTAGAATCCACGTTGTACATTTGAAAAAGGTTGACCCCTTTGCTTCTCTTATGTTACAATTCCCTTCCCCCCCCCAAGCCCCTCTTTCTCCTCAGTCCACATAGACAAAATGTGGAACTGGTGCAAACAGTTCATCAAGGAAGAAATGACTCACCGTTTGTTGGTAGTAGAGCTGCTGCAGCGGGCCCCACGACCACAAAAATTGTTGCTCCAAGTGTCGGACTGATTTCATGCGTATAATGCATGCAACAGATAAAAATGAAACGTGACTGACTTCAGGCTTGCCTACTAGCGCAAAACCAGATCTAACTTGATCAAGCTTTTTGGGGGCTTCACCTTAACCACCACTTGCCCCTTCAATTTGGGGCGCTGGAGGTTTTTGTTGGGGTTAAATGACATGTTTCAAGCTCTTGTCCTTGCCATTCATCAATCCACGCAAAGTCTTAGGACTCGTTCAGAAAATGATTTTAAATGAGTAAAATCACTTTTGAAAAAAAATATTTTTGAAATCAATTTCTAGTAAAAATGCAAGTTAATCATGAAAAAGTATTTGAAGTGCTTTTTACAAAAAACACATAACTTGAGCTTCTTGCAAGAAGCACTTGAAGTGCTTTTGAACAAAAAAATATTTTATCTAAAAACGATTTCAATCATTTAAAGGCACTTCCCAACCGAGCTCTTAATCTATCTTATAGAGTGAGGATCCTCACCGGATCCTCTTTGTGAGAATCTCGGGAATCTCAAATCACATCCGTTCATCGTACATCATGCGGTAAAAAATCATTGTAATTTTTTTATTTAAAATTAAATATAAACAATATCTGATAAAAACTGACTAGCGAATGTGATTAAAGGATTTTCAGAATTCTCACAAAAAACAGTATATGAGAATCCTCACAAAAAGAATCTGACTATAATCATCTCTCTATTTTATTTTATAACACTTGGAGTACTCGTTTAAATATCAGACACTTAAAAATCTTATTCCCAAAAAGGCCACGCAATCACAGAACAACATATCATCCTATGACGTAGCGACCAATCCGCAATTTACCAGAACACCCTTGCACATCCAATAGACCGGCGGTATATCAGTCTCCTCACTCTCCTCACACACACAGCAGAGTCGTCTTCTCCTTCAGTCTACGCTCTCCCTCCCCAGCCGAAAACCCAAAAATAATCCCAGACGAGCTTCGTTTTCTGATTCTGTGGATGGTGGATCTATCCAAACCCGTATGCTTCTGAAGGATCCGAACCCGTTCTGTTTCGTTCGGTAACTGCAAAATGAGGACCCGTTTTAAATCTGCGTTTTGTGCTGTGATCGTCCTGGTTTGTTTGGGAGCGTCCGGAATCGGTTTGGTTTCGGGGCAGAATCGGAGGCCCAAGAATGTTCAGGCCGCTGTTCGGGCCAAGTGGTCGGGTACTCCATTGCTCCTGGAAGCCGGGTACGTTGCTTTCTTTCGAAATTTTATGTTATGATTACTTCTGGAATTGATTGTATCGGTAAATTTTTGAGCTATGAAGGTGTTGGTAATGTCGAAACGTCATAGTTTTACGCTACTGCGAAGCGGATGCTTTTACAACTTAGGAAGATGATGATTGAGTTGGCGTGCGTTTTGGAAACATTGGAAGGGGCAACGACATGAGGGATGTAATCCCAAAATTGTAAAAGTTTTGTAGGAAGTGAAAAAAACGGAGTGGGTTTTTTTCGGAAGAGAAATGTGAAAGCAGAATTCAATTTTTTTTTAGTTGGAGATAGTCAATTTTAAACTAATTTGAACACTTCATTCTAATTAAGTAGAAATGAAATAAAATTTTAATTTGATGTAGTTTAGATGACCGAAAAATGATTCCTTTCATTGATAAACTAGCATTGAAGGGGATGACCGTCTTGAATGTACCATAATAACTTAAAATAAGCACATGAAAGTGCTTCCTCTGAAAGTCTTAAATAACGAGAAATTTGAGGTGGTTTTTGAGTTAGAGAAATAAGTGTGTTGGAACTTGGATGCACATTGGATTTTCTCCATTTGGAAGTTTGGAAGTTTTTTCGGTGGAAAGAGAAGGAGGGTAGTGCTTGGGAGATGTGCTATGATGGTAATTTTCTTGGTGGTATGGGAAGAAAGGAATATGAGGAATTTTGAGAATGTTATCGCTGATGAGATGGAGTACTTTTTTGCGGTTTTTGTGGGCATCTGTAGCTTTGGAGTTCAGAGATCTCTTTTTCTGTCATTTGATCAAATTTGAAGGCTTCTATATTGTAATTCTGTGTTTTGTCTTTTGTTTCTTGTTAAAGAAAGAAGTAGCATATATTATGAGTATTGTGATTGTATGATGGTTAGAGCAGAATCATGTTTATGAGATGATTATTCTTTAGATAAGTTAAATTTTGGAGTTCGAATTGTTGATTGCAATCAGCAAATTATTTTCATCTGCTTTTTGTAAATATAGTTTATTTCATATATGGTGCCTTTCCTAAGCTATTATTGGCTTCCTGTTTTTTAATGCAGTGAATTACTATCTAAAGAACAAAAAGACCATTTTTGGGACTTCATTGATGCCTGGCATCATAGTGAGAAGGATGATGCTGAATCTTATACTGCTAAGGGCTGCCTAAAAAAAATTGTAAAGCACGGACTCTCTATTTTAGACAAACCACTGGCATCTTTGTTTGAATTCTCCCTCATGCTGAGATCTACATCTCCAAGATTGGTTCTTTATCGGCAATTAGCTGAGGAGTCTCTGTCTTCTTTTCCTCTGGTTGATGAAACTAATTCAAGCAATGACAGTGGAATTTCTGAAACAAATGAGCTTATGGAAGGTAAAAGGTCAGATCTTTTGAACATTGGTCGAAACCCAAAGAGCCTTAATGGGAAATGTTGTTGGGTGGATACTGGAGGTGCACTGTTCTTTGATCCAGCAGACTTGAAAATTTGGCTTCAAAGTCCAAGAGATTTGTGAGTACTCTCTTGAATTTTGCCTTGTTCTCTATCTCTAGAAAGAGTATCCGTATTGGGAACACTTCCTTACTTTATTTTTCTTGTTTCTCAGTTCTGGAGATTCATTTCAGCAGCCTGAACTTTTCGAATTTGATCACATCCATTTTGATTCAAGTATTGGAAGTCCTGTTGCTGTTCTTTATGGAGCTCTTGGAACTGATTGCTTTAGGGAGTTTCATCTCACCCTAGTTGAAGCTGCAAAAGAGGTTCACATCATGTTATATACTTTATATCCCCTTGGACATTAGATTGATTAATCACACTACAGTAAAGTTTGATTGCTCTTATTTGTTTGAGAAGTCTAAAAATTGGGTATAAATCATATTATAATTATGGAATACATGAGGGGAGGTGAGTGGGTGAACCATAATAATAGGTGCAGCGAAGTACTGTTAATTCTAGATTGTTAGAAGTTTTTCTGGAAAGACATCCCGAATGGCTACACCTGTTTTTGAGTTGCTTCCAGGTCGTTTTGGGTGGGTGCTATTAAGTTCTGGGAGGATGTTTGGGTGAGGTAAAATATTTGGATACGGTTCAAAGAAGACGGCCTTCTGTCTTTATTTCTGCCCCCTGGTGTTGTGTGTAGGAAGGATTCTGATTACAGATCACTTATTGCTTCATTGAGCTTTGATATATTCTTTACGGTCACAACTACTCGTGGAGACAGGCTTATAGTCTCCTCTAATATCATGCAATGCTTTGTTGTGCGAGCAATTTAATTTTTTTTGGGATAATATGGAGTTGGCTCGTTTATGGGGATAGGGTCCCTTTTTGGTCTTCTCTGTGGGCATTACTTTAGAAAGTTGTCATTTTCTGTTATTTTATTCGACTGGGTGGCAGCTGTTATGTAATTTTTATGATGTATATTGCATCTCGGTAGCTTAAGATTGGTAGTTCTAGTTCATCGTTTCAGTCGTGGATTTCTTGTTCACATTTCCTGTACTGTGTGACTGTTAATAAAAACACTGTTTCTTATAAAAAAAAAAAAAAAAAAAAAAAAAAAAGCAACTATGCCCAGATTCAGGGTAGTAAACACAAGGGAGAGAATTTACTTAATTTGTCAGCTTTTGTTCTTTTTGTTCATTTTCTACTTTTTCCTTTTCAAGAGGATAGGTACTAACTTTTTGTCGTATGATCTCATGATGCTGCTTTATGTTTAGAGTCTTTATACTGGTTATCTCTTTTATGTTCTGTTATACATGTATTTTTATATGTATTGCTCATATGTAAGAAAGGTGAGTGTTGCATGCATAATTTTTTGCACATATTACAAATCTTTGTTTGCTTGATAATTCTTAGTGTGTGCTTGTATGTAATATATGCAAAATCTTTCTAAAAGATTGGCCCGAAACTTCCAGGGAAAAGCTAAGTATGTTGTTAGACAAGTATTACCTTCTGGCTGTGATGCCAAGATTGACCGTTGTGGTGCTGTTGGTACAAGAGATTCATTAAACTTGGGAGGCTATGGAGTAGAACTTGCTTTGAAGAATATGGAATATAAGGCTATGGACGATAGCGCTATAAAGAAAGGTTAGAATAATTGATTCTAGCTGTTGCTCTTGATTCTTCTGTTGGCTTGTCTTCTCAAGCTTTTGAGGCATGTCCCAGTATCTTAAGGATTTTTGAATGCATAAAACGAAATAGGTATTGAACTGTTTCTTGATTAATAATAATATATATGAAAGAAGTGTGATGACAGTTAAATTGAAAACTTTATAAATCCCAAAATGTGTGAGGCATACACTATCCTTAGTCTTGAAAATCTTATATATGTTTGTGTTTCTAATAACCAAGTAAACCTGATAAACTCAGACCTGTGGTCTTATCAAAAAACGAGATTACGATGGAATGAGTGAGTAAAATTGTCTACGAATCAAGCTTTTGAGATAGAATCATGTTTTCCGCTCAGTTTCGAAACCAGTGATACGTTTGCACTTTAAAGCATCGCTACTTTTCCATAAACTATGAGAGTGCAATTGGATTCCACTTGAGCAAGTTACATATAACCATTTTCTTATTTTGTTTCAAGATAGTCAACACTTACTCAGAAAAAATATGAAAACTTTCAACTACTTTAAACAAGTAATACCAATAATTACCAGAGATATAGAAAGTTTGTAAAGCTGCTTAGCCTCCTAAACATGCATGAATGGGTACCTAAGTCATACTGCTGACCAACTTAACCTGAGATCCAGAATTAGTTGCTTACACATGCACACAATATCTTGAGTAGCTCAAGCCTCAACACAACTTGAATATACTCTACTCTCTTTGCTCTTCTTCCAAAAATAGGCTTGACTCTCTTTACAAAGAGTCAGTTAAGCTTGAAAATTGCAAATTTCCTGAAATATGAATTGGACACTTTTGAATATTTTCTTTTTCTTCTTTCCTTCACATCTTCATGTTTTTGTTATTTTTTTTAATTGCAGGAAACAAATATATGTTTAGTGCGTGTACTCAAGTTTAATTGTTCGTAGAAATTTTTTTTTTTTTGGGTCAAAATATTCCTCAGAAGTACCGGGTTTATGTTACAGGTGTCACATTAGAAGATCCCAGGATTGAAGATCTCAGCCAAGAAGTCAGAGGGTTTATATTCTCCAAAATTCTGGTTTGTTTTCCTTGATATAATAGCACAAGTTATAATAAATTTTATTATTAAAAAGATTCCGAGTTTTAAGCATGGAAACTCTTACTCTCTTTGGTTTTCACTGGAAAGCTTAATTTTTTTTTACATGAATGCCATTGTATTTTCCCTTTCACTAATGACACAAATTGAGTCCAAGAATTTTCATAAGTCTTAGACTGGGAAAATATCAAAACAAATCCAGAAGAAGAATTTGAAACAGCTTTTGTTTCAATTTCTTTTGTCCTTTGATTATTGGAAACAGAAAGAGGGAATAAATAGAAAAGGGAACAAGAAATTCTTAGGTTTATCTGATTATTACCTGTAGGTTTTGGTTATCTATTCATGATTTTGTTCATATCAGAGATAATACAAACTTGATCAGGAATAGATGAGTTTCCAAACTGAGTATGAAATTTAGTTGCAGTTCACATTAGAATTTTTTTGTTTTGTTTTTTTTTTTTAAATTAATTTGAAAACTGGTTTTTCTTCTACTTTCTTTTTTCTATTTTAAAATACATAAATAAACAAAAAAAGAAATCTGACATAACTAACTACCCATGTTTGAATGTTTTGAATTTAAAGTTTTCTTGGCATTTACCATTTTATCCCAGTAATTAAATTGTCTATCATTTGGATTCCAAGTTAGGGAAGGGCAATTTTAGGCATTATGAATGTTTCACCCTTTTTGCCTCTTAACTTTATATATACTATATAGAGATAAAAGGGGAATGTTTGTATATGAATTAGTATGCATCTTTATTTTCTGGATGGTATTCTGTACATTTTATTTGAGATACCAATTTATACCATGTTTAACACTCAAATTGTGAATATAATGTCTGGATTTTCATAATCCACAGATATACCATACGTAGATTAATTTAGTTACAGGAAATTATAGGGAAGATGGGTTGGAAGGGTTACTGGACCCAACTAATATTAAACAAAAGAAAATAGTGGACACATTAAAGCTTGTAGTCTTATGATAATATCATTGCTGAAATAACAGGAATCCAGTTTTGTATTTTTTCCTGTGGGGGTTATTTTCAGGGTATGACTAACAAATCACTAAAATATGTGGAAAGAATTTGAACTAAACTTATTCCAAGAATTTGAAGCCCTCTTCAAAAAGTTTGATTAATAAATCATGTGGTTGTCAGAATTAAGGAAATATGATTAGTTTTGTGATTAAAGCTAGAGCAATGATTGGAATGAAACTTTAGAAGTCAGATGTTTGATTGGAATGAAACATTATAAGTCAGATATTAGAAGGTAGGCATCTTTAAAAAGACCAATTGCCATCTGGTTTAGCATTAAAGTTTTGTCGAGTTGTTTTGATGCATCTCTGTAAGTGTGTGCTCACTTGCCATGATCTGATGGTATTATTAACAATGTCAGTTGTGATAAGAATGGAGTTATTGTAGTTTGTGGATAATGAATAATTTTGAAGCCAGGATGACATTATTTGCTCCGTTCACTTTGCAGGAACGCAAACCTGAACTCAGTTCAGAGATAATGGCATTCAGGGATTATCTTTTGTCATCAACAATATCTGACACACTTGATGTTTGGGAACTAAAAGGTATCTGCAAATTAAGGCTTTTCTCCTGATTTTGATGAACTACAGTATCCTTATGGTTTTCCGTTCAACAGATTTAGGACATCAAACTGCACAGAGGATAGTTCAAGCCTCTGATCCTTTGCAAGCAATGCAGGAAATTAATCAAAATTTTCCGAGCATCGTCTCTTCCTTATCTCGCATGAAGGTAAAGAATTTATTTGCACAGTTGAGTTTGATTGAATCTTAAAGTAATGTCTCTTCCTTATATAAGTTTTTAAAATATTTCAGAATAGATATTTTTATTATTGCTATTGTCATCTATTTACTGATCGTTTTCTTGCAGCTCAATGATTCAGTTAAAGATGAAATAAGTGCAAACCAGAGAATGATCCCACCTGGCAAGTCCTTAATGGCTCTGAATGGTGCTTTACTCAATATTGACGATATTGACCTTTATCTGTAATGCTTTTGCTCTCACTGAATTTCTTTTCATCTTTTGACACCAACAGTTTATAGTATCACCTAGTGGTGAACTGGTGATACATGTGGTTGTTTGTCATTACCAATTTAGAAAGTGCTCAACGTTTCTGTTGTTCATTTGACACTCATTCAAGTGTGTACAAGTTTAATGCTCAACTTTGTTCTACCTCTGACTTTGCATTTCTTTAATATTCTCTTAGGTTGCTTGATTTGGTTCATCAGGATTTATCATTGGCTGATCAGTTTTCAAAGTTGAAGGTAGGCATTCAATCTTAGCTATGATTAGCTGGAAGAGTGTACATGATGGGCTAATATGTGGCCAAGTTAGTAAATGACCTGTTCACTCCATCAAATGAAATGCTAACCTTGAATTTTTGAATTCACCCAATGTTATAGTTTTAAATATGTGTACTTTGACCCCATTCCCTCTCTGTTTTTATTTTGCTTTATAAAGTACTTGTCTTTTAGAAGCAATTTTTTTGGTTGCGAAATGTGATTAAGAGAAACAACTTTTAGATTAAAATTTCGTTAACAGGTGACCTTAGTTACGCATATGACCTGACACCATCATTAATCTTCATTGTTCAATCACTTGATTACCTTTGAATAGAGTACACTGGGAACCCTTGGTTTTGTATGCCAATAGTTTTTATTTTTTATGCTTAAAAATATTTACCATGGTCCAGGGTGAGATGTCAGATGCTCATCCTCTATGAGTTAATTCCGGCTCAGATAATGGATTAGGAATTGGGCTAGGTTGAGCTTGGTCTAAGGTCATTGCATATCTGACTTTTAGTTACTAAGCTCCTGGCCTAGCTCTGTAATCTACTTTCAACTGTGATCTATAATAGCCTTGAACAATGTTATTCAATGCATTTTATCATACCCTTTAAGTTCTCTGACTTTGTTCTTACTATCAATTATCACAGATTCCTCATGGCACTATACGGAAACTCCTGGCGAGTCTGCCTCCTCCAGAATCTAATATGCTCCGTGTAGATTTTCGTTCAGATCATGTTCAGTATCTGAATAACATAGAAGAAGATGATATGTATAGACGATGGAGGAGTAATCTAAATGAGGTGGATATATCGCTTCTTTCAGCATTTTTCTTTCTCAGTTTTGGATGGCATTGAATGTCCATGATTTTCTGGAAATATGATCCCTACAATTTATTTTGTGTAGATTTTGATGCCAGTCTTCCCCGGTCAGCTACGTTATATTCGCAAAAACCTTTTCCATGCAGTTTCTGTTATTGATCCATCAACTGTTTGTGGTCTTCAGGTGAGGTTTATGTTTCTTTACCAAGTTATATGTGATATTCATGCTTCATGTTATTTTGCTGGTTATACTTGTTGATCGTTTTATTATTAAAATCTTGCAGTCCATTGACATGATTTTGTCTCTATACGAGAACAATTTTCCTATGAGATTTGGAGTTGTACTGTATTCTTCAAAGTTCATCAAGCAGATTGAAACTCGGGGCAGTGAAGATGACCATGAAATTGAAGAGGATATGTCCAGCTTGGTAATTTCTTCTATTGCCTTTCTTATTTCATTATTCTTTGTGGGTATTTAATTAAAACTACTCCTTGGCCAGCTTCCATATGTCCCTGCTATCAATGCAAAATACAAAATATTGTTCATGGCTTACAACAGCAATTCTTGAAAATGTTTTTTCTTTGCAGATTATACGTCTCTTCATTTATATAAAGGAGAATCATGGAATTCAAACGGCTTTCCAGTTTTTGAGCAATGTGAGTGTGATCCCATGCTTCTGTCAAATTTTTATTTGTATCAATAACAGAAGTCGTGTTATAAAAATATACGAAAGTTTTTCGCTTAAACCAATTAAAATACGAGAGTGACAAGATGTCCAGAAAGACATAAACAGCAACCGGATAATGAATGTGACCACCATCCTCAATTTAAAACCTTTATGAAACTCCATAAAATTAACTAATAGCGGCTTTGCAGTTAAGCCATATATCTGAAGACAAAATGTCTAATCTCTAAGGAAACATAGGCCCATAGGGATGACCATAAACAGACTTTCTATCTCAACTCATTTCTTTTGCTGATTGTATGTTCCTGAATGATCGGCCTATTTCTTTCCATGATTGCTCTTCATCTACTTTTCTGCTGTAATGATGTCGCAATATTGTTTTATTGACTATTCTAAAGCAAGCACCTGACCTGATCCTTGTTAAGAACGTTGAAATCCGGTATTTGTTTGTTATTTTTTTTCTCTGCTGCTTAACTAGACTTACTTTATCCACTATAGCATTTAGGTGCTACATCATCCTTAGAAAAAAAAAGCGACACATTGTATCTTGTACTTAAACACAGTGATATTCTTTTACTGCTGAATAATAATTTTCTATTTTAGTATGTAGCCTTGTTTGAAAATAAATGGGGCCTCATGCTAAACTCATTCAGTGAGAGACCTTAGATAAGGAGAAGTGCCAAATGAAAACCCTTTACTTTTTTATGTTGACCTTCTCTTGTAATTTAAATGATTTCAAATGGTCTCTTTATTTTCCAGTCACTCTCTGGTGTAATGTTGCTTTTCGATATGCGGTGACATTTGTTGATGCTATTTTTGACTTGTAAGACAATGCTGTGGGAAATAATAGTTCATAATTCTCATGCCTAAAGAATGTTATTCTGCTTGATTCTGGACGCATGTCAGATAAACAAATTGCGGATTGATTCTGAAGATTCTGCCGATGATGCTCTTGAAATGCACCACGTGGAAGGAGCATTTATAGAAACTGTATTGTAAGTGTTTCATAGATTTTATGGTGATATCAATACTTGTATGTTAATGAGGAGGGCCTTGTAAACAAACATACATATTCTTTATTATATTTTCGGGTGATCTGAAATATGTTCTCATTCTCCTTTTCTAGGCCCCAGACAAAATCTCCTCCTCAAGATTTATTGCTAAAGCTGGAGAAGGAGCAAACTTTCAAGGAACTTTCGCAAGAAAGCTCCATGTTTGTCTTTAAGCTGGGTTTGGCTAAGCTCCAGTGTTGCCTGTTGATGAATGGCCTTGTGTTGGAGTCTAATGAGGTGTTGTTTGAGATCTTTTGATAAATCTTCACAATAATAAATCTAATTACCTAAGAGTTAAGTAGAATACTCGAGTACATTATGGCACCCCGATCCCCAGAGCGAAATGGTGATCCCTCCCCCTAATGGGGTCCCAGGAGGGATGATCTATCAGCAGTTGTAATAATTAATATTTCCACCACCATCCAGAATCAATTGCAGGTGACAGCCTGAAGTTCCTAAAACTGAAGCAGTCAATATCTCAATATTGTTGCTCAGAGGATTGTTCAACTTTTAGGCTATCTGACTTTCTGATTAATTTATTAGGGCCCCTTTGATACCCGTTTTGATTTTAGTTTTAGTTTTTGTGCTAGAGATAGAAAGGAAATACATGGGAGAAATGAGGGATATCGAACAATGGAGGAAGGATGGTGGGAGAGACGTAGAAAGAAATTTATAGAGAAGGGCACACAAAATGAAACTAAAAACCAAAACTATTGATGTTATTTTCACTTTCAAGATGTATTTTCACTCATCTTTATTTCTTCCCCTCTTCCACACCCTTCTTCATCCATCATTTCCTCCATATACCGTTCTCATATCTGAAGCACAAAAAAGAGAGAACTAAAAACCAAAACCAAAATTGTTATCAAAGCGGCCCTTAGACTATTGGATATGTTTGATCATTTTGAATTCCCTAACTGTTGGGCGACTATAGTTAAACTCAGCTATCATTACACCTCTCTTTATAGGGGATGTGAATTCCCAGATTCAGCTTTAGAAGGCACAATCTCAACATGCAATATGGCTAACATATCAAAATTTGTCATTCTTGCACTTGCAATTTGATTTTGATTTTTACCTGTCAACTTCAGTTTTATCCAGTTTATAATATTTGTCTCTAGTTATTTTATTAAGCTACAGTCACATGTTATAAACCATGATTCGTTTTGGTTACATTGATCAGGATTCTCTTATAAATTCCATGAATGATGAGCTACCCAGAATACAGGAGCAAGTGTACTATGGGCATATAAATTCCCGAACAGATGTTCTTGACAAGTTTCTGTCAGAAAGTGGTACTACTCGCTATAATCCACAGGTGGAAGCATTTAACAAATCTTTTAATCCAAAATTTAGAATAATTAATTACGGTAATGATAGTCCATGTATCTCAATGGTTTAACATGTAGTGTGGGTTTGTAGATTATTGCTGGTGGAAAGCCAAGGTTCATTTCTCTGCCTACATCTGTTCTTGGAGGGGATGGTGTCTTAAATGATATTAACTATTTGCATTCTCCCGAAAGTAAGCTTTTTTTTTAGGTTGAAAATATTAGTTCACACGTACTGTTTTGCTCAGTTAATTATAACACATGGTTTATTTTGATTGCACCCAGCTATGGATGATTTGAAGCCTGTGACCCATCTTCTAGCTGTTAATATCACATCAAAGAAAGGGATGAAGCTGCTTCACGAAGGCTTACAATATCTGGTTAAGTTTTGGACTGTGATACTAATCTCACATGAATTCTTCAAATTTATATTAAGTGTTTGCTGTCATCATTTCACTCTAAATCTAAACATGTTCATCACTATTATCATAATTATTACGTCGCTTTATGTTTTATATTTATTCTTTTTACTCTTAATTCAGATAGAAGCGTCCAATCGTGCTCGAGTAGGTGTGCTTTTCAGTGTGAATCAGGATGCTGATGTCTCTAGTCATCTTTTTGTGAAGGTGTTTGAAATCACTGCATCCTCGTATAGGTTTGTATTCATATCGAACCTTAATGGGTTATCTGTCAATGGATGCATAACTCATATTAAATTTTCATTGACTTATTGTGCAGCCATAAGAAAAATGTGTTAGATTTCTTGGATCAGATGTGCTCATTCTATGAACATAATTATTTGCTTGCATCATCTAAGGGTGCCGAAAGCACTCAAGAATTTATAGATAAAGTGTGCGAATTGGCTGAGGCTAATGGGTTATCATCAAAGGCCTACAGATTTTCCCTTTCTGAATTTTCTGATGAGAAATTGAGAAAATCTATGAATAAGGTATGCATTTATCTGTATGCTTTGGCTTTTGTTTTTTTTTTTCCTTTAAATGTAAGTTTACTACTTTCACCAGATGTCTACTGTTCTGATAAAAACTGGCTTGCTAGAGGTCCTCACGAATAGTTCTATGAATTCTCTCTGATCAAACCGTGGTTATCTATTGTGAGAAAGTTCTTATGACAGCTGTTTATGATGGTTTCCAGGTATCCCAATTTTTGTACAGGCAGCTTGGCCTTGAATCTGGTGTTAATGCAGTCATTACTAATGGAAGGGTAAGTCTTCTTAGTAGACATTCTACTTAGTTGAATGTCATATTAAATGTTATTTCAACTCTTTTAAGTAAATAAGATTTGTTTGTTGGAAAGAGACTCTAAGAAAAAACTTGGAGTACTTGGATCTAACAGAAGACCTGGCACAGAACCGAGTGCAATGGCATTCTAGGATTCATACAGCCGACCCCACTTAGTGGGATAAGGCTTTGTTGTTGTTGTTTGCATGACAATCCGTTCCTTTGATCACTGTTGCTTTGTTTATTTGAAGTTAAAGATAGTCTAGAGATTTAGTATTTTTAAATGATTATCTTTGCATTAAGTTCCCCAATCTTGGCAGTTATGCCTTTATTAATGAATCATTATCCGATAGGTGACAGTTGTAAACGATGGTGGCACATTCTTGAGCCATGATTTACGTCTTCTAGAGTCTCTAGAGTTTGCCCAGAGAATAAAGCACATTGTGGAAATTATTGAGGAAGTGAAGTGGGAGGATATGGATCCTGACATCCTAACAAGGTTTGTTAGTTTTAACACTTATTTTCTATAGCCGTACAATGTGCACTACTGACTACAACAGCTTAAAATTCTCTTTTTTCCACCCGTCTTCTATGTATTTGGAAGATCCATCCTCCGTTGCAAATACATTAGGGTAAAAAGAACTGTCCATATTACTGTTCTTATTGGGAGTGAATAATGATATTGATAGGGTCAGTAGAGGCCACTGATCTATCTGTAAATCCGGACTCGACTGTCTGATAAGCACCTGTATTCATCCTATTATGTGTTAAAATGATTCATTAATAAAATGATTTCACGTTTTTTATACTGATCAATTTGTCCATAAATATTTCTGTAAATTCAAGTCATCAGAAGTTGTATCAACACCACTACTTTCATTTTTGAACAGGGGATTGGTGGCTATTTTTCTGTGATATTTTTTTCTTCACTAGAGTTTTCTTTCTTGAAATTGATGTTGATCTTATTTGTTGGCTGTATTCTTTTTTATTTGTGGAAAGACTGATGGTGATTTTTAAAATGATTCGTGCAGCAAATTCATTAGTGATACTATAATGTCTGTGTCATCTTCCATGGCTATGCGGGATCGAAGTTCTGAAAGTGCCCGCTTTGAAGTTTTGAGTGCACAATATAGGTAAACAGATAATTGGTTCTTTGAGTGGATGTATATATGTGGAAACTACAACCATATGGCTCATTATCATTCATTTTCACTGTACTTTGTAGACAGTTTTGATATTATTGTTTGATATCCAATATTTAATAGAAAAGCACTGATGTGTTCTTCAGTGATGATTCTCCTGGATACCTTGGGGTGTATAAATTATCCATTGTTTGATGTTGTGTGCAAATTCATTTAATTATTCATGGTTAAGAGAAGGTCATTGTTATTGCTTGTTGAGATTATTGTCACGGATAGGTCTATAAGTTATGTGATTTTGATGTCCTTTTATATCTTACACTTATTTTTTCTTTATTCTTTGCAGTGCCATTGTTTTGAACAATGAAAATGCTAGTATTCATATTGATGCAGTTATTGATCCTTTAAGTCCATTTGGGCAAAAGCTATCATCAATTCTTCGAGTCCTGTGGAAATACACACAGCCTAGCATGAGGATTGTACTAAATCCTTTGGTGAGTTACTTTTTGCTTCGTTGCTTGTACGTCATTTATGTGATACATGATCACCTTTACCTCTTCGGTGTTTCTTTCCATTTAAGTCGTTGCCATCTTTTCTACTCCATTTTGTAACTTATTGTCTGTCTGCAATAAAATTTGTTCTTTTCCACAAAAAATAGATTACTTAATATGGAATGAACCACCCTTTTTGGGTCCACCTCATAATGTGATTTCTTGATCCAAACCATTCTTTTTCAGTTAGCTATTTTCTTATCATCTTAACTTTTTCAGTGTTTTATCAAATTCACCAATGCTATTCATATGAAATATTGACTTCCGAGTTTTCTATTTTCATAGAATACTCGAGCAAGACAGCACACTTTTTCTGCCTTTACCCAGGTCTCCATAGCAGATAAAAGGATTCAACAAATTTCCTTGTCATAATCTTTCCTTCTTTATTATATACTTGTATGCATCCGAAGCTTAGATAACCTTTTTATTTTCCAAGTCTGACATTCTTTATGTTGCTAGTGTGAAAAGAGATTTAAGCATGGAAATTTGTCACCATATCAAAACATGACTAAAATCTGATTAATATCAATATAGATTTAGGCTTTCCTACCAGTGTTTGGTTTAACATTCAAGTCGACCTAGCAATTGCATGATCTACTCATGATTAGTACAGTCTTTTATTGATGGACTAAGAAACATATAATTGTTAATGGAAATTAAGAGAATGCAAAACACAGGAAAGCTGTCTAGTGGTTCACAGACCCTCACTAGCAAACTTTAAGAATGAGGACCAGCACAGAAAATCTAATCTTAAGACACTCACAACTTTCCAATCAGACAAAATAACCGAAAATGATCATTACTTTTACTCAAATGGGAAGCCCATGTGGATGCCCAAAACCAGACCCTCTTCTACAGAAGAAACAACCATCACAGCATGCCTCCCTGGCAAAACTACTGACACTTCTCATTATTGGCATGGAAAAATCAATAAATCATAATGGATTGGCATCAATAATGACGCCAATTTATTTTGACTATTACATAACTTCACTTTGTTCTGGATAGACTTCAAATTACAATAATTAAAAAGAGGTGTAGGTTCACTAGATTAAGGAAAAGAAGAGTAGTAAGACACTTCTAAATAAAACATAGTATCAGAATTTATTTATTTATGTTGGCGCTGTCTTTTGAGGTTTGACCTATTTTCATAAGTCATGATGTGGTATTACCTGTTTCACATTGAATTTTGAGTTCTACAAGTAATAACAAGGCTGTTATTTGATGTTTCACTGGGTATCTATATGTCGGTACGACTGTTTATAACCCACAAACACTATTTTTCAATTTCCATCAGTAAACCAAAGAGTCTGTAGTAAGTTTGCAGTTTACAAACACTATTTTTCAATTTCCATCAGTAAACCAAATAGTCTGTTGTAAGTTTGCAGTTTACTTACTACTCTGAAAGTACTTTGTAAAATCATTTGCAGGTGTAAATGTTTCTCATTGCACTTGCTACTACAGTACTATACTCTTAATACTTTCCACATTCTAACAATTGAATTCATGGCAGAGTTCTCTTGTTGATCTTCCTCTGAAGAATTACTACAGATACGTCCTACCAACAGTGGTAAGTCAGATGAATGTTTTGTTATAGCCCCAAAACTGTTGTCTCCATTGGAATGTAGACTCCGGTTTCACACTCTCAGTTGTGTCATATTTGTAGGATGACTTCAGCAGCACTGACTACACAATAAATGGGCCAAAAGCCTTTTTTGCAAACATGCCACTGTCCAAAACACTCACAATGAATCTTGATGTTCCTGATCCATGGCTAGTTGAGCCTGTTATTGCAGTGTGAGTTTCATCATTAACAAAGTTTGTAGTTGTCAAATATTCTTTCATTAGCTCTGCTTTGAACTATGTTACATTATGAGTCACACTTTTTGTGCTTTGCCTTTGCTAAATTTGTTTTTAATTATACACAGCCATGACTTGGATAATATTTTGCTTGAGAATCTTGGTGAGACACGAACATTACAAGCCGTGTTTGAACTTGAAGCTCTTGTTCTTACTGGTATGATTGATTTGCTTTTTGTTTTTTAGATAAATTGCAACTTTGAACTACCTTGCAATTTTACTCCAAGTTAATGGTGAAGTGAGGGTTACCAACTATGTTGTGATATGCACTGACAAGTCATCTACAGGTCATTGTTCTGAGAAAGGTCACGATCCCCCCAGAGGCCTTCAGTTGATTATTGGTACCAAGAGTACTCCTCACTTGGTTGATACTCTTGTGATGGCCAATCTGGGTTATTGGCAAATGAAAGTGTCTCCTGGCGTTTGGTACTTGCAACTTGCTCCAGGTAGAAGTTCTGAACTTTATTTTCTGAAAGAGGACGGCAACGAAAGTGGGAGCAAAACATTATCCAAACGTATCACCATAGACGATTTACGGGGTAAAGTAGTTCACATGGAAGTAGCAAAGAAAAAGGGAAAGGAGCATGAGAAATTGTTGGTTCCTGATGGCGAAGACAACTCACACGATAATAAGGAGGTGAATTTTTGCGGTTATTTTGAAATATTATTCTAATGCTTACTAATGTAGTAAGTTAATAACCAAACAAAAATAGTGTTTGTGTGCAGTCACACGCCCTTTCTTTTTGTATTTTTATTTCCTATCTGTTGTTGTAGGGAAGTAGCTGGAACTCCAACTTCTTGAAATGGGCTTCTGGTTTTATTGGTGGTGGTGAGCAATCTAAAAAGAGTGAAAGTACTTCGGCGGTGAGGAATTTGAGCTCTTCCTTTCTTTACTTGAATTTAACTATAACATGATATCAGTTCCATTTTTTCTCTGGTTGTGATTGAAAAATACTCTCTTATCTGGTTTTGGATAATTATTAGGAGCAAGGAAAGGGTGGACGACATGGAAAAACGATTAATATTTTTTCTATTGCTTCTGGACACCTGTAAGTGCTTTTTCTTTCTTGAATTTATCTGCTTATTTACTTTATGCTTCCTCTAACAGTCTTTTTTGGGGTTGAAATACTGAGTCCGTGATGGCTTCTGCATCATTGTTTTGTTTATCTAGGGTTTTTTTTTTTTTCATTTTCTGCCTTGTATTATAAGCGGACAGTAAAATATCACCTATTGATAATCAAATGCCATAGAGTCATGATGTCGTTGCATATTACTGGAATAATCAAGTACTTGATTCATGTACTAAACTTCATTCTTGTTTGTGTGAACTTTCAGACATTAATGATCAACATGGTGAACTTTTATAAGCCCTACACTCAGGATTTAAGTGTCTGAAAGTTTCTAGATTTTTGATAGAGGGCGTGCCATATGCTATAGTTGAACTTTTAATGTATTGAAATTAATTCTTTATAAAAAGATTTTAGTCCATGCCTTTACATGTTGGATTCAAAATTGTTTTGCACGGATCTCTGAAAAACGTTACGTTTTTGACGTCTTAGTTCCATAACTGAAATAATTTTTCACTTTGACAACTATAGTAATAATAATATGATAAAAATAATAATGATAATGAATAATAACAATCATCATCATGGTAAGACTTTGCCTTCTTTTGATTTATTTGTTAAGCATGCAATCCCTTAATGACTTCCTTGTGGTATGTTTTGGCAGATATGAACGTTTTTTGAAAATCATGATTTTAAGTGTCTTGAAGAATACCCGTCGTCCGGTCAAATTCTGGTTCATAAAGAACTATCTTTCTCCTCAGTTCAAGGTTATTAAATGTTTAAGTTGTAAACTTTTCAAGGTTTTCGTTTACTTGCTGAGAACAAATGAGAGTGCTTAGCATGGATGCTCGGTCGTTATTGTTATATGCAGGATGTCATTCCACCTATGGCTCAAGAATATGGTTTTGAGTATGAACTGATCACCTACAAGTGGCCTACATGGTTGCACAAGCAAAAAGAAAAGCAACGGATTATTTGGGCCTATAAAATCTTGTTCCTTGATGTTATCTTTCCCCTTTCTTTGGAAAAGGTTTGACATTAAATATTTTCTAATTTGACCTGTTGCCTTATTGGGTTTTCATCTTTAGTGATACTCGTACATTTGACATCTACAATGTGTGCCAATATCTGCAGGTCATATTTGTTGACGCAGATCAAATTATTAGGGCAGACATGGGGGAGCTGTATGACATGGATATAAAAGGACGACCGCTTGCATATACTCCATTTTGTGACAACAACAAGGATATGGATGGATATCGGTTTTGGAGACAAGTAGTTACCAATAATGACATTTTTCGTTTACTTTTTACTTTCTTTCTATTCTTCTTATGCATCCAGCAACCGTACTTGTTACCATTTTTTAGATCCATGTCTATTAGAAGTCTGAAGGAATAATTTCTTAAATCATATTTCTTTTTGATTCTTTAAGTCTTAAGGAATAATTTCTTAATTCATTATTGATTGCTCACATGTTGTCATTTTTCTGGAACAGGGTTTTTGGAAAGAACATTTACGTGGGAGATCTTACCACATAAGGTAACTACGTACTTTTGTTGACTTGGTTCATAAGCTGGCCATATTTAGTAAATTTATTTGTAGTACATAGCCATTATTAGATGGTTTGATAAATATCCTTCACTACCGGACTTCTCCCTACCCTTAGAAGGATCAATGTGGTGAATTCAACTTATATTGAAAATTTGCGAGTATAGGGAATCGAACTGACAATATATTCTTCTAAATCAGATACCATGATAAACTTATATTAGTTAACCATGGTTTCTAAAGCTAAAGAAAATAATAATTTACATTGAAACAAATAATAATTTAAGAAAAAAAAAAAAATTTACATTAAAACAAAACAATAAAGAAAAACCGCAGGAGTTGACGTGTTGATTTTGTGCAGTGCTTTATATGTTGTCGATTTGAAGAAATTTCGAGAGACTGCAGCAGGAGATAATCTGAGAGTTTTCTATGAGACTCTTAGCAAGGACCCAAACAGTCTATCTAATTTAGACCAGGCAAGTGGTTACGTTTCATGATTCGCAGTTTTGATTGCACTATCTCATATTACTCTTCCAGTTTTGATGCAAGTGAAGCCAGAATTAGTGTTCAGATGTCTGTCTGAATGATTTCTGATTTTCTTTGCATTTTAAGGCACTATAAATTGATCTTTTAGGACACGTTTCTAACAGTACTCTAACAACTGGGGCCCAACATGTGAAACATTTGATTAATTAGGAGGGAAATTTGATTGGTTTGTCATTATTTCCTAAGGCTTTACTATCATAAGGATATAGGCAAACGATTGCTTTAATCTAAAGTATTTCACTGGGGCATAAACTAAAAGAAATTACAACTGACATTCTTCTTATGAATTTGTATTAATCTTATCTATACATGCAAACAACGAAAATGGATCCGTGCTTGCTGCCATCGAGTGAAAATAATTTACAAACACAACCCTGATCATTGTGTAAAAACACCGATGGAATATTTTTATTTCACTCGTTCCCTTTTGCACTATCAGCGAGATCTTCTCTCTCTCTCTCTCTCTCTCTCTCTCTCTCTCTCTCTGGAGGAGATAAAAATGAAAAATCAACAAACTGACATCGGAAAAACATCATTTGGAGGCTCGTTGTAGATTCATATTTCTGTTTTATTTTCATTCATTATGCTAACTGCCATCCTTCACATTTCAGGATCTTCCAAACTATGCTCAACATACAGTACCCATCTTTTCATTACCGCAAGAATGGCTGTGGTGCGAGTCATGGTGCGGTAATGCAACAAAATCCAAGGCAAAAACCATTGATCTCTGCAACAACCCCATGACAAAGGAACCCAAGCTTCAGGTAGATATGTGTTCCTTCGGTTTGTGATTTTCCACTTACTGAGCAGTGAGCTCGCACCTAGACCATATTATATCATTGTTTTTCCTGAATATCGTCGAGTCTTGCAGGGCGCTAGAAGAATAGTTTCTGAATGGCCAGATCTTGATTTGGAGGCAAGGCAATTCACTGCAAAGATCTTAGGTGACGAACTGGACATCCAAGAGCCTGCACCACTTCCTAATGAATCAGAGAAATCAGTGACCGGCAGTCCGGAGGAGGATCTTGAATCTAAGGCAGAGTTGTGAATATAACACACACTATGGTTCAATTCCAGTAGAGCAATTATTCAAAAGATCCGAGGTAACAGGTACACTTGCCACACAATTTGACCTCAGGGCGACGGCCCTTACAAACTCTCTACCTGTATGCTAAACAAGAGATTTCGGCTAATCAGCAGGAAGATAATGTTATATCGGTAAATAGAGGCTTTACAGGCTTTCTATGTTATTGCAATAGCAACTGAGACTCGTTCGGGCTTATTAATTATTAGCCCACGATACGCTTGAGAAAAAGAGATTTTGTCGAGCTAATTTACCAAGACTTCTTTTGTGAACGTTTGAAATTGGATGGATGACAAGAAAAATGAAAGATGTCTACTTTAGAATGGCTTTTGCTTCTTTAACTAGCTTCAAGATGGTATTTGTAGACAACGAATTTGACATATTTAAGCATTAAACATGTTTATTTTTGCTTTACAACTATATCAAATCGCTTTCTGCGCAATTCAAGTGCTTTTCCAAAGGAGAAAAACAAAACATCCAACAACGGTGATAGGATTTTTACCACACCGCAAAGGGGTTAAGAACATCTATAAACTTGTAAGAATAACAAAGATATTGTAGTATAAATGGTTCTAGTAAGGTCGTTCTCCACAAGGAGTATTAAATAATTCGTACCAAACCAAATTTCAGTTAACTATTGTAAAACAAAGATTTGGAATGATTGATTTTATGATCTAATTTAATAAAAATAAATTTAATTAAAGAGAGTAGAACAATCTACAAGCACTAGGGATCCACTATCACTCTAACAATCTTATATAGTTCTCCCAATTACTTATGACCTATATATGCATATTTCGAAGGTTAGGTTTTCCTAAAATATGCCTACTTGGACTCCCAAAATAGAGCCTCTATCAAATACGCAATCCGTCTGTGATATTCAGATCAAATCTAAAAATGCATGACTCATTAAGTTTTGTGAAACCTTTTGAAAAACCATGCAACCCTTAAGATGTGATATTCTTCCTAAGTGAACTTGCACATATTAACCACAAAAAGCCTTCGTCGATTTTAGGGGCTGACCTTCGACCAAAATTGCATCAAATTACTTTTCTAAACATCCTAATGGTTGCGAATCATCAAGACACTTAGATAGTTTAAACCGGTGATTTTCAAAAACCTGCATGCATATTATCACAAGCAACTTGAAAAGAAACTACATATTCTTGCTAAGGCTCGTGGCCTCAACCCCTAGCAAAAAGGGAATTAATTACACATATTCATAATAAAAATCACAAAGTTCTTTATTGAAACAATAAAAGATCGAAAACACCTTGAATATAAAAGTTTGAAAGTCTCTACGCTTGACCAATTTCCTCTCTCAATATCGCACAGAGAAGAAGAGGACACAAAATAACCACGCACTACTTTTTTATTCTATCGCTAGAAAATAACCGTTTGGTAGAAAAATCTCGAATGTTGACACAAACACGCCAAGGGACACACGATTGTCTTCCAATTTGAATCACTCCAAAATTTATCTGTTTGATCACGTTTTGCTCCAGAGAAGGTCGAATGTCCTATATTGAAAATATAAAATAAAGTATCAAAATTCTACTAAAATAATTACCAAAATATATTAAGAATAAGGTAAAATATATGATGTGAAATTGAGTCATCAAACGGCAAGGGTGAGGGCGTGCCGATTTGCTAATATATAGAGGTGGATAATGACACCTCAATTCAACATCATATACACCAAAAAAAAAAAAAAAAAAACAGGTTACAAGTTAGTCACGTTAATTTTTCTTCAATAGAATAGACTACCAAGTAGTTTGATTATTCCAATTTTTATTCAAGAAATTGAGCGGTCGTGATTGAATTGAAAAAAAGCTATTTATTGAATTGAAAAAATACTATTTTTTTTTCTCTTTAACAATCCAATGGATGAAAGGGCAGACTAACTCGATTGATGTAGCTTTGATTCTTGTCCTAGTAATGCAGTTATCAAATATGTACATGCATAATTAATTATACTTCTTCGACTCAATTGAACTGTGTCGTTACCTCAAGAGTCATCGGAAAATTCTTGATAACCATTCACTTGAAACTAACACAATACTTGGTCCGCCAATGGATCTGTATGTGTATCACATAGTCAAACTAACCAAGGTTAATGCAATGGACCATTGACTACACTTTGTTAAATTCAAGGACTAAAATTGACCGAATTTTAAATCGTTTACTGAATCTAAACTAAGGTTATATAGCATAGGACTAACTAAAAATTTTACTCCAAAAACTCTATAAAAATGGTTAAAAAGATTGAGTTGTGCACATTAGAGTGTGATGAAAGGCTAATATTGTTCTACAGCAACACTGAAAAGACATGAAAAAATTAAATAAGTGATGTCATTACTGTCTTAGGTATCAGATGAATACAAGACAACGTCTTATATGTTTAATACGAAACAAAACACAATTAGAATAGTTAAAATTTAAATTAAACCTTGGAAGTAGCTAGACGCATGTTTATTTAATCTTCAACATGTATCAAAACAAGTTGTTAATTGGGGGATAATTACATAATTATTTGACACAAATACAACAGCCCAATTGACCGGTTGGATAAGGAAGACAGACAACAGTTGTTGGAGGACGGCCAAACTTGGTGCATGGTCGGATGCAGTCTTCCTTGGCTTTGCACGGACTTGACCCAGCAGGACATTCTCCACTTGGACCCTCACTCAGTCCTTGCTCTGATGTCTACATTTAGACACACACACACACACACACACCAAAAAACACGCGAAAACGAAAGTGTTTTAGTAAACGAGATAAAAACGATGTGCAAAAATCACAAAGAGAGAGAAGTTTTACCGAAGCATGAGCAAGGAGGATGAGAAAGCAAAAGAAGAGCGACGACAACAAGCTTCGACTACATTGTCGTTGTATTATCTTATATCCCTTCCAAAAGAACTTAATTTACAATATTTGACAAAATTCTGAATGTCAACATGCGCTTATTTATACTGTAATTGGGATGATTGCAATTAATAATATTACATGAAATAATGTAAATATTGACAAACATTTATCTCGTATTGACCATAAAATTATTATTATTTATTTATTGTAGGTAGAAATTTAATCTGCACTGGTAACACATGCATTGAACCAGATATGTATTTTGGCACTTTATTGATGATAATTTTCTGCTATAAATAAATAAAATACATGCATTGAACCTGCAATTCATGAAATCTCCGCCCTACTCCAAATCCATTTCATTAAAACAAGTTCCAATTTTTGAATCACTCTCTATTTTCCAGTTACTTCTTACAGAAATAGGGAAATATGATGGGAGTGGCAGCGGCAAGCCCGTCACTGAGCGTTAACCACTTGGGTTACAAGTTGCCCACAAAAACGTATTACAAGCAAGGAAACGAAACAACAAAATTTCCCGCCCCTATAGTTCCAAGCTGATAGGTATTTACTATTTACCTTACTATTACTATACAAATATAGATCAAAATTTCACCAAAACCATGTACATACGCTCTTGAACTGATAAACACGCCAGAGCGGTAAGAGAGATTGTTGAGTGTGTCGAGAACACGGCCCACTGAAAAATTCCAACCTCTTATATTATTAGACTTGATAAATTAGGTTGCGTTTGATAAACTAGGTTGTGTTACTGCCATACTGAAATTTTTTTCGAGCTTTAAGAATCTCCCAAGGACTCAGACGGTCAGAGCCCATGAAGTGCTTCACTCTCTGCTAAACCTGTTGTGGGCATAGATATCAATGAGGCTACTTCAATCGAGTAATTAAACAGTTAACGAATACAAGATAAATATATGTATTGCAGCTTGGTTACGAGAGAGAGAGAGAGAGAGAGAGAGAGAGAGAGAACGAAACACATAAAAGAAAGGAAAC
This sequence comes from Pyrus communis, assembly GCF_041283825.1. Lineage (NCBI taxonomy): Eukaryota > Viridiplantae > Streptophyta > Magnoliopsida > Rosales > Rosaceae > Pyrus > Pyrus communis. Next base: position 1,428,161 of record NC_142579.1, read on the forward strand.
CGCAATGAGATAGAACGGGACAACACATGAAAGTATAGCTTCAACAAAGATTTGATTTCTCATTAGATTCATTGCCACATAAAACTTCTGAATTCATGATGATTTTGACTCCAACTTCTTGAGTCAATCTGTTCTTCTGAAGTAGCAGGTTCAATTCAAACAATACTGTTTGCTTATACTGTTATCTACGTCTTCAATTGCGCTATTTATAATGTCAATCCTCAAACCATGTAGTTTGGTAAACATAATAACACCACAAGAAGTTGCAACTTTATAAAAACAAAGATCCTACACTAGCCGGCGCAATTCCTAACCTTGGATGCGTAGTATAGCCTTTAAATTTGTCTATGAGTTCTTATATGTCATATTTACAAGATTCTCAACCACATACCTTGAATGAACTCATGGACTGGAGGGTCTTCCATGAACATGCTTCTCATTCTTTACATCCTTCGAGGCAATGTACAAACTAAAGAATCGCAAATCTTTCTAGATTACCTGAGCATGTCTCCGCTGTGTAATTTTGGCCCGCTCAAAGCTGGTGAGATGCTGAACGTGTTACTGTTGCCATTGCCATAATTTGAAGGATGACCAAGAGGCATCGGCCTATCTGGAATCCGTGGCACCTCAATATCTCCCTCCAGCATTTTCAGAGCTTCCAAAATGGTAGGCCGTAAAGCCACCATTACATGAGCACACAAAATGCCGACCAGCAAATATCTCTCCATTATGCTCTTTGGATTCGAATTCGCATTATCCCCATCTCTCACCAACGAGAAGTCTAAAGCTTGCTCAGCTTTTCCAGATTTCACTAATGACCAAGCCCAATCTGTGATCAAAAAAGCACGAGGGGAACCCGAAGATGACAAATCAAGTGCTTTTCTCCCACACATAATCTCCAAAATAACCACTCCAAAGCTATAAACATCGCTCTTCTCGGTCAGCTGTCCATAAAGAGCATATTCAGGGGCTAAGTATCCATGAGTCCCTGCCACTCTAGTAGTGAGATGAGACTGGCCTTCCATGCTCTGTTTTACAAGCCCAAAGTCTGCTACCCTCGCTTTCATATCAGCATCTAGTAGTATATTTGTAGCCTTAATATCTCTGTGATATATCGCAGGCTTCACTCCATAGTGAAGATAAGCTAAACCCTTGGCTACATCCAAGATTATGCTCTTTCTTTGAGGCCAAGTCAAGGGTCTCCTTTCAATTCCGCTCTGACTACTAGGCTGAGAAATAAAGAGATGGTCATCTAGATTCCCATTCGGCATGTAATCGTAGACAAGGTATCTGTGACTTCCTTTCTCCTCGTAACTGTCTTCCCCCTCGACCACACAACACCCTCTAAGCGGGACAAGATTCCGGTGCTTCAAATTGCTAATAATCTCAACCTCATTGCAAAATTCAGCATCCCCTTGAAAATCAGATTCTATAACTTTCTTAACAGCAACCGTAGTCCCGTCCTGCAACACACCCTTGTAAACAACACCAAATCCACCTCGACCGATAAAATTCTTCTGCGAAAAGTTATTAGTAGCCTTCTCAAGGTCCTGAATTTTAAACCAAATTGAACCGGTGTTTGGTCTCACTCTAATCCTAGCATCTCGTTCATCCAAGTCAAAACCGGATTCCATTCGAGACCCTATAATCCTTTTGTTCCTCCACCTTCTATCATACCAAAAGTACAACCCCAACAAACTAGACATGACAAACACCGCAACCCCAGCGCCAGTGAGGCCGAAAACAAGGGCAGTATTGCTCTTTTTCGACGATCGCGCATTGGAGGAAGACAACCCAAATATACAGTTCACAACACCATTGCTTTCAGGGCCAAACTCATTGACAATACCAGCAGCATAAAGAATAGTAAAGTACCAACAGTCTTCAGTGTGAGAAGAGTTACCATCGGCGGCAAGCAACATCTTCTGAATGGCAAAGCCGGCGTCGACACAGCCCCCGCAGGAGGAGAGATCGGAGAGGTCAGGGTGGCAGGCGGAGTCGAGGACGGTGGAGTTGCCAAGCTTGGAGACCCAATCACTGGTGGACTGAATGTTGGCGCAGATGTTGGGGGAGATGACAAACTGGAGAGGGTCAAAGCAGTAGGAGACAAGATTGGGAGAGAGGGAGAGGGAGGAGAGCTTGGACTGGAAGTTTTGGAGGCAGGAAATGGAGGTGGGGAGGTTGGGGAGTTGGAAGAGGGAGGTTTCTTTGAGGTGTTGGGCGAGGGAGATTCCGAAGAGGGACAAAAGGGTTTGGCAGCAGGGGATCTTGGTGAGGTCCTCCGACTCCATTTGTGTGGTTTTGGAAGGAGGTTGGAAGTTTTTGCAGGTGGAGGAGTTGAAGGGGATTCTTAGGACATAGCTCAGATCCACTGGGCATGCTGCTGTTGTTGTTATATTTGTTCTGGGGGGAGGAGATGGTGCTGGTGCTTCAGCTGCTGTCGATGGAGATAAGGTAGAGAGAGAAAGTAGAGAGATAAACAACCAAAACCCAACTTCAAGTTTCATCATCTCTTCTCTTTGTCTGTTGTAAATTTCCAAATTTCTAAATTCCTAAACTTCAGATTGCGGGTTGTGTTTGTATCTAGTTGTAGAGAGAGAGAGAGAGAGAGAGAAGTTGTAGAGAGAGAAAGGAACTGACTTTCCTGTGCTGAGTTCGAGTTCTGAGTTGGGTTGATATTTCACTCCTCCTCTGAGTTTCAGAGATGAGCTTTAGGATTGGTCAGTCAAACCTCCTCTGTTTCTTTTCTTCTGGCTGCCGGGATGGTTGGTGTCACAGGAACCGTCAAAAGGCGCGTGGCCTAAACGGCCCTTTTTGTTGACAAGATTGGAGTACGATGTGCATGAACGTCACCGGTACGTGTTGGACTTATAGATCCGGTAATTGTATTAATTAATTATTAATTTGTGATTTAGATACATCTATTCTGTAGGATCTCTTCCGCTGAATTGTCTATACTTCGATTGATCATTTATAGGTCATCTTTACAAAAAAAACTAAATCTATTAAGACATTTTTTTTTCTTCAAGTACAACGATATATTTTATACTAAGAAGAGGAGGAGTGCGGCTTAAGCCACATAAATGGGCAACCTAATTTAGTATCAAAATTGCCATCCACGAAATTCAAATCTAAGACCTCTCACTTACAAGTGAAGAGGAATACCACTATATCATAATACTGAGATGACTATCCTTTAGTCTAATAGTCATAAGATTTGGAATTTGAGTGAAGAAAATGGACAAACGGTTTTGCATAGAAATATTAAAATGATTATCATTTAGTCTAACGGTTATAAGGTTTGGAATTTGAGTGATTTTTTTATAAACATGATACTTGAGGGAAGACTAAAAATAGATGATTTTGATCGTTAAAATACAGTACAAAATGAACCCTACAAAATGAGTGTCAAAATGTGTGTCAAAACATGTGTCCCTCGATCCTCACCCTTTATTTACAATTTAGATGGAGTCTCCGATCAAGCCCTAATAAGCTGGTAATTCAATATGGTGCTAATTTCTCGTTTGAGCTTGCTTTACAAATTAAATCTTATCATCATAAGTGTTTGTCTTTGAGGTCTTCATTCATGCATCTTTTTAACAAAATTCACTGAAATAAAAAATCATCTAGCGTTTTAACTATCAATGTGAATATTTCATGGTTAATCGGAAAAATTGTGATCGTCTATATATCTGCAGGTCACAGTTAGATAACGAAGCATATTCTGGTTTTGATGAAATTTTGCGGGGATGATCTTTTATTGATAACATAAGTAGTAGTTGGTTCATATTATGAAAATAATTGTCGAGGGGACTAGACAAATGATTAATGCCTTGTTAAGTCGTTGCTAACTAATATCGCTTGAGCACTCACATCTACTATTAATTTAAAAAAAAAAGAAATATGCTGGGGAGATCATTTTTAGACTACATTTGTAGACCATACGATGTGTCTCCAATAAAAAAAATAAGCTTGTTAATCAAGCATTTAGGTAATAATTCAATCTTTCCTTCCCCTTCATTCCTCTTACAAAACCCTAAATCCACAAATTCCATAGCCACCGGCCCTTTGGTCCGGCTCAAGGCCATTGGCAGTCCCTCTCTCCATTTTTTTCTCTAGCCTTTCTCCTTTATCTGCTCATGGACTATTGCTTCTCAATTTTTTGTCTTAGTATTTCGCCAATAAGTGTCTCCTTGGTGAGGTTATTTTTGAGTCTTTCTTCATGAGTATTTAATTTTGTATTTATGTGATATCGAATCATCTGGATCCACTTTGTTGGAATCAGTATCTTCGTTGATGGTGTTACTCGTAAAAATGGACACTAGTTCGTTCGTTGTCGTTGTTCATTATATTAAGGCTCTGTGCATAAAAGCTTTCATAATAAAATGGAGTTTATCTAGCTTTGGAGTGCCATCTCAATTCTCTTGAGTTTGGATGTGGATGATTTCAAGACCTGGATGTGTTTCTTTGCTTATTCTCGAGCATGTCTCGCCCTCAATCCACCAGTACGGTGACAATTAGATTGGCTAAGTTGGCATTTTATTTTATGTTAAAGTTTCCTTGGATTAAATATTATCTCGAATGTCCTCCTTGATATTTGTAATGATTCTTAATTTTATAATAAAACCGCTATCTAAAAAAAAAAAAAAAAAAAATTCAATCATCAACAATCATATTATGTTATTTACAAAATATAATTTTAATAAAAGTCTCTAGCATTACCCAAAAAAAAAAAAAAAAACACATTGGCAGATTGGCTACCTTTTCTAGGAAACTTCTTGTTATAACCATCTTCACAATGAAATAAAGAAAACCAAACTAATAAAAACTAGGATAAAACATTAATTACATATGCCTTTAAATATATAATATCAATTAATCCACAGTTGCCAATTAGCTACGATAGTGTGTTCGTCCCCGTTTCTCCAAAAAATGGACTAGTTTATAATACTAACTTGTATAATAAAAAACAAATTTATTAAAAGTAAACAACTAATTAGAATTAATTAAAAAAAGAAAAGAAAAAAAAAGAAATCAACGTGGTTTTAAATAATTACATGTGTATTGAAGGAAGCGGCTTGGACGGATCTACCCCTCTCACACACGCGAGGATGATGAGCATGATTGAACACACATTTCAAAACATGTGTATGGCTTCAATTGCCAAGCTTGCAAAGGTACCCTAAAAACAACGAGGTCCCAAGGGCTCTTAATCACATCCATAAATACGTCTACTCAAATCAAACGACTAATTGACTTCAAAGGCGAGATAACAGTTTATAAATTAACATATTAAAGAATGTCATGCATATCTCTATGAGTTATTGTCGTGTTCAAACTTATCAGGTTTAGAAGTACATGGTCTTTCACCGTGCGACAAGAAAACACCTCTATTTTCTTAGTTTGAATGACATAATCGGCTTTCGACACTTGTGTAGAATTCGTTTCGGAACAAACAAATTTTAATAACAAAATTACTTATTTAGTTAAAAAATCAAGTTATTTCCTATACAACCATATTCTATACTAAGACAAGGTGATTTGACTAAGCAACACAATGAAAAATCTGTAACTAAGTATCAAATTCTATTTAAATATTATATATCATCATTATTCAAATGAGTCGAACTTAAAACTTTATGTCAGAACTGAATATGTCTACATCACTTAGCAAAGAAAAATTAAATATGCTTTTAATAGGGGATTTGTATATTCTAAATCTTATAAATTATTTGTATTAAAAGAATAATCTTTTAAATTAATGATACTTAATTCAGTGGAATATGTTGATGCTCGAATATATACAAGCGCGTGGGAAATAATTTTGCCGGCTTTGGATAAGAATAGGATAGAACGCTTAAAAAGAAAAAGTCTGCCGGCTGCACGTAGCAATGCCCTATTATATAATGAAGGATCCTCTTCAGGTTCTCTTTGTGAGGATTTCGGAGGTCCTCCAATTATATATATTCATCATATATCGTGTGGTTAAAAATTATTATAAATTTTTGTAGGGATACTTTGGATGCGGTTCCTAATTCTTAACATTCTTTGATTAAAACCTTAATAGTATTCAAAGTTTGATCAAAGTCCTTTGACTTTGTACATCTCATTATATTACTATTAATATTTATATTTTTATAGTTTTGACATTAATTGTTTGATATTTTATGAGATTTATAATCCTATAAATTTAAAATCCCTCATTATATTATTATTAGAAACGGTTACAATAAAAAAATTCAAACATTTTGATTGAATAAATGGATAAAAACTATGTAAAAATAAGAAATAATAAATGGCAAAAGCATGTATCCATAGTGTTAAAAAAAATTGGTACATTTTACAAAAAAATGATACATTTCACATATAACAAAGTGGTACATTAATAAAGAAGAATGGGTACATTATAAATAAACTAGGGTAAAGATAAAGATTAGAAAATTATGAGTACAAATGAATTTTTAAAAAATATAGGCGCTAAAAGAAATTAATACATGGGTACAAAATAAACTAAAAAGAAAATACAAGAAATTAAAAAAAAATGTTGCAAATTAAAAAGTGGGTACAAACTAAAAATATAAATATATGATACAAAGTTTAGGCATAAAACATAAATATACCATATGTAATTTTTCTATCATTGATTAAATATACAATGTCACGTGACGGTATACATATGGGTACAAACACAAATAAAACTTTAAAAAATATGGGCACAAAAGAAACTAATATATGGGTACAAATTAAAAATGAAAAGAAAATTGGTACAAAATAAAAAATATTTGCAAATTAAAAATAGGTACAAACTAAAAATAAAAATATATGATAAAAAATTTAGCCATAAATATAAATATACTAATTGTAACATTTTTAACACTAAAGGAATATATTTAAAAATAAAAATATTTTATTATTCAAATAATTAATGATGTTATTAATACCCAAGGACCTTGGTCAAAAATTGAAAATGAATAGGATTTTAATCAATGGAGTAACAAAAAGAAGGATGTGAACCTAATTTTTCCAATTTAAAATTGAATATAAATAGAACCAGATAAAAACTGGCCGCACGATGTACGATGAACGAACGTGATTGGAGAATCCCCAGAATCCTCACAAAGAGGATCCAGAGAGGATCCTCATTGTAATATAATATATCGGTGTGGTAGCAAAAACTCATCGCCTTCAGATTTGACGAATGTGTACTTACAAAAGAATCAACATATTTGATCAAAGACCAAAGCCTCATGCCCACGAGGGGGATTTGACAAATGGTCTGATGCTTAAGTCAGTAACTCTGAATAGCAATGTTCTAAAAAAGGCCTAGGCGTTGGGCGATGGTGAGTCGAGGTGTTTTCTTGCAAATCGGTGGGAAAAATCGGATGGGCTTTAGGCGGCCGCCTAGGCGGGGCTAGGCGGTGCTAGGCGGTTGTTTTTTTTTTTTTAATGAAATTAAAAAATAAAATAAAAAATCCTATCTAAGTTTAAGTGGTTTAAAATTGTGAACTTGTTATACATGTGTCATCCTACAATACTCTTCACTATGATTATATGGCATATATGCTTAATGTGTTTTTAAATTTTGGACTTGTTGGATACTCTTTTTGCATTTTATCATTCTTTTATTATCTTATCCATGAATTTCATACGAGTATAATTTTTTATAAGTGTCAATATGCACTTATTTAAAAGATATATAAGAAATTTACCTAAATCCGCCTAGGCCGCCTAGGCACCCGCCTAAACCCCACCTAGCCGCCAAGGCGCTAGGTGCTAGCCCGCTGCCCGACTAGCACCTAGAGTTTTTTAGAACCTTGCTGAATAGAGTGAGTGTTTAGGTATCTGTAGCAAAAAGCTTCCCAAAATATGGTGAGATGAAGGTATTTATAGGAGTGGTCGGCCATAGGTTAGGGTTTTGCCCTACACATATATTGGCCAAGATATGTCATCGGTTTGATGAATGAGGAAATGATATTCCCAAGATATTAATTATGAGATAATATCTTGGTATGAGGATGAACATCCATGATTGATTGTGATAGGGATTCCTTACTGAATAAAGTTGATCTTTAATTGGCAATGTATGAAAGACAAGATTTAGTCGTGGTTAACTACTTGAACCTTCAGGGGTGCTGAGCTGAGTAAGGGAATATTTGAGAGCCCTACACATTTGATGAGGGCAATCTTGTCTTTCTTGAAAAGAAGTTCAAGCGTCATCATCTGATTTTTTGGGATTATTTTTGGCTCCACAAATGGGATTAATCCATGACACCACTTTTTTTACACAACTTTTGACGCACCTTCTTGTAGTACACTTCGTAATGTATTTCAACAATCTGAACCATCTATCTTTTAGGTCTTTCCTTAAAGATCATGTTTACCAAAAATACTCAAATTTGAAACCATATTATCGTTGGATTAAGGGTTTAAGGTTTCTTTATCGAACCATAATCGTCAATTTCCTCCACTACAAATGAATATATTAATGGTTTTGAATTTGTCTAATTTTTGCAATGATAATTTATAAATGATGTTTTAAAAAATAGACGATTCAAAGCAGTAAAATACATTATGAAGTAAGCCTCAAAACGTGTGTCACAAATTTTGTAAAACAGGTAGTGATACGATACGCCTATATATAATATATATTGAGCATCAAGGGCTCATGCATCTATCCATTGAGCACTCCAACTCAGAACATAGAACTCAGAACTTAAAACGTACACATTATTATAATTCCACTTGATCCCCCTCCCCTGGGTAGGACACAAGGACAAATTACATATTTGCTTGGTTTTAAAAATGCACGTGCAAAGTCTGTCACTACTGTGTATAAAACAAATAAACATAACCATCCAAAATTGTCCTTTTTAAGTGGTGGCATTGCTTTTCATCTCATTATTTACTGTTATTAGATGAATTGGATTCAATATTTTATTTCAAACTCATTTAACGAAAATCAATGAAGTGGTGAGTGAGTTGCTTCATTTATCTGACAATGGACATGAGAAAAACTAACATCAGTGACCGCTAATGCCAATGTTTCCCGTCCTCCACAATTTGTCCACTCAATGACAAATTTGGCGATGATTGCCATTCTGACTTCCACGCTACGGGGTTTTAAGTGGTATTCTCAACACATAGTTTGAGGAACCTCCTTATTTGATGAGTGATCTTCTGCTTGATGAATCTAATACTTAATTTTAATTGGAATGGGGCTTGAGGGGACGGGCAATGTAGCTCTATTAAAGAGTTAATCCTTTCTAATAGCTTTGAGTGATTCCTTCTGATTGTTTTGCGATTAAGAGAATAAGGCAACAAGAGTAGTTCGATGACCTAGTCTTATGTGCTGTTTGACTCGTCTAATCCTTTATTTTTTTCTCCTTTGTTTAATTTTCAGTTTACATCCAACATACTCTCATTCGTTATGCCATAATATAATGTCGATTTTCTTAAAAAAAGGTTAAAAAGCAAATATATTTCCTTTTTGACATATGTGGAAAAGTAATACTCAAATATTATTTATTTTTGTCAAATACTCAGATATTAATTAGAGACTTTAATTGAAATTGGAATAAAGTTAGTATGTGAATTTGACAATATGCAGTGTATTAGTTATTGATGACAATTACATGAAAACTTCCAACAGTGATACGCATGTGCCTAACAAAGTTGACATGAACGATCGATTTGTAACTAAATCAAATTATATTATACTCTATCCATATATATATATATATATTTGACATGATATTGTAATGAGACGATTTCATACAATATATTCTAGGTTTGATTACTAACGCTAGTGAATCACAACGATAGTGGCAAAAAATAAGTTGAAATGTCTCTATGAATCTTCCCGTCCACTAAAAAGATAGACTGTCGTTGTAAAATCACCAGCTGATCTCCTTTCATAAAGAAGGATACATGATTGGTCTCTAGAGATGTAACATCCCACATCGTCCAGGGGAATGGATCTTATAAGCCTTATATGTATATTCCTATCTCTACCTAACACGAGGCATTTTGGGGACTCCCTGGCTTCGAATTCCATTGGAACTCCGAAGTTAAGCGAGTTCAGGCAAGATCATTCCCAAGATGGGTGACCCTCTGGGAAGTTCTCGTGTGAGTTCCCAGAACAAAACCGTGAGGGTGTGGTAGGGGCCCAAAGCGGACAATATCGTGCTACGGTAGGGTCTCGGGTCGGGATGTGACAATTTGGTATCAGAGCCAATCCATGGTCGGAAGTGTGCCGACGAGGACGTCAGGGCCCTAAGGGGTGACCTTTTTGGGAAGTTCTCGTGTGAGTTCCCAGAAACAAAACCTTGAGGGTGTAGTAGGGGCCCAAAACGGACAATATCGTGTTACGGTAGAGTCGAGCTTGAGATGTGATGGGGGCCTGGGCCGAGATGTGACAAGAGAGGTGATGGAAGTACAGAAAATAGTGAGGTTTACTCGGAAATAACCTAAAAATAGAAGCGTTTTAGTGTAAATTTAAATAATAAAAAACGACATTACTTCATGCATGTCACAATAACACACACACTTTTGCCCCATCTCACCAAAGAAACAACACTCATATTTTGCCCAACAAAAGCTCCTAAGGAAACGCTTCTTCATCTTTGGATCCCCAGCCAGTCTCTTCCGATACCGATCGATCTACCTCCCTCCTCCCCCTCTCCTGCATGGGGGATCATCCACATTGAGCGTCGACGTCGGATCTCTACAACATGCTCGGAATATCGAATATCTGCAAAGGATACAAATCCTTTGTTATGAAATTGGCCCCCAACCATAAGCACGGAGACTCAAAGTTTGCAGACAACCATGACTCCACCAAGGTAACATGCACACATTCATAATCCCTAATCATTAATCATGCAATTAACACATCATTTACGAACGAGGAATTACGTTTGTTAAATTTAATGACGTGTTACATATTTGCAACGATTGTCTTTATAAATTTATCTATTAATTGACAGTTCAGTAATTTATCTATCAAATTTACATGTATCATGATCTTGAAAATTTTTCTAGCTTGTTCCTGATGTAAATCTATGCTTAATTTGCATAATGATTGTGATCCGAGGAACAGGACGACGAAAATTTTACAATTAGTTACCCAACAACGCCGGTAGGGGGTTTCGATAATCAACGAAGTATTGATGATAACTTCTTGCGCCGAAGTCTTTCAAGGACCTCGAGTAGAAGATGTAAGACACCCACACCGAGGAGCTTCTCAAGAAGTGCAAGCCGGAGCACCACTCCGACACCCTCGTCGTTGTCAAGAAATATGAGTCGAAGGAATGCCATGGAGACCGAAATTTCTGCTTCTGTTTCGAGAAATATGGGTCGAAGGAGCACTTCAGAGATGGAAATTCCTTCCCTTCTATCAAGAAATATGAGCCGGAGGCACCCATTTGAGACTGAAATACATTCTCCATCACCCACCACAGCATCAGCACCAGCCTCTCCAGCGCCTGCCTCTCCAGCTCCCGCTTCTCCATCACCCGCCTCTCCATCGCCAATCTCTCAAACGTCTAATGCCAGTAAATCAGGCACGTCTGATCAACCGGAGTCTTTATCAAGAAGTGTGAGCAAGAGGAGCACAACCCCGATTGTCTTCTCTCGTACAACTGCAAGAAAGAAACCTCGTCCGATTGAGAAGAAGCTTGCATTCACACTTGAAGAGTTGTGTCACGGATGCGTAAAGAAGATCAAGATCACAAGAGATGTCATCAACAATACTGGGTTTGTCGCTAACATTGCTGACAATTTCTTACGTAATTAGCAGTCTCTGTGTGTGTGTGTGTATATAATGATGTGTGTATGTGTATATATATATAGTGATGTGTGTGTGTATCTACAGGATCATTGTCCAAGAAGAGGAAACACTGAAAATAAACGTGCAGCCGGGATGGAGGAAAGGAACGAAGATTACATTTGAAGCGAAAGGCGATGAGAAACCAGGTTACCTCCCAGCTGACATACTCTTCTTGATAGATGAAAAGAGGCACCATCTGTTTAAGAGATCAGGCCGCGATGATTTGGAAATCGCTGTTGAGATCCCTCTGGCAGATGCACTGGGAGGCTGCTCATTTCCAGTTCCTCTGCTAGGAGGAGACAAAATGACACTTTCATTCGACGACATCATATATCATGGCTATGTAAAGGTCATTCCAGGACAAGGAATGCCAAAGCTTAAAGACCCAACAGCGAGAGGCGACCTCCGCATCACATGTCTCGTAAAATTTCCGACACATGTGAGCGATGAGAAACGAGCAGAAGCAGTTGAAATTCTACAAGATTGTTCTTATGATTAACAGTTCAAATATCTCTTCATCACATCTGACTTATGAGCAGAGGAGCCAACTAGCATTGTTCTTTTTCGATCTTTTCTCTACGGGACGAAAAGAAGAAAAAAATAGCACTTGTTGAATTTCTAATTGCATTGCATCTAGCCATGTACATAGCTCTCCAGTGGACCTATATAATGTGAGAACATACATATATAAATTCCTCTGAGAATTTTGTAAAAGATAGTGTTTGTAATGTATTTGTGCCAATCTTAGCAATCTTTCCTCAAGTTTGTTATTTTTCGGATACCGCGGTTAAGCTTCCAACTAGTTATCTTTCCTACAGAAACCCTACATGCTAAATCCCAAACTCCACATGCTTTACCCTAATCTTCCAACTAAATCCAAATGTTTTATGGATAGAAGCACAATTAGTACAACAATATGAATATGGCAGGTAACGTAAGATGGACTTGATGTGTTCCACACGAAAACAGCCTCGATTATGGCACTGAAAATCTTAAGACTCTAGCCAAACAACGGTAAAAGTAAGCCAGCCATTTACAGAAAACAAAACGAATTAAGTTTGATTTGATCTATTCCCTTTGTACTTTGTATGAAAAGCTTCATAAGGACTATCAATTTCCCTAGTACTCAACACGTTTGTGTTTTCTTTTGGTAAAGAACAACAAAAATCAAGCACAGATGAGAACTGCGTTTCAAATTCGTAACCTACAGGTTATTGCACCTCAAGAGCTTGAGTTTTTCGATGGCGGGTGCTGCCCAGCAAGAAAAGGTACTTCTACCACTGTTCCAGTAATGCCATCTCCAACAACTATGGTGTCTCCCATTTTACTTCTTACACACGCTCTCAATTTATTTAACAAATCATATATTTTTATAAAATGATGAGTGACGACGAAGATAATGTTGAGCCAATGGACTCAACAAGATTCCGTACCTCTTCTTCTCTTACGGATCTGAAAGACTGCACACGTTTCGGGCTCAGCAGCTCGAAAATACAAATGTTTCTGAGCGATCTCGATAAATCTCCATAAGGAGTAAAGACCATGCTTCCTTGACCATAAGACATAATCTCTGCCACCAAAACCATAGGACTCTGCGCAAATGCAAGCTCATGTGTCTGCCACCAATATCACACAACTTTCACATCGATAACAAAAGTTCCAGAGAAAAAAAGCAGCACCTTATCGTTGAAATATCCCACATCGACTGTATCTATAAGAAAAGAAGAGTTTAAATATCATAACTCCACCCTAACTAATATCGAACCCTTTTGTGATAAAACCCCACACATGTCGGACTGTGCAGGTAATAATTAACAAGTTGCCGATAATATATATTGGTGTTGTTGGAAGTGCGCCTTTGGCCCGTCTCTCTAATAATTTGACACTTGTAAACCTAAAAAAAGCACAGAAATTTACTTACTCAAGAAAAAAATGTAGTCAAGATGAACGAAAGGTAAGAAGCAAAAACACAAGCGAACTTTGGCCTTGTTCGATTGATTGTGGTACATATAGGCTGTGTGTCGCATCCATCGAACTTTGCAGCTTATTCGGGTATTGTTTGTCCGATACATCATTTCCACGTTATAGGGAGCGATTGTGCAGGTGGCAAGTCTTAGCTGATATGAGGAGCCTTTGAAGTGGCAGACAGATGATTAGGTTACACCTGTATCTTGCCTTGTATTTCCTTTGAACTTTCTATTGAGAGATTTTGATTTTAGTGTAGATTTCTTAGGATGGATGGTAGGTTATATGAAGAAAAAAGAAAGGATTAAGTTGTAGATAATGTCACGTGACACGCCGTGATTCATTAAAAATGTTATCGAAATCTATCCTCAAATATCCTAAACAAATGATGACACGTGGAGCAACGAGATTGGTTAAAAATCTTATCGGAAATCTATCTTCAACAATTCTAAATAGGCAACGACATGTGGTGCGACAAAATTAGATAAAAATCTTATTGAAATCTATCCACAAAATTGTACTTTCAGATAATAACAAATACTAATATTTTAATACGAATTGCCTGAGATATTCAGTTTATAGGTGAAGATGCAATAGGTAATTACTGTTAATCAAAAGTAGTAACTATTTACTTGAGGGGGTTGAATTACCTATGGTCATAGGAAGCTTTTACACACTGCAACTGCTCTAAGGAAAGAAGCTTGCGGCAAGGGAAGCCGTGGTTGGATATTTTTCGAACTTTTAATATTGTAGTGGGAATCCTTTTTTGGCGCCGGTTTTGGTTACTTTCAAATTTTTTTACCATGTTTGGTCCTTGTCAAGTAACATGGTCCCCCCAAATGTGATGGCAACACGTGGCCAAATATGCAGACACACGCTTTAGTATGACTACGATAGTAATACTAATACGTATGGTAGAATAGTTGATGGAGGTAGAACATTCGATCAGATTAGTATAGAGTGTGTGAAAGAAATCAATTTTTATCACATTACTTTAGTCTAAAGTAGGGGGAAAAAGGCACTGTAGATGCCATCAATTCGTTGCCACTTGATTTCACTCTATTTACAACAATGCCAGCTTGGTAAGGAGGGTAATTCTCAACAATTCAGAGGGTAATTTTGTCCGTATGGTTTAGCACATAGCCACTCGATTTCATGATATTTACAACAATGCCAGCCAAATGGGGCTGGGTTGGGAGGGTAATTCTCAAAAGTTCAAGGGTAATTTTGTCTGTTTTGTTTTGCACTCGATGAGATCGACATCTATGTGGAAAGTCGAGGGAAGATGAAAGGTGCGTGGAAAGGAGATGGGTTACAAGAGAGAGCCCTTGGCTTGCAGAGAGGGAGGGAGAGAGAGAGCTTGCGGCTTGCAGAAGCACAATGATAGAAGAAGAAGGTATTTATCAAATATAGCCAAATATTAGCCTCTAATTTCAAAAATGTTAGTTTTTATAAAAACTTTCAAATATATCCAAAATATCACTTAAATAGACACAAATGCCCTTAATTCATACAAATAACTAATTGTTGATTAAAAGATTCTTGTGCGATAATCAAGTGGTGCTTTCACTAATTTTTCTAATTTGCACCTGAAGAATTTTTATCCTGTAAACCTTAAAATATGCTATTTTCACTTTCTAAGAACACAACAAATCTCTTGATTCACTACCACAGTCAATGATAACTTTCAAAACAGAATCCGGACACGGACAACACCCTTAATAATGCAATGGTGGAAAATTAAATACGAAGCACATATAATCCAAAGGAAAATTGAGATTAATAATGTTACAAAAATTGACAGTTCATTCTTCCATAAATATTCAATTGAATGAAGAAACTACAAAAGCAAAGAGAAAACATAGACGAGGAAAAGTGCAAAAAATTCACCATCTACACTCATCTTCGTTTAGGGGTGCACAATTCTTCACCAACAGTCGATGCCTTCACTAGGTCTCCTCCAATTTTAAGGTTTAACAGTGAGAACTCTTCATCTAATAGGGTTTTGGTTTTTTAAGTCAAGTCTCTAGTAGGAGTGTTCTCAGTTTCCATCAAAATTAGAGAGTTGAATGGTCTGGAATGGTGGCTCTCAAGGGTCTATGGCCCTTGCAAATATAGGGAAAGACAAGATTTCTAGGAAGAACTAGCTGGCCTTTACGGTCTTTGCGGTCCAAGATGGTGTGTGGGAGGAGATTTTAATGTGGTGAGGTTCAAAAATGAGAAGTCAAACGGGGGAAGGTCCACTGCAAGTATGAGGATTTTTAACCAATTTATCTAGGATTCCGAACTTATTGACCTATATCTGCTCAACGCTCAGTTCACTTGGTCTAATTTTCGAGAAGAAATAGTTTGCCGAAGATTAGACAGATTCTTACTCTCTGGTGGTTGGGAGGAGTCGTTTCCAAACGCAAGGCAAAAGGCTTTGGCAAGGATAACCTCTGATCATTGCCCAATCGAATTAGATACCAACAAGGTGAAGTAGGGGCTAGGCCCTTTTAGGTTCGAGAACTCATGGGTACAACATCCAGACTTTAGAAACAATCTCAAAGAGTGGTGGCATTCTGCGATAGTCAAAGGTTGGGAGGGTTACAAAATTTCCAGTAAGTTAAAAATTATTCAAAAGAAGTTGCAATCTTGGAGCAAGGAGGTCTTCGATGACACTGAGAGAAATCTTAAGGAAGCCCATGCCAAATTAGAGGAATTTGACTTTAAATGTTAGTGATTTATGGGTTAAAATATTCATTTGTTGGTCATTCATGTTTTATGCTGCAACTTTACAACTCCATACCAATCTATCGTCATGTTTTCTCATTATACGCAATCGGTGTAAGATATGGAAAAAGATTTTGTACCCTCTTATTATCATCCATTTCCATCATCTCCTTTCACACATTATTTTTTGTCTTATTATCTCTATAAAAAAATTAATATAAAATATTGACGGGACTTAACCATGACCATTCAAATAAGAAGGCATGAAAAGATAAAAAAATTAGAAGGGTAGAAAATTCTGCTACTTAAGATATTTGCCATCATTTTTGCAGATAGGATTATGTTGCCGTACGTGTACATATATCTTTCTATATCGGGCCCACACTTGGGGTATCTTTACGAGGATCATTCAAACTCTTTATTCAGCTGCGGGCTGTGGCTCTTGAAGAAGCTCAAGAACACACACTACATTCATCAGCTTACGTTCACCAATGATCCAGATCTTCAAAATACGTTTTTTACAAGCTGTGTATAGTACTGAATTCCTGTATTTAATGCACTTAGCTTAGCCATCAGGTGTTAAGCTTCCTTGAATCTCGGATGGTTCCTCAGGGAGGGCAGATTTGTGGGTTTTTGGTTTTTAGGGTTTCACGATTGGTTTGCTCCCGGAGGTTGTTACGCTTCCTTGAAAATCTGCATCTTTGCATTTCTTATGTGCTTTGTGTTTGTGGTTCTATATGGTTTGATGACCTTTTCCTCAAAATTTTAAATATTTTTCTATTTAATTTGAACTGTTAAGATGTTTTACATTGTGGATTCACTTATAGAAGCTGCACTCTCATTGTTTAGGTGTATAATGAGTCGATTCGTAGGCATTAATGTATGGCGGAGAAAGCATGGAAGAGAGATTTGGGATTAGGGATAGGGAAACAGAGGAAAAGAATATGATAGAGGAATGGGTTCAGTTCATTTTCACTATTTTTTTAACTGATTTGGGATTTTGTTCGGGTTGGAGGCCATCATTGGCGTTTTTATGTTGTTCTTGCGATTTTGTGTGGTAGGGTTTCTAAATTTTGTCGTTGATCATTTGGTTTTTTGTGTGTGTTGGTTTGTTTGCTTTGCAGGTTGTGTTTGTGCTGGGACAACATTTTCCACCTTCTATTTGCACTGGGATGACTGCGTTTTAAAACTGTTGAGGGTGAGATTTCCATATGGAAACATTCCATTTTTTTCCAAATATGTGCATTTAGTTATCTTTAATTTTAAAATTTAGAAATTAAATCGTTATTTGAGTAAAATGTTTTCCATTGCTCTCAAACCCTAGACTCCAGTCGAACTCACTTCCTTCAAGGCCACTTCAGCTCTTCGACTCGCTGCCCAGAAGATCAAGCTCTCAAGGTTTGATGTTTCATCAATTTCTTGCCCCTCAACGATTATTTTGGTCTTTCTTGCGTACTGATTTTTTTGTTTTTGTTCATTTTATTGACGAAGAGAACAACGCCTTTTGTAATATTTGCAGTCATTTACGCACAGATTCATAAAGTGGTGTTAACGAGCATGAGGCGAGGACTCCATATTTCCCTCTTGCTTTGCTGTACTGGACGTGCTACGTGATGGAACTGCGGCAGTGCTCTTCAGCTGCTTTGTTCTTCAATCATGATATGTTGCTTTTAATTTTTGGGGCAAAGCTTAAAGGAGATTGTGAAATACTGCAATGGGGTCCTCCCCCAACAAAGCCGTCAGTGGCCTCCTCGCCCAAGGTCCTCTGCCTATTTCTCTCCCCTCACTTTGTCTCTCTAAAATTTCAGATTTATTTCTCTAATTTTTTTAACTTGAAGATTTTGGTTTTTTCTATTTTGGTTCTGGGCACTTTGTCTCTCTCACTCTGCAAATTTGAGCAGCAAAGCACACATCTTTGTGTTCTTCACTTCAGACAGTTCCGTATTACAGGTACATCCACTTTCTATCTATCTTTTTTTTATCTTTTCTGTAAAGTGATTAGAGTTGTTTCGGTTATAATTGTGTCAAGGTTGTAGTTAGGATTGAAATTATTGATTGTCCAGTTTTTGCTATGTGGAATTGGATGTGGGTTTTGTGTTAAAAGTCAACAATTTGTGTGCAATAATAGGGATTGAGTTTCAAAGTTGTGTGCTTTGTGCATCAATTGGTGAATTAATTTGATTGGTTCTGTTTTTTGAGATTGAAATTTGAAACAAATATTCATGTTTTTGTGGCGTAAGTTGGTGAATGAATTTGATTGGTTTTGTGTGCCTACGCTGTTAAAGAAAAGCAGAAACAAAACCAAACGAAAAAGAAAATTAACAAGAGTGATCGAGCAATGATGAATAACCTTAACAACGTCGGTGACCCTGAGTAGCGTGAACTCGAATTATAGGTACTGACCTTTCCTTTTTGTGTTGAATTTTTTTTTTTTAATGATTTAGGGTCAGATTTGAAATGGGGAATTGCTGCGGTTGTAGGAGAGCTTGATCATGGTGATGCAGGTACAAGAAAAATTGAGGTGTTAATTTGATTTTATGTTTACTTTGGAGTTTTGGATAATGATCATGAATTTTGGTGCAAGGTATGAGATTTGTTTAATTTTTTGCTTTTATGATTTTATTACTGGATTGGACTAGCTGGGGGCTATGGGTCTCTTCGAATTTGGATATTCTAGGGTTTCTGACGAGTTTTCTGTTTGTGGTTTTGGTTTTTAGGGTTCGGATTTTGAGTGTGGCTATAGTTTTTTGGGGCTTTTGTGTGTAGGCTTCCAAGCTTTTTGTGCTTGGGCTATATAATTTCAGATTTTCCCTTTTGATTTCTTTTTTGAAGAAAATTTTAATTTTGTGTGCTCTGAAGGTTGAATACGTAGGGATCTATCTGTTTTTATATTTTTGTGCATTTTGAGAATAACGTTTCCTGTTTTTTACGGTTTTGTATCATATTTTATGAGTTTGTGCTCTTTCTTTATCCTTGCACTAGATTTTGCATTCCTTGGTGGGAAGTCAATGGAAACCCTACTGCTTGGATTTGGCTCTCCATTCACATTGAACACATAATTGATAGGAGCATATTTATACGCCTTAGTTAGCTAGTTCTTATGCATTTTTGTTATGTTTTCTTTGTTAAAGTAGTCTTTTAAGCTACTTTCATGTGTTTTCAGGTTTAAAGGACATATTACATGAAATGATGCAATTTGGAGCTTTTGGAGCAAAACTGAGCTGGAATGTGGTGTATGCAAATGGAGCGCGAGGAATGGATGAGGTTGAAGGTCAAAGGAGCTTAAGAAATGAAGAAATGAAAGTGAAGAGCAAAGAAGTCGGAATTGGCAACCAAAGTTTCTAAAGTTGGAAGTTTCTATTCTTGGAGGTTTCCATTTTCGTGAGTTTCTATTCTTGGCTTTGGGCTTTTAGATGACCTAAACCCTAACTCCTTGTGGACCCTAAGCCCATGCCGCACCTAAACCCTAATCCATCAACCCTAAGCCCATGCCGCACCTAATGTTCTAGAAACCCTATTTTCTGGTGGATTTCCAACCCCTTGCCGCACCTAAACCCTAGCCCATTTGTCTAACCTGATTTCTTTAGGGTTTGGCTGCCTATATATATATATGTTTTACCACCATGCCGCAGGGGAACCCTCTCCACAAATCAGAAATTCGTCAAAAATATATTCAGCCCCCTTGCCGCAGCCTTCCTCCACCAATCTGCCATATTTTCACACTTTGCCGCAACCCCCATGTCCCCTAAACACTACCATATCATTCCTTTCCTACTCATCCATCTAAATAACCCCTAGAACCTGTCCTAGTTCTTGTGCCGCAGACAAGAGGAGGAGAAAAAGCTTGGGACGTTCATGCCATTCTATTGAGGATTGCTGGAACGTTTTAGGTGTTGTCTTTCCGTTGAATTCCATGTTTAATTTTGATATTCTTTGTGTTGTGAGTATGAGGAACTAAACCCCCTTGGTTAGGGGGGAATTCGAAACCATGTACATGCTTGCAATATGATTTGATTACATTCAGTTGTTATTTCATAAGTTGTGGATTCAATTCGTTCATCTATTTGATTGATAACTTATTTGTGTATGTTGATTGAGAGTGCACGCTTAGTTTTCATGCATGGATATGATGCTAGATTATGAGGGAGTTTCACCTAATAGTTACAATCTTATAATCACAAGTAGTGAAGGTCGCTTGAAAACGATCGCGTTGAATGAATTCTTAGCATAAGTTGCATGCAATTCATAGTAACGAATGCTTCGTCAATGCTTATGTTTTTCATAGAACTTAATGATTCTTGCTTGTATCTCTATTATGCAATTCATGTAGGGAACTTGTAGGGAATGTTTTGAGTTGTCGTATGCAATCATCCAACTTAATAACTTGTGGAAAAACTGAGGGTTAATTAGTGCAATTCACGGTTAATCTGGGGTGTTGAGTATTTATAATTTATTGGAAGAACAACTGAAAATCATTTTGTTTGCAAGTGTGACATGTGTGGAGAAGAACCTCCTAACTAGCCTTTTATCCATCCTTTTTATCCAAAAACATTCTACAATCTGTTTAGTTTAAAGTTTCTGTTTTATGTTAAATTTTCGTCCAAAACAAATCCCCTTTAATTTGAAGTCTTAGATTAGTTAGAAAGTGTTTTGATTTGTGTTTCTAAGTATTTTGATTCAAGTTTTCACCCAATTTCGTCCAAATTAGTGTAGGTGCTCAAAACTGCCCAGAAAGTGGTTTTTAGGCAGTTTTGAGTCTTTTAGTTGCTGTTTTGGGTTTTAGGTTTGTTTAAGTGTTTTAACTTTTAGTTTTGCATTCTTTAAGTCGAGTTTAGTATTTTAAACCTTGTTTTTGAGTTTTTAAGTCAGTTTCCAAGTGTTTAGCAATCCCTCCTAATCCCCGGTTTAGAACGATCCCTACTTACATCTTTACTACAATTTGACAAAAAGAGGGTTTAATTTGTGTGCTTATTTATTTCGCATCAAATTTTTGGCGCCGTTGCCGGGGATTAGCAACTTTGCTAATCCCTTGGATTGTTATTTTCGTTTTTCTTATTAGATCAGATTCTTATGTTATTTTGTTTCTTGTTTTAGGTACTTGTTTATGACTCGGAGTTCTAATCCGGTTCACGAACATATTTTAGACTTTGACGACGATTTTGAGCGTGAGTTGAGATGTAAGAGGAAGAACCCGGAACCTAGTGAATCAAGTGCAAGTTCCGAGTCCGTCTCTGAATTTGAAGAAGAGGAGGAGGAAGCCACGGCAGGGATATTTGAAGAAGTCCAAGGCATGTCGGTGGACAACTGTACACTCAAGGAGCTTGCAGCTTCGGGATTGGGTAATGCCGCACCCTTGTGCATTCAATACCCCACGGCTGCCCAAGGTAAGACGGATGAGTTTGAATTAAAGTCAAGTTTGCTTCATCATATTCCTAAATACCATGGCTTGTCCATGGAAGATCCTAACAAACATTTGAAAGAATTTGAAGTAGTTTGCTCTAGTATGACTCCCGTCACTGTTGACGGAAATATCTTGAAGATGAAGGCTTTTCCATTCTCTTTGATGGATAAAGCCAAAGATTGGTTATATGAGTTAGCTCCCGGCACTGTCACTTCTTGGGAGAGTATGAAGAGAGCGTATTTGGAGAAGTTCTTTCCAACTTCTCGCATCATCCTCCTACGCAAAAAGATAAGCGGAATCCAGCAAGAAGAAGGTGAGTCTTTTCCTACGTATTATGAACGATTTAAATCACTTGTTGCTTCTTGTCCACAGCATCAGATGAAGGAGGAGTTGCTCTTGCAATATTTCTACGAGGGTCTTCTACCTCTAGAACGTCAAATGCTTGATGCTTCGGCGGGTGGAGCATTGGTGGACAAGACGCCCAGGGATGCCAATGTCTTGATCGCTAACCGAGCATTGAACGCTCAACAATACGAAGGCGTTGGACAGAGGAGTACCCCACGACAACACCAAGTCAAAGAGGTAAGTGCCATAACCGAACTTCAAAATCAAATGGCTAACCTTACTACGTTGCTTTCTCAGGTGGTGGAAGGTCCAAAAGTCAAAACCGTAGCTTCTTGTGGCGTATGCTCCATGCAAGGACACCCTACGGACAAGTGCCCACAATTAATCGAGAATGGAGGGTGGGAGACACTCAATGCCGTGGGATATGGCAACCAATACCAATCACGTGGTGATCCGTTCTCTAATACTTACAATCCCGGTTGGCGTGATCATCCGAATTTCAAATGGCGAGACCCCCAACAAGGTCAACAACAAAGCGGATTTAGGCAACAACCCCCGGGTTTCTATCAAAAACCGTTGGCATCACCACAAGCCCAAGCACAACCTGCCCAAAGCAATGTAGGTAATTCAAGTGATAATGATAAGATTTTTCAATTACTTACTACTTTGACGCAGGAAGTCCAAACTCAAAACAAAGAGAGGCAAATCTAAGACAAGAGGGTGGACAACTTGGAGAAGCAAGTGGGACAGATTGCCGAGTTCATGGGGCAATTTCGTGAGCAAGGAAGGTTGCCTAGCTCAACGGTGGTCAATCCGAAAGGTGGATTTGAATATGCAAAAGCTATGCATTTGCGAAGTGGAAAGCAAGTCGGATCTGACCTCAAACCATCCAAATCAAGTTCCAACGAGGAGGACGAGTTGAGAATTGAAGAGGAGGAGCAAAGGCCACTCACGGTCAAGGTGGAACCAAATGTGCCGCAAGTTCCAAGTGATCCTAAACCGTCCAATTCACCCAATAAAGGTAAAAACGTGTCAAGTTCAGTTCCTACTAATGCTTTTCCTTTGAATGTTCCTTTTCCTAGTAGATTTAAGCAAACAAAAAAAGAGGAAGCGGAAAAGGACATTCTCGAGACGTTTCGCAAAGTTCAAGTCAACATACCTTTGTTAGATGCAATCAAGCAAGTTCCGAGGTATGCTAAGTTCTTGAAGGAGTTGTGTACCACTAGGAAGAGGATGTCGACTATGGAAGTGGTAAAGGTAGGTGAAAATGTGTCCGCCATCTTGCAACGCAAACTACCTCCCAAATGCAAAGATCCAGGTAGCTTTACCATTCCTTGTGTCATTGGGAATACTAGATTTGAATCTGCCATGCTTGATTTAGGTGCTTCTATAAATGTTATGCCATATTCCATTTATGCATCTATGAACTTAGGAGCATTGAAAAAGGATGGGGTAATAATACAATTGGCCGATAGATCTAACGCCTATCCAAAGGGAGTTTTGGAAGATGTTCTTGTGCAGGTTAATCATTTGGTCTTCCCGGCGGATTTCTATGTCCTCGAAATGGATGAATCGGACCATGCTCCTTTGCTGCCTATTCTACTTGGAAGGCCATTCATGAAGACGGCCCGGACGAAGATTGACGTGTATAGTGGAACTTTGTCCATGGAATTCGATGGGGAAGTTGTTAATTTTAATCTTTCTGATTCCATTAAATACCCTAGTGAGGACCATTCATGTTTTTCTATTGATATAATTGACTCTTTGGCGCAGGGATATCTCGACGATTTGAATGACGATGCGCTTGAAAAAGTCATTACACGAGGCATGGAACTCAAAACAAAGGGGGCAGATTGCATGCATGCCCACGGCATACAAGAGTCATTCCATCCCGTGCCCCCTAGTGAGGAATTACTTGAAGTTGTGGCTGCCCTTGAGTCCTCACCTAAGCTTGATGGTAAGTATACTAACCGTGAGCCCATTCCCATTTCGACTAACAAATTGCTTCCATCTATAGTTCAGGCACCTACCCTTGATCTCAAACCATTACCGGGCCATTTGAAGTACATTTTCTTGGGAGAAAAGGAGACATTACCGGCCATCATTTCTTCATCACTCACGGCACAAGAAGAGGAGAAACTAGTGCGTATTTTGAAGGAATTCAAATCTGCCCTAGGTTGGACATTGGCCGATATCAAAGGTATTAGTCCTGCCACATGCATGCATCATATATTTCTTGAGGAGGGGGCCAAACCAACTAGAGAGGCTCAACGCCGTCTTAACCCTCCGATGATGGAAGTTGTGAAGAAGGAGATAATCAAGCTGTTAGATTGTGGAGTTATCTATCCTATCTCGGATAGTAAGTGGGTTTCACCGATCCAATGTGTGCCGAAGAAATCTGGAGTGACGGTTGTGGAAAACGCGGAGAATGAGCTAGTGCCCACTCGAATCCAAACCGGTTGGCGTGTATGCACTGATTATAGGAAGATAAACGCCACCACGAGGAAGGACCACTTCCCATTGCCGTTCCTAGATCAAATGTTGGAAAGGTTAGCGGGTCATTCATTTTATTGTTTTCTTGATGGATATTCTGGTTATAATCAAATTGTTATTGCCCCAGATGATCAAGAAAAGACTACTTTTACATGCCCCTTTGGTACATTTGCTTATCGTCGCATGCCATTTGGTTTATGTAATGCACCTGCTACATTTCAAAGATGCATGATGAGCATATTTTCAGATTATGTTGAGAAAATTATTGAGGTTTTTATGGATGATTTCAGTGTGTTTGGTAATTCATTTGATGATTGTTTGAGTAATCTTAGTTTGATTTTGAACCGTTGTGTTGAAACAAATCTTGTGCTTAATTGGGAAAAATGTCACTTCATGGTTAAACAAGGTATTGTTCTAGGACATATTATTTCTGAAAAAGGCATTGAAGTAGATAAATCTAAGGTAGAACTGGTTCGTCACTTACCCTCTCCAACTTCGGTTAGAGAGGTTCGTTCGTTTCTTGGTCACGCAGGTTTTTATAGGCGGTTCATAAAGGATTTCTCAAAGATTGCACAGCCACTATGTCGATTGCTACAAAAAGAGGTGGCGTTTGAGTTTGATGATGCATGCTCCACGGCATTCAAGCACCTCAAGGAGGCTCTCACTGCGGCTCCCATTATCACACCTCCAGATTGGAGCCTTCCATTCGAGTTGATGTGCGATGCTTCGGACTATGCGATTGGTGCTGTTTTGGGGCAGCGAAAGGACAAACAACCTCATGTTATTTATTATGCTTCTAGAACATTAAATGATGCTCAATTAAATTACTCAACAACTGAAAAAGAATTACTTGCTGTGGTATTTGCATTAGATAAGTTTCGGTCATACTTACTTGGGACTAAAGTCATTATTTTTACTGATCATGCAGCTCT
The DNA here is from genome assembly GCF_041283825.1 of Pyrus communis. Classification (NCBI taxonomy): domain Eukaryota; kingdom Viridiplantae; phylum Streptophyta; class Magnoliopsida; order Rosales; family Rosaceae; genus Pyrus; species Pyrus communis. The sequence continues at coordinate 1,453,836 of NC_142579.1, forward strand.
CAAGTATTTGCTCACAAAAAAAGAGGCCAAGCCTAGACTAATTCGATGGCTGTTGCTTCTACAAGAGTTTGACATTGAGATTCGGGATAAGAAGGGCGTGGAGAATGTGGTGGCTGACCACCTAAGCCGCATGGTGCATAATGAGGAGTCCCTACCCATTGCAGAGACATTCCCCGATGAACAATTGCTGTCCATAAAGGTTAGTACACCGTGGTATGCTGATATAGTTAATTTTTTGGTGTCAAAACGTATTCCAAGTGAGTTCAATAGGCACCAACGTGACAAACTTAGGCATGATGCACGGTTTTATGTGTGGGATGATCCATACTTATGGAAATTTTGTCCCGATCAGATCATACGTCGTTGTGTGCATGATTCTGAATGTCATTCAATTTTGAGTTTTTGTCATACATATGCATGTGGAGGGCACTTTGGCACACAACGCACGGCCCTCAAAGTGTTACAATGTGGATTTTATTGGCCTAGTATTTTTAAGGATGCTAGAACGTTTTGCTTAACATGTGATAAATGCCAAAGAATGGGTGGCATTAGTGCAAAGGACCAAATGCCGCAGGTTTCTATCCTAAATGTTGAAATTTTTGATGTTTGGGGTATTGATTTTATGGGTCCTTTCCCTTCATCGTATGGTTTCATGTATATTTTGCTTGCGGTTGATTATGTGTCAAAATGGGTGGAAGCCAAGGCCACCCGGACTAATGATTCTAAAGTGGTTGCAGATTTTATTAGAACTAACATTTTTGCAAGGTTTGGAATGCCACGAGTGATCATTAGTGATGGAGGGTCGCACTTTTGCAATCGGACCATTGAAGCGTTATTGAGGAAATACCATGTCACCCATAAGGTTTCTACACCTTACCATCCTCAAACGAATGGCCAAGCCGAGGTTTCCAACCGAGAGATCAAGCAAATACTTGAGAAGACCGTTGGGCCAACAAGGAAGGATTGGAGCTTACGGTTAGATGATGCACTTTGGGCGTATCGTACGGCGTACAAAACCCCCATTGGGATGTCCCCCTTTCGACTTGTCTATGGTAAGGCGTGCCATCTTCCCGTTGAATTGGAGCACAAAGCACTTTGGGCCATCAAGAAGTTTAACATGAACCTCGATGAAGCGGGAAGTCAAAGGAGATGGCAATTAAATGAGCTTGATGAGATAAGGCACGAGGCGTACGATAATGCAAGCATTTACAAGCAAAAGACCAAAGCTTTCCATGACAACATGATCCGTGGGAAATCATTCTCAATTGGGCAGAAAGTGTTATTGTTCAATTCCCGATTACGTTTGTTTCCCGGTAAGTTACGTTCTAAGTGGATTGGACCATTTGTTATTACTAATGTTTTTGTTCATGGTGCAGTCCAAATCCAAAGCTTGAAAACGGGACATGAATTCAAGGTGAACGGGCATCGTTTGAAGCCCTATTATGACACCTTTGTGGAGCATGCCGTGGATGACATACCCTTGGAAGCTGTGGGCCTTAGTAAAGAGTGAATGAGGTCTTCGTCCGGCTGTACGACGTAAAAGCAAGCGCTACTTGGGAGGCAACCCATGCATTCAACAAAGGAAGACCTAGAAAGCACTCCAATTCCAGATTTGCGTTCCTAAACCCTTCTCTTTGTTGATTCTTTCTAATCTGCCTATTTAGTTGTTTTACTTGCTGTTTGTGTGTTTCTTTGTGTGATTCTATGCTTAAAACATTGAGGACAATGTTTGATTTAAGTGTGGGGGGGGGGGGTAACTAAGTGTTTTTTTATGCAAATTCGTGGGATTTTATCACCCATTATTTCAAAACTTGTTCCTTGCTGTTTTTAAGTGTTTTTAAGCAGTTTTGGTGTGTTTTAGTATGTTTTGAAGTAAAAATCCGAAAATCAAAGAAAAATTTGAAAAATTGGTTTTTAAAAAAACCCAAAAAAGAGTTATTTTTGTGTGTTTGTTTGTGTCTTAGGGTACCTTCCAACACAATGATGAGGATTTGGTTTTTAAATACATGGATGTTAAAGAGAGTGATTAACATGGATGAAAGTTTGATTTACTCTATGTTTATGCTTGGTTGTGGTTATAACTTATGAATTCACATGCAATCATAAAAGAAAAAAATCAGTTTTTGTAACATGCTTGAAGGAAGGAACTCAAATTAACGCTACAACCTTGTGAGACTTGAACCTAAACGTTTATTTGGAGAGTTAAAATCTGTGCATTCTTTGTTTTCTAAAGTCGTTGCATGATCTCATTATTCGTTGCTTGGTTGCTACTTAGAAGGCGTTTCATCATTTAGTTCCAAATACTAGAACTCATGTCAATTTCATTCAAAACATGTTATTGAATTGCATAACACATATTCAAGATGAAGTTAGTAGTGACCACCATAGCCAAATTGCCATATTTCCCTATTTCATTTGTTTGTAGGATTTAACCCCGTTGAGCCTTGTGTAGCCTACTTTCTTTGTTAACCCACAATTATCCTCACCTAGCCTAGAGTAGGACCACCCATACCTTTGTTCTTGAAGCATAGTAAAAGCATAACTCAAAGATGAATTCCTTTTGATCATTGCATTGTAGAAAACAAGTGTGGGGGAAGGATTCTTGATATATGGGTGTGCCAAAGTCTTTAATGAGGCACGGCAAAGAAAAAAGAAAAAAAAAAAAAAGAAAAAGTTGAAAAGTTGAGAGAAAGAGTTCCAAAGTATTGTTTGTTGAAGTAAGGGTCCAAAACAATGAATTCGGCCCTAAGGAGTTGTCTAAATCTTTCCCTTGTGTTTTAAAGTTAATTTCTGCAATCTAAGTGAATTCTAAGTCTCAATTTCATTGCTTTGCTTACTATTGCTTGAAGAACGTTTGTTTTCCCTATCCTCTCCTTGTTAACCAACACCCCAAGCCCCATTACAACCCTAAACTTCTATCTTGAGTGTTATGTGTGTCAATTTGTGGAGTTTGAATTTGGTATGAGCATATGGTGTCACTGGTTCTCGCATCTAAGTAGTAGCATTCCATTCATGAGATCATATCTAAACATGCTTCTTAACTCTAGAAATTGCATTCGTTGTGAAACATATATGTGAGCATTCGTTTTCATATCTACATCAATCTTCTCACATATGACTAGTATAGGGTGTGGAGTTAGAAAATCTGAGTGAAAATAGAGTGTATATCTTGTAAGGAATTGAGGGAATTCTCTAAGGCATGTTACTACATTCAAAGCATTGTTTTAATTGATTACTTGTGAACAAGTGAGTAGTGGCTTTAATTAAGTATGTGCTTGTGTAAAGAGGACTCAAATCTGTGGGGATAACGATCTTTAACATGTCATGTGCATTGGAAATCCCTGAGGCAAACGTTGGAAGGTTTAGATTTTGTTTTGGTTAGTTTGTTTCGGTTTGTTTTCTTTCTTTTGTTTGTTTTGCTCGAGGACTAGCAAAAGCTAAGTGTGGGGGAATTTGATAGGAGCATATTTATACGCCTTAGTTAGCTAGTTCTTATGCATTTTTGTTATGTTTTCTTTGTTAAAGTAGTCTTTTAAGCTACTTTCATGTGTTTTCAGGTTTAAAGGACATATTACATGAAATGATGCAATTTGGAGCTTTTGGAGCAAAACTGAGCTGGAATGTGGTGTATGCAAATGGAGCACGAGGAATGGATGAGGTTGAAGGTCAAAGGAGCTTAAGAAATGAAGAAATGAAAGTGAAGAGCAAAGAAGTCGGAATTGGCAACCAAAGTTTCTAAAGTTGGAAGTTTCTATTCTTGGAGGTTTCCATTTTCGTGAGTTTCTATTCTTGGCTTTGGGCTTTTAGATGACCTAAACCCTAACTCCTTGTGGACCCTAAGCCCATGCCGCACCTAAACCCTAATCCATCAACCCTAAGCCCATGCCGCACCTAATGTTCTAGAAACCCTATTTTCTGGTGGATTTTCAACCCCTTGCCGCACCTAAACCCTAGCCCATTTGTCTAACCTGATTTCTTTAGGGTTTGGCTGCCTATATATATATGTTTTACCACCATGCCGCATGGGAACCCTCTCCACAAATCAGAAATTCGTCAAAAATATATTCAGCCCCCTTGCCGCAGCCTTCCTCCACCAATCTGCCATATTTTCACACTTTGCCGCAACCCCCATGTCCCCTAAACACTACCATATCATTCCTTACCTACTCATCCATCTAAATAACCCCTAGAACCTGTCCTAGTTCTTGTGCCGCAGACAAGAGGAGGAGAAAAAGCTTGGGACGTTCATGCCATTCTATTGAGGATTGCTGGAACGTTTTAGGTGTTGTCTTTCCGTTGAATTCCATGTTTAATTTTGATATTCTTTGTGTTGTGAGTATGAGGAACTAAACCCCCTTGGTTAGGGGGGAATTCGAAACCATGTACATGCTTGCAATATGATTTGATTACATTCAGTTGTTATTTCATAAGTTGTGGATTCAATTCGTTCATCTATTTGATTGATAACTTATTTGTGTATGTTGATTGAGAGTGCACGCTTAGTTTTCATGCATGGATATGATGCTAGATTATGAGAGAGTTTCACCTAATAGTTACAATCTTATAATCACAAGTAGTGAAGGTCGCTTGAAAACGATCGCGTTGAATGAATTCTTAGCATAAGTTTCATGCAATTCATAGTAACGAATGCTTCGTCAATGCTTATGTTTTTCATAGAACTTAATGATTCTTGCTTGTATCTCTATTATGCAATTCATGTAGGGAACTTGTAGGGAATGTTTTGAGTTGTCGTATGCAATCATCCAACTTAATAACTTGTGGAAAAACTGACGGTTAATTAGTGCAATTCACGGTTAATCTGGGGTGTTGAGTATTTATAATTTATTGGAAGAACAACTGAAAATCATTTTGTTTGCAAGTGTGACATGTGTGGAGAAGAACCTCCTAACTAGCCTTTTATCCATCCTTTTTATCCAAAAACATTCTACAATCTGTTTAGTTTAAAGTTTCTGTTTTATGTTAAATTTTCGTCCAAAACAAATCCCCTTTAATTTGAAGTCTTAGATTAGTTAGAAAGTGTTTTGATTTGTGTTTCTAAGTATTTTGATTCAAGTTTTCACCCAATTTCGTCCAAATTAGTGTAGGTGCTCAAAACTGCCCAGAAAGTGGTTTTTAGGCAGTTTTGAGTCTTCTAGTTGCTGTTTTGGGTTTTAGGTTTGTTTAAGTGTTTTAACTTTTAGTTTTGCATTCTTTGAGTCGAGTTTAGTATTTTAAACCTTGTTTTTGAGTTTTTAAGTCAGTTTCCAAGTGTTTAGCAATCCCTCCTAATCCCCGGTCTAGAACGATCCCTACTTACATCTTTACTACAATTTGACAAAAAGAGGGTTTAATTTGTGTGCTTATTTATTTCGCATCAAATTTTTGGCGCCGTTGCCGGGGATTAGCAACTTTGCTAATCCCTTGGATTGTTATTTTCGTTTTTCTTATTAGATCAGATTCTTATGTGATTTTGTTTCTTGTTTTAGGTACTTGTTTATGACTCGGAGTTCTAATCCGGTTCACGAACATATTTTAGACTTTGACGACGATTTTGAGCGTGAGTTGAGACGTAAGAGGAAGAACCCGGAACCTAGTGAATCAAGTGCAAGTTCCGAGTCCGTCTCTGAATTTGAAGAAGAGGAGGAGGAAGCCACGACAGGGATATTTGAAGAAGTCCAAGGCATGGCGGTGGACAACCGTACACTCAAGGAGCTTGCAGCTTCGGGATTGGGTAATGCCGCACCCTTGTGCATTCAATACCCCACGGCTGCCCAAGGTAAGACGGATGAGTTTGAATTAAAGTCAAGTTTGCTTCATCATATTCCTAAATACCATGGCTTGTCCATGGAAGATCCTAACAAACATTTGAAAGAATTTGAAGTAGTTTGCTCTAGTATGACTCCCGTCACTGTTGACGGAAATATCTTGAAGATGAAGGCTTTTCCATTCTCTTTGATGGATAAAGCCAAAGATTGGTTATATGAGTTAGCTCCCGGCACTGTCACTTCTTGGGAGAGTATGAAGAGAGCGTATTTGGAGAAGTTCTTTCCAACTTCTCGCATCATCCTCCTACGCAAAAAGATAAGCGGAATCCAGCAAGAAGAAGGTGAGTCTTTTCCTACGTATTATGAACGATTTAAATCACTTGTTGCTTCTTGTCCACAGCATCAGATGAAGGAGGAGTTGCTCTTGCAATATTTCTACGAGGGTCTCCTACCTCTAGAACGTCAAATGCTTGATGCTTCGGCGGGTGGAGCATTGGTGGACAAGACGCCCAGGGATGCCAAGGTCTTGATCGCTAACCGAGCATTGAACGCTCAACAATACGAAGGCGTTGGACAGAGGAGTACCCCACGACAACACCAAGTCAAAGAGGTAAGTGCCATAACCGAACTTCAAAATCAAATGGCTAACCTTACTACGTTGCTTTCTCAGGTGGTGGAAGGTCCAAAAGTTGAATTAACTCTTATAAACACATTAAGACCTCTTTATAACAATCTGAAATAACAATGATTATTACTAAACTGTGAGAATCACACTCATACTCTAACAGACAGTACTCAAGGATGGCATGTTTGAGGACCTGAGCTTGGCCAACAAGCAGCTCCGGTTTGTTTTGATATTTTTAATGGTGTGCTTGCTCTTGAATTGGCGAGAGATGGTCCGACAGCTGCTCAATCAGCTCAAAGTCTTGGTTGACGACTGCAAGAGGACCTTCCAGGTTTGTGATTTTCCATTGTTTTGTTATTAGGGTGCTTTAATTTGTTAGAAAACATAAGTTTAGTGTTCACATTCTTGCTCTGTGTGTTTTTAATCTTTTCTAACTGACTACTATGTTCTGATTCATTATCCTGTTAGTTATGTGTCCCTCTATTCATTCTTGATTGTGTTGAATTTATTCAAGTTAAGTGTGTCTTATTCATGCAGTTACGGCTGAAACGGTTCCCACCGCAACGCGTGGGCTTATTATCTAGTATAGTCTATAATGGTTATTTAACTCTTCATTTTGCTCTCACATTATGTTTTAATGAAATTGGATGATCGTGAGCATAACATTGATTTTTGTGGAGCATAACATGTAAAATAAGAATGCAAAATTTACCCGCTAAATATTTTCAATACGGATACCCACACGTTTGGATAGGTTTGGATATGAAGTTGAAGTCTGCTCTGTTTTATGAAAAACCGAAACCACCCTTAAGTCTGCTCTGTTTGATATGAAGTTGAATATGAAAAACCAAAACCACCCTGAAGTTTGCGCGTTCGTGCAAGTGGAATCCTTGCCGGACAACAACACTCAAGTTGGTGGGCTAGTTATTCCACTCAAATTGCCCAACGGGCTCCACTATTTCAGTCACTCATCTGTCCCTATATATGAGTACGTAAATTAAGTATCCGATGAGTCGCTATACTTTAGAGACTCATTTCTGATCAATTGGAGATTTAATTTGTCTTTATATTTGTTTTATACCGGTTTTATACAGTAGCTGCCCCTATTAGGGACAGCACTGGCCATGCTTTTAGTACCTTCATGTCTTTCGTTTTTGCTGTAAAACATATGTCATGCCCTGAACAACTTATCATGCATGTAGTGGACGGTTGATAACCTGTTAGGTGTGGCCCTTCGGGGAAGTGGTGTTGAAATAATTATAATATTTTCAGCAGGTTTTAAATTTAAGCCTGAAGCTATTTTCAAAGAAAACTATACCCAATTTTTGGTAGATTATTTGAAGTTATTTTATTAAATTGGATCTGCATGCACGTTATGGCTCCATCACATTCTAAGTGATGGCCAACGTGTCTTGATTTCAGTGTTCAACTTGACATCGGGTTAAGATGTGTCAATTTCATAAAAGAAGAAAACAGTGGCTCAAGCAGCATATATGATTGAGAAAATTGCATATCTACGAGAGAGATCATAATTAAACTCATCTAACTTAAGATTATACACACATATATATATATATATATATATATATATATATATATATATATATATATAACTTCATGATCCGTATCAGGAATGTCGTATTTATAAAGCAAATCTTACAATTTTATACGGCCAAAGAAAAAAAACCAAGGAAAAGACAAAATAAATTGCTACAAAGAAGCATACAATTGTGTAACATTCTAATTGGATAACAAAAGAGTAAAAACAAACCACACAAACTCGATCTATCTACACAAAATAGTTAATTACATTCAACGATTGCAGCATATAACTTCTTCACAATGCGATTTTGGAATTGAGAAAATGCATTGCTCCATGGCACATTAGACAACAATGAACCAAGAACAACCCAAAACCCGAATGCAAAACCAAGCCCCAAACTCAGATAGAAACCACAGTCTTCAAGTAAATGACCTTCATTGTGCTTCTCATCACCTACCGGTGGCATGGCCTCATTTGTACTACAACGCTCTACCAATGGAGGTCCGCAAAGTTTATTGCCAGTATAACTGAACAAATCAAAGCTCTGAAGCTGAGTGCTTTTTGGAATCTGCCCAGTTAGATTGTTATAGGACAAATTCAAATGATTGAGAAATGTCAAATTCAAGATGCTTGGAGAAATCTCGCCAGAAAGTTGGTTCATAGACAAATCAAGCGACTCTAATGCTTCCATATCACCGATTTTGGAAGGGATTCTTCTGGTCAGAAGATTATCTGATAAATTCAACATTTGTAGGTTAATCAGGTTGGTCAGCTCTTCAGGGATTTCTCCAAATAACATGTTTCTTGAAAGGTCCAAGCTAGTTACCAAACGAAGCACTGTGCTATATTTCACTTCTCTGCCTTTGGCCACAAAATCCGCAATCTCTGTGTAGGATGACCCATCAGGAGAATTTAAGAATTCAATACTGAGAGCTTCTTCGCTTGAAAATTTAGTGGCCATGGATGACAACTTTTGGAAACACCTTGGTATCGTTCCCGAGAGATTGTTATGCGCAAGGTCCAAGATTTGGAGCTTTGTGAGACTACAAAGTTCATCAGGAATGGTGCCTTGGAACATATTTGAGCGAAGAATAAGAACCACCAAGCTTTGGCCAAACCATATTGGAATGCTTCCAACAAACTTATTTCCATGAAGGTCAAGAATGATTAACTCCCGACAGTTTTGTAGGGACACGGGTAATTGTCCAGATAGGTTATTATTGCGCAAGTGCAATGATTGAAGGTAAAGTAAGTCCCCAATAGAGCTTGGAATTTTCCCCATCAAATTGTTGTCTTCTAAATTCACTACTTCCAATTTTGGCCAGTGTAACCGACAATCCGGAATTTCTCCAGTGAGGTGATTGTTGTCAAGAAGAAGAATTTGAAGGTTTTTAGGTATTTTTTGTCTTATTATCTTTATAAAAAAATCAATATAAGATGTTGATGGAACTTAACCGTGACCATTCAAATAAGAAGGCATGAAAAAATAGAAAAATTAGGAGGGTAGAAAATTCTCTTCCGTAAGATATTGGCCATCATTTTTGCAGATAGCATTATGTTGCCGTACCTGTACATATATCTTTCTATATCGGGCCCACACTTGGGGTATATTTACGAGGATCATTCAAACTCTTTATTCAGCTCCGGGCTGTGGCTCTTGAAGAAGCTCAAGAACACACACTACATTCATCAGCTTACCTTCACCAATGATCCAGATGTTCAAAATACGTTTTTTACAAGCTGTGTAAAGTACTGAATTCCTGTATTTAATGCACTTAGCTTAGCCATCAGGTGTTAAGCTTCCTTGAATCTCGGATGGTTCCTCAGGGAGGGCGGATTTGTGGGTTTTTGGTTTTTAGGGTTTCACGATTGGTTTGGTCCTGGAGGTTAAGCTTCCTTGAAAATCTGCATCTTTGCATTTCTTATGTGCTTTGTGTTTGTGGTTCTATATGGTTTGATGACCTTTTCCTCAAAATTTTAAATATTTTTCTATTTAATTTGAACTGTTAAGATGTTTTACATTGTGGATTCACTTATAGAAGCTGCACTCTCATTGTTTAGGTGTATAATGAGTCGATTCGTAGGCATTAATGTATGGCGGAGAAAGCATGGAAGAGAGATTTGGGATTAGGGATAGGGAAACAGAGGAAAAGAATATGATAGAGGAATGGGTTCAGTTCATTTTCACTATTTTTTTAACTGATTTGGGATTTTGTTTGGGTTTGAGGCCATCATTGCCGTTTTTATGTTGTTCTTGCGATTTTGTGTGGTAGGGTTTCTAAATTTTGTCGTTGATCATTTGGTTTTTTGTGTGTGTTGGTTTGTTTGCTTTGCAGGTTGTGTTTGTGCTGGGACAACATTTTCCACCTTCTATTTGCACTGGGATGACTGCGTTCTAAAACTGTTGAGGGTGAGATTTCCATATGGAAACATTCCATTTTTTTTCCAAATATGTGCATTTAGTTATCTTTAATTTTAAAATTTAGAAATTAAATCGTAATTTGAGTAAAAGGTTTTCCATTGCTCTCAAACCCTAGACTCCAGTCGAACTCACTTCCTCCAAGGCCATTTCAGCTCTTCGACTCGCTGCCCAGAAGATCAAGTTCTCAAGGTTTGATGTTTCATCAATTTCTTCCCCCTCAACGATTATTTTGGTCTTTCTTGCGTACTGATTTTTTTATTTTTGTTCATTTTATTGAGGAAGAGAACAACGCGTTTTGTAATATTTGTAGTCATTTACGCACAGATTCATAAAGTGGTGTTAACGAGCATGAGGCGAGGACTCCATATTTCCCTCTTGCTTTGCTGTACTGGACGTGCTACGTGATGGAACTGTGGCAGTGCTCTTCAGCAGCTTTGTTCTTCAATCATGATATGTTGCTTTTAATTTTTGGGGCAAAGCTTAAAGGAGATTGTGAAATACTGCGCTGAGGTCCTCCCCCAACAAAGCCGTCAATGGCCTCCTCGCCCAAGGTCCTCCGCCTATTTCTCTCCCCTCACTTTGTCTCTCTTAAATTTCAGATTTATTTCTCTAATTTTTTTAACTTGAAGATTTTGGTTTTTTCTATTTTGGTTGTGGGTACTTTGTCTCTCTCACTCTGCAAATTTGAGCAGCAAAACACACATCTTTCTGTTATTCACTTCAGACAGTTCCGTATTACAGGTACATCCACTTTCTATCTATCTTTTTTTTTCTTTCTTTTCTGTAAAGTGATTAGAGTTGTTTCAGTTATAATTGTGTTAAAGTTTTAGTTAGGATTGAAATTATTGATTGTCCAGTTTTTGCTATGTGGAATTGGACGTGGGTTTTGTGTTAAAAGTCAACAATTTGTGTGCAATAATAGGGATTGAGTTTCAAAGTTGTGTGCTTTGTGCTTCAGTTGGTGAATTAATTTGATTGGTTCTGTTTTTTGAGATTGCAATTTGAAACAAAATATTCATGTTTTTGTGGCGTAAGTTGGTGAATGAATTTGATTGGTTTTGTGTACCTACGCTGTTAAAGAAAAGCAGAAACAAAACCAAACGAAAAAGAAAATTAACTAGTGATCGAGCAATGATGAATAACCTTAACAGTGTCGGTGACCTTGAGTAACGTGAACTCGAATTATAGGTACTGACCTTTCCTTTTTGTGTTGAATTTTTTTTTAATGATTTAGGGTCAGATTTGAATTGGGGAATTGCTGTGGTTATAGGAGAGCTTGATCATGGTGATGCAGGTACAAGAAAAATTGAGGTGTTAATTTGATTTTATGTTTACTTTGGAGTTTTGGATAATGATCATGAATTTTGGTGGAAGGTATGAGATTTCTTTAATTTTTTGCTTGGTTTATGATTTTATTACTGGATTGGACTAGCTGGGGGCTATTGGTCTCTTCGAATTTGGATATTCTAGGGTTTTTGACGAGTTTTCTGTTTGTGGTTTTGGTTTTTAGGGTTCGGATTTTGAGTGTGGCTGTAGTTTTTTGGGGCTTTTGTGTGTAGGCTTCCAAGCTTTTTGTGCTTGGGCTATATAATTTCAGATTTTCCCTTTGACTTTGTTTTTGAAGAAAGTTTTAATTTTGTGTGCTCTGAAGGTTGAATACGTAGGGATCTATCTGTTTTTATATTTTTGTGCATTTTGAGAATAACGTTTCCTGTTTTTTACGGTTTTGTATCATATTTTATGAGTTTGTGCTCTTTTTTTATCGTTGCAATAGATTTTGCATTCCTTGGTGGGAAGTCAATGGAAACCCTACTGCTTGGATTTGGCTCTCCATTCACATTGAACACATAAGCTATTAAGCATAACAGGATGCCCATTCCTTTCTTCAGTTGGAAGAAAATGCTAACCCTATCAAAGTCTGTAACTGCAAGCAAACATGAGCAGACACAAATTGGGCAGAAGAAACCAAAAACAAAATTACGAGAAAAACCAATGTGGCAGCAAGCAGTCTGGCAATTCTCCAAGAAATATGACAACTACCAATACATACGACAACGTCGTCCTTCTCAGATCTCCCCCACGAACTCCTTTCTGTTTGGATCATCTCAATTTTCTAACCTATTATTACACTCATTCCTGTCCTTTTCCTGTTTAGTTGATATAGAATGAGTTTTTGGTTGTTTTAGAGAATTTTTGTTTTCTTACCTATAGAAAGAAATTGAGGATGTAGTTTTTGTGTTAGTTGGAAGGGTGGAGGCAGTAGTTTTTGAAAAAGTTTTGAAAAAGGTTGTTTTTTCGATTTTTTTATTTCTGTGTTCATAGTTGTTTCAATGGATCTTCGTCTAATATAAATAGAGCTAAATTGAATGCCTATTTTTCTGTAAAATTGGATGATCGTATTGAAATTGGATGATCGTGAGCATAACATGTAAAATAAGATGCAAAATTTACCCACTAAATATTTTCAATACGGATACCCACATGTTTGGATAGGTTTGGATATGAAGTTGAATATGAAAAACGGAAACCACCCTTAAGTCTGCTCTGTTTTATATTTTCGAAAATATTATATGTATATATGTGTGTTAGGTAGGGTTATGCTCCCGCATCGTTGAATATGAACTTAAATTCTTCTCGTTGAAAATTACAGTAGTTTGGAAAGTCACAATTGCATTTTCATAGCACATTCTCTACGTGGGATACGCCTGCGCATTCGTGCAAGTGGAATCCTTGCCGAACAACAACACTCAAGTTGGTGGGCTAGTTTTTCCACTCAAATTGCCCAACGGGCTCCACTATTTCAGTCACTCATCTGTCCCCATATATGAGTACGTAAATTAAGTAGCCGATGAGTCCCTATACTTTAGAGACTCATTTATGATCAATTGGAGATTTAATTTGTCTTTATATTTGTTTTATACCGGTTTTATACAGTAGCTGTCCCTATTAGGGACAGCACTGGAGATGCTTTTGTACCTTCATGTCCTCCGTTTTTGCTGTAAAACATGTGTCATGCTCTGAACAACTTATCATGCATTTAGTGGAGGGTTGATAACCTGTTAGGTGTGGTCCTTTGGGGAACTGGTGTTGAAATAATTATAATATTTTCAGCAGGTTTTAAATTTAAGCCTGAAGCTATTTTCAAAGAAAACTATACCCAATTTTTGGTAGATTATTTGAAGTTATTTTATTAAATTGGATCTGCATGCACGTTATGGCTCCGTCACATTCTGGGTGATGGCCAACACGTCTTGATTTCAATGTTCAACTTGACATCGGGTTAAGATGTGTCAATTTCATAAAAGAAGAAAACAGTGGCTCAAGCAGCATTTATGATTGAGAAAATTGCATATCTACGAGAGAGATCATAATTAAACTCATCTAACTTAAGATTATACACATATATATATATATATATATATATATATATATATATATATAACTTCATGATCCATATCAGGAATGTCGTATTTATAAAGCAAATCTTACAATTTTATACGGCCAAAGAAAAAAAACCAAGGAAAAGACAAAATAAATTGCTACAAAGAAGCATACAACTGTGTAACATTCTAATTGGATAACAAAAGAGTAAAAACAAACCACACAAACTCGATCTATCTACACAAAATAGTTAATAACATTCAACGATTGCAGCATATAACTTCTTCACAATGCGATTTTGGAATTGAGAAAATGCATTGCTCCATGGCACATTAGACAACAATGAACCAAGAACAACCCAAAACCCGAATGCAAAACCAAGCCCCAAACTCAGATAGAAACCACCGTCTTCAAGTAAATGACCTTCATTGTGCTTCTCATCACCTACCGGTGGCATGGGCTCATTTGTACTGCAACGCTCTTCCAATGGAGGTCCGCAAAGTTTATTGCCAGCATAACTGGACAAATCAAAGCTCTGAAGCTGAGTGCTTTTTGGAATCTGCCCAGTTAGATTGTTATAGGACAAATTCAAATGATTGAGAAATGTCAAATTCGAGATGCTTGGAGAAATTTCGCCAGAAAGTTGGTTCACAGACAAATCAAGCGACTCTAATGCTCCCATATCACCGATTTTGGAAGGGATTCTTCCGGTCAGAAGATTATCGGATAAATTCAACGTTTGTAGGTTAATGAGGTTGGTCAGCTCTTCAGGGATTTCTCCAAATAACATGTTTCTTGAAAGGTCCAAGCTAGTTACCAAACGAAGCACTGTGCTATATTTCACTTCTCTGCCTTTGGCCACAAAATCCGCGTTCTCTGTATAGGCGTCGAAGGTCCGATTAGTAAACGAACCATCAGAAATGAAGAATTCAATACTGAGAGCTTCTTCGCTTATAAATTTAGTGGCCATGGATGACAACTTTTGGAAACACCTTGGTATCGTTCCCGAGAGATTGTTATGCGCAAGGTCCAAGATTTGGAGCTTTGTGAGACTACAAAGTTCATCAGGAATGGTGCCTTGGAACATATTTGAGCGAAGAATAAGAACCACCAAGCTTTGGCCAAACAATATTGGAATGCTTCCAACAAACTTATTTCCACCAAGGTCAAGAAGGATTAACTCCCGACAGTTTTGTAGGGACATGGGTAATTCTCCAGATAGGTTATTATTGCGCAAGTGCAATGATTGAAGGGAAAGTAAGTCCCCAATAGAGCTCGGAATTTTCCCCGTCAAATTGTTGTTTTCTAAATTCACAACTGTCAAGTGAGGCCAATGTAACAGACAATCCGAAATTTCCCCAGTGAGGAGATTGTTGTCAAGAAGAAGAATTTGAAGGTTTTTAGGTACAGCACTCCTATCACAAAAGAAGTGAGAGAGAGTTCCCGAAAATGATGAATTGGAAAGATCTAGTGCAATCACTGCCGAAGACACAAGTGGCAATGAACCGTTGAATTGGTTAGATCCTAAAAGAATTGCAACTTCTGGAGGAGTAATATAATCCAACCAATGGGTAGAAGCTATATTTGGAACCTCCCCGGACAATTGATTACGAGAGAGATCCACATAGTTTTGTCGTTCAACAAAAGAAGAAATGTTCCACAACCAAGCCGGAATGGTACCTGATATTCCTGTACTGGACATATTAAGATAGGACAAGTGTTTTTGACTCTGAAGCCATGCAGGCAACTGTGATGGGTCCAGACGCCAAGAACATAAACTCAAACTAAAAAGTTGAAAAGGAGGAACCCAGTCCGGGCTAGTTTTAAGAGTCAAGGAGTTCTCATTTGCATAAAAGGTAGACAATCTTGTAAGATTAGTAAAATGAACTTCAGAGACAACACCCTCGAATGAATTGTGATCAATGACCAACTCCTCTAAGAGTGACAGATTTCCTAAAGACACTGGAATGGGACCTGATATTGAATTATTTGAAAGATAAAGGCTGCGTAAATTTTTAAAAATTCCCAGCTGATCAGATAAATGACCTGAAAAGTTATTATACGAAAGCTGTAAGAATTCTATTTGACCAAAACTACAGCTAGACAAACTTTCAAAGATTTCTGATACCCTCCCCCGGAAATTGTTTGACGATGGATCAAAAGAAGTCAACTTACAAAGATTTCCCAATGAGTTTGGGATTTCCCCTTCAAGCTGATTATAACGTAATGAAAGATCAACAAGGGCTGTCAAGTTTCCAAGGGAACTCGAAATTTCACCATGGAAAGCATTGGAAGAAAGATCAAGGGACTCAAGATGGTTCAAACTGTACAACCATTGAGGTATGGTAGAGTTGAAATAGTTACCGGACAGATCAAGAACTTTAAGACTTGTCGAGTTCTGAATACCACTTGGGATGCGATAAAGTTCGCATCCTGACAAATGCAACTTGACCAGGAGAGAAGGGAGTGTGTTTACTTGAGGTATGGTGGAGTTGAAATGGTTGGAGGACAGATCAAGAACTTTAAGACTTGTCAAGTTCGCAATACCACTTGGCATGCGATAAAGTTCGCAGCCTGACAAATGCAACTCGACCAGGAGAGAAGGGAGTGTGTTCACTAGAGGTATGGTAGAGTTGAAATAGTTATAGGACAGATCAAGAACTTTAAGACTTGTCAAGTTCGCAATACCACTTGGTATGTGATAAAGTTCGCAGCCTGACAAATGCAACTCGACTAGGAGAGAAGGGAGTGTGTTTACTTGAGGTATGGTGGAGTTAAAATAGTTATAAGATAGATCAAGAACTTTAAGACTTGTCAAGTTCGCAATACCACTCGGCATGTGATAAAGTTCGCAGCTTGACAAATGCAACTCGACCAGGAGAGAAGGGAGTGTGTTGACTTGTAACCAATGAGATGCCCTGGTAAGATCTACCCAACTCATGCCAAGATGTTTCAACTGAGAAAGACCAGAGAGCCATTTGAGATTCTCGACCTTCGAACCATAGTTAGAAGAAAGGTCAAGATAACGCAGGCTCGAGAGATTTCCCAACTGATGAGGAACGGTTCCGTTGAACCCTGCATCCGAGAGGTTAAGATACCTTAAACCTTTAAGAGAACCAAGAAAGCTTGGAAACTGTCGTCCTCCAAAATCATTGCAGCTCAAGTCCAAGTAGGTGAGATGCTTTAAATTGAGTAGAGAAGGATTTACCTTACCACCCAGCCCATGGAGCTCACCAGTCACTTCATCATAATAACCAGCAAGGTGCAGCTCGCGGACATGACCGGTTAAATTGTCGCAGGCAACACCGGTCCAGGTGCAACAATCGCCTTCACCAACCCAAGAGGAAAGCAGATTTGAAGAATCATCGAGATCTTTCTTGAACATAAGAAGTGTTTGTCTCTCATTTTGTTGGCAAGGCACATTCAGGTTTCCATTGCATAAGCTAAGAGTAATAGACGCAATGCATAGAAAGCTGAGTAGCGGAACAACTCTCATGACTCTATCCATATAGATATCAAGTAGGTGATTGGTGTGAGGAATGAGTAATTTAGAGTGCTATTTATACACACGTTAGTACAGATATTTACTACAAATTACTTTTGTACATCTCCAGACCTACAAAGACGGTAGTGAGTCAAGAGGTAAAAGACAAAAAGGATGGTCCATCCCCAAAACAAATTGCAGACAGTGATGGTTCAACTTCATCCCCAAAGAAACGTCAGGCACATATATAGCAATAATCGATCTACTTAATTAGTTTTAAAAATCATTTTCCACAAGAGAATTGAAATATTGATTGACAAATTATCCTGAGATGGAAGGATTTATTTGTTTCATTTTTCAGTGGAGATTAGTTCATCATCATGAAACATTTTAATTAAAATTAATTCCTTGTGGATCGAAAATAAAATAATATAAAGTTCATCACTTTTCATGATGCATCTCTTTTAAATTTGAGCGGTAGACAATGTTCTTCCATAACTTATAGATCATTCGTGGTACTTCCATTCAAAGTTTGCCACGTTCGACCACTTTTATACAGCTGGAATTGAATCTCAATTTTCTGATGATTTCCTCATCAGTCACGGGAATTTCAAAACAAAATCAGTCAGTGCCCACCCAACTTAATCAAAACAAAAGAATACAGAAACTAAAATTGAATCTAATTGTCTAACCTTCAAATCAAATCCCGTTTTCTTCTTTACCAACTTTCCAAATTCAACCAGAACCCCGCTGAATCGATGGGTCCGACTCAGCCAAGCAAACCCATCAGCCACGCTGAATGTATTTCCAAACGCATTCACACCACTTGGGAGCCGGCATCCGAAAGGATTTTCGATTTTAATCCCCAAATCGTGAACAAAAGATATGCGGCGGTGTGTGGAAGGGGCTAAAACTTCAGGAACACGATCTGTTTTGTTCTTTTTTTTCTTTTTTTTTTTTTTCATTTTTAAATTTATTTAAAGATTAAGAATGAGATTAAATTCCACTTGTGTAAAAACATGACACATGGCAAAATTTGAAAGGAAATATCACGGATGACGTGGTATTACTGTATTACGCTATAATTTCTCGTCTACGTGAGGGTAAAAAATGAACAAGATGTTTTGACCCAGAATAAGTTTGGGCCTAATGCCTTTATTTCATTCAAGTGCTAATGGATATTTAATTTCAACATAAGTAAACAGTAATTGAGCTCAAGGAAGAAAGTTGATGTTGCACTCCAAAACTAATTGAAAATAGACCAAACTTTTCTTGTAATACAAGATTTAACTTTCCAACAGCACCACACAACATTTTTCCCTTTCTAAATCACAACCTCAAAAAAACTTACCTCACATGCATTCTATCATGTCTTTTTTAAGAAAGAAAAAATTACTATTATTAAGGAGTGAGGGGAGAGTTCCAAACTATTACATTAATTGAGGAAAATGGAGAGTTCCGAACCAAGACACATAAGTAGAAACTCAACACCCAATCCAACAGGAATTAGTAATTTAGATTTGAGGTTAGGTATCAAATAGCGAGTTGAATTAAGTTAGGACAAGTCAGACTCAACCTACTAAAATTGAACCATGTACAACTAGTATTGTAGGATAAGTGTTAATTTATATGGTCCTCTTTTCCGATGAACACTTTGCCTATGAATTATTCTCAAATGTCACATATCACCTTATATATTGTTATCTTTCCTTTTCACAGCAACTACCAATTCAGCCTCATTATATTTATGTGGTCCCTCCAAATATAATATCCTCTCATGTCAAAGCTGTGACTTTGTCATGCATGTTTTACAAGAAAACTCGTCGGTAATGGAGAGATTTTCAGTGTAATCGGAACACGGAATGATACAACACGTGTAACTATACAAATGGTGAGATATGTGTGTTATTAAAATTTTCTATTACTTATATAAAAACACGTTATGTAACACTCGTATTCCAGTCACAATAAAAAAATTCTCTTGGTAAATAGATGGTGACAGAGCTAACAACGTTTTTTTCAGACCAATAGATAAAGCTTGAGTACCACTTTGACAAGTCAGACTAAACCTACTAAAATTGAACCATATACAACTAGTATTGTAGGATAAGTGTTAATTTATATGGTCCTCTTTTCTGATGGACCCTTTGCCTATGAATTATTCTCAAATGTCACATATCACCTTATATATTGTTATCTTTCCTTTTCACAGCAACTACCAATTCAGCCCTATTATATTTATGTGGTCCCTCCAAATATAATATCCTCTCATGTTAAAGCTGTGGCTTTGTCATGCATGTTTTACAAGAAAACTCGTCAGTAATAGAGAGATTTTCAGTGTAACCGGAACACGGGATGGTAAAACACGTGTAACTATACAAATGATGAGATATATGTGTTATCAAAATTTTCTATCACTTATATAAAAACATGTTACGTAACACTCGTGTTCCAGTCACAATAAAAAATTTCTCTTGGTAATAGACGGTGACGGAGCTAACAATGTTTTTTTCAAACCAATACATGAAGCTTGAGTACCACTTTGGCAAGTCAGACTAAACCTACTAAAATTGAACCATAGACAACTGGTATTGTAGGATAAGTGTTAATTTATATGGTCCTCTTTTCCGATGGACCCTTTGCCTATGAATTATTCTCAAATGTCACATATCACCTTATATATTGTTATCTTTCCTTTTCACAGCAACTACCAATTCAGCCCCATCCCTCCAAATATAATATCCTCTCACGTCAAAGCTGTGACTTTGTCATGCATGTTTTACAAGAAAACTCGTCAATAATAGAGAGATTTTTCAGTGTGATCGGAACACGGGATGGTACAACACGTGTAACTATACAAATGGTGAGATATGTGTGTTATTAAAATTTTCTATCACTTATATAAAAACACGTTATGTAACACTCGTGTTCTAGTCACAATAAAAAATTTCTCTTGGTAAATAGATGGTGACGGAGCTAACAACGTTTTTTTTTCTCAGACCAATAGATGAAGCTTGAGTACCACTTTGGCAAGTCAGACTAAACCTACCAAAATTGAACCATATACAACTAGTATTGTAGGATAAGTGTTAATTTATATGGTCCTCTTTTCCAATGGACCTTTGCCTATGAATTATTCTCAAATGTCACATATCACCTTATATATTGTTATCTTTCCTTTTCACAGCAACTACCAATTTAGCCCCATCCCTCCAAATATAATATCCTCTCACGTCAAAGCTGTGACTTTGTCATGCATGTTTTACAAGAAAACTCGTCGGTAATAGAGAGATTTTTCAGTGTGACCGGAACACGGGTACAACACGTGTAACTATACAAATGATGAGATATGTGTGTTATTAAAATTTTCTATCACTTATATAAAAACACGTCATGTAACACTCGTGTTCCATTCACAATAAAAAATTTCTCTTGGTAATAGACGGTGACAGAACTAACAACGGTTTTTTCAGACCAATAGATGAAGCTTGAGTACCACTTTGGCAAGTCAGACTAAACCTACTAAAATTGAACCATATACAACTAGTATTGTAGGATAAATGTTAATTTATACGGTCCTCTTTTCCGATGGACCCTTTGCCTATGAATTATTCTCAAATACACATATCACTGTATATATTGTTATCTTTCTTTTTCACAGCAACTACCAATTCAGCCCCATTATATTTATGTGGTCCCTCCAAATATAATTTGTCTCCATTGGCACTAGCTGTTTTAGATTCCGATAGAACCTCACATAATAAAATCACTTCTCCAGAAAACATAAATGATAGCTCTAGTAACTGACTGCAGAGTATAAAGTGGTAGCTTAAACAATTATGTATGTTTTCATCCTGCATAAAAAACAAAAGCATTCTAGAAAATAATTTCATCCTAAAAGAAAAATGGAAGCATTCCAGAAAAATAATTTCATCCTACAATTCATAGTAAAAAGAAAAATACGAAAAAGCAAAAAGCAAATAGAAAAATTGAGTAAAAATCCTCCATATATAATAATAAATCTAGTTTAAAATCCTCAATCATAGAATTAAACAGCCAGACACAAATACATATAGATCTAGAAAAATCAAAACCAAAATTTACCCAAATGAGAGGTTGCAAAGTGCGGATGTGCAGGCAGAGGGCTGCTAGAGGCATGTACCTATAAATTCAAAACCAAATTTAGAAAAGAAAAAAATGATAGAAATTTTTTTAAAAGAAACTTCAATCCTATCAGATTGGGTTGAGTGTACGAAGATGATCGTACACTCTTAACATTCATCCAGACATGGACGGAGCCAATGAAGGCTCAATAGGGGCATATGCCCTCACTCAAGTGATTCTTTTATTAAGTTGCCGACTACAATTATATAATACACACGCATTACCTTGAAGAAAATATAAGTATCTAATGTCCAATATACTTTCATACTGCATATACCTCATATCAATTATTATATGAGCAAAAGTGCTTTTGTTCTGTCATTCAAACCGAAAAACCTCTCTCCCACGTAATCATGTATTAATATTTTTCTTATCACTCTGCCATACTACACTGAAATTTTTGTAACATTGGAATTGTAATACATCATCATTTGAAATCATCTCTATTATCATATTGGGTATAAGCTATACTGTAATAAGGTTTTCTTAGTTGATTTTCAAGTTTCCCCCACTAAAAGAAATTTCTAGCTCCGTCCCCTGGATCCAGAAAGTTTTGTACTTCCCATGTCTATCTGCTCATTGCTTTTTTTGGTCGCCACTAGTAGTGACAAAAATCGAAGGCAATGAAATAGTAGCAAATTAAAATTAAAGTTTCACATTCTGTGGATCTGGTTAAAACTGTACAGTGCCACCCATTATTCATTGATTTTCGAAAGAGAAAGGAAATTGATAATTGGCTGTCTAAGCTTGGCAACCAAATAACGAATTGAAGAAGAAAATCCAAAAGACAATTAAAGAAATGTAGGGAAACAAATAAGTACCTTGTTTTCGCCTAAAGAACTCGATAGAAAACCGAATCTCTCTTTCCCCAATTTGGGTCTTGTTATGTCAGAGAGAAGAGAGTTAGAGAAAGAGCAGCAAATGATACTGAGAGAGTGACCGAGAAAGGAAGACGAAGGAGAATGGTTGTCGCCGTCGCTGACAACAACCAGTGGTTGGTCATCAGAGTCAAGGTGAGAGAGTAAGCAAAAGGGAGCTGAAGACGGCCGGAATTGGTGAGAATAGGGAACTGAGTGAAATAGGTTTTACATTTTGGGGGTTTGATATTATTTCTTCGGTATATTTTTATTTTTTATTTTAATACTATATGTGACGAATGGCATAACGTGGCCCTCTTTTTTGATATGTGATGAATTCTAAAGATTCGTCACATATTAACATTTCATTCAGTGGTAAAATTTCTTGCCCAATAGTTTGTGGTGAATTCAAAAGTTTATTTGACGCAAAGTATTTTGGATTCTAGTGAAAATTATTATGTGACGGTTTCTAAAAAAGCGTCACTTATTTTACCGAAATGTGATAAATTTTTGCACGCCACAAAAAATTCTGTCACTTAATCCATATTTTTTTGTAGTGGATATGCCAAAATTTATTACTTCATTTATGTTTTTTTAAACAAAAATGATGGTTCATCCCCAAAACCAATTTCAGGCAGTGATGGTTCAACTTCATCCCCAAAGAAAAGTCATGAAAGACACTTAGTAACCTACGAAATAAAACAACTCCGATAAAGTTCTTTGAAATGCGCATTTTGTGTGATGTATAGTAGCTTAGAAGAAAAATTATGTATCAGAGAAAAGGGAGGTCCAAATTGGAGCATAGACATGACAATTTCTTACATGGCATGTTGATCTGATTCGAAATGACAAGAAAATAACTGGTTTTGGGTCAACGAGTTAACTAATTGGGTCGCTATCGGTCACACATTAAGAACCCATTAATCTGACATAGTATTTACCAACGGGTGATCGGTTTCGACCCGATAATAAAAAAGTTAGTTGATAATCTTAAACTACTAAAAAACCTTACTACAATAACCATAGTATTTATGTGACATCCCGTCCCAAGTTTCATTTTAATGTACGTGTGAATTTACGATTTTACCCCCTAGTTCGTTACTTTACGTGTAGTTTTGTGTTGTGTGGTGTTGTAGGACCACACACACACTCATACACTCTCTTTCCCTCCCGGGATTCCCTCATTCCCTGTCTCTTCTCTGTCTTCTCTCTCTCTCTCTCTCCCCGAGTTCTTCTTCTTCTTTCTTTAACATACGGACCACACACAAACATACTCAAACCATAGCAAATCGAGGAAACCAAGGGTGTAGTTGTGCTGGTGAGGCTGAGAGGAGTCCAGCGGTGTCATTTTCAAGTAAGAACTTCGACGTTTTCACGTCGATATCGCCATGTCCGTTTTAGTTACTGTTCATGCAAGATTAATTTAGTGAGTTTTTGGACATTTGAAGCTTATAGTTGTGTTTGTGAGGTTCCTAGGAGCTTGGGAGTAGCTCGTTGGGTGAATTTGGACGTCAGGATCGTTGGATGTGGAGTTGGCTGAGTTTTGGAGATTTGGACAGGTATAATCTCGTAATTTTAGGCCTTAAAACTTGTTTGGACATGTTCTACTAGCTCTAGGGTTGATTTTGGTGCAAGAAACGTGGAAAAAGGTGGAAAAACGAGCGAGAAATCGTGATTTGCAGGTTTTCCGGCGACGGCGCCGGCGTCGGGGACTGATTGGAGAAGGAGATGGAATATTCCGTCAAAGTTGACGGAATATTCCTGACGCCGTTAACGGCATCTGGTTAGGTTTAACGGAATATTCCGTTAGTTCAACGGAATATTCCTGACGGCGTCCCTTGACACCGTCAGTGTGCATGGCACGTGGCCGCGCGTGGGGGGTGCGTAGGTCCGTGCCTTGGCCGGCGCGTGGGGGCGCGTGCGGCGGAGGAAAAATATTCTAAAAATATGGTTGTGATCCTGAGGTTGTGTAGAGCACATTGGTATATTCAATTGTCCATTTTGAGCAATGTATGAGAAGTTATTACGAGGAGTTGGTTATGTGCTTTTAAATTAACGTTTTCGTAGCTTTTTCGCGTATAGGTGATTCGTATTCCGAGGACAAGCGTACACACTCGAGGCAGGGGGGCTACGACCCTTCCACTTATCAATGAGTGGGCTTTTGTTTTCCGTATATACCTATATACATTTATATTCCCAGAAATAGATTAAAAAGGGTTAATTGATTTATGCCATGCACTTTATTATTATCGCTTATGCATCATCACATGCATTAGTAGCGGCATACATTTATATATGTGTATTTGGTGCTGTGGACGCACAGGTAAGTGCCAGGTAAGTGGTATTTATGTTTGTATTCAATAATAGCTTGAGATGCTTAGAGGGCTCATAATCTGCACCCCGGTGTTAGTGCTCCCGCCCGTGGCCAGGGCACAGTCCTTCACGTGATGTTCACCCGCACCACACGCTCAGCTTGGATCCAAGTTAGGTGCACAGTCTTGTCGTACAGACCACATTAGATGGTTCCGACTCGTAGGTGACCCGCGATTATTCTCACAGTCTTCACGTGATCGTAGCACTAGAGCGTATATATTACACCCAGTCCTGTCGAACAGACCACGTTAGGTGGTTCCGACTCGTGTGCAGATTCAGTTATTGAGTTGAGATTGGAGCTCTATATGCAGCCGTACAGGTCACGTTAGGTGACTCCCGGCTGCCAGATTATATGTTATTGATGTGAATTACGCTTGAGCATTTACATTTGATTATGAGATTCCGTTGTGGCATATTCTCGAGCATGAATGGCATATTTTGGAGCATGATTGGCATATCTATACATACGTATATATGTTCATTTTCTGGGAAGTATACAGGTTTTACGGCGAGGGGTTAGAATGTATTTTGCTAAAGAGTTTTCAAAGAGCTTTGTTTTTGCCCACTCACGCTTTTGTTTTTGCGCCCCTCCAGGTTCTAGTGGTCTAGCAAGTTCGGTGGTTTTTCCCAGAGGGCGTCCCGGCATTTCTGACAGACACTCACCATTGTAGGGTCACCTTCGGGTGTATTTATGTCGTATCTTTCCTTTTGGACTGCTGTAGATTTGCTCTGAATTTGTGTCTCACATATGTTAGCACTTGTTTTAGTACTTTGTATGCTAGTTTTTAATTCTTCGTACTTTTATATTACTATCTTCATAGCTTCCGCACGCGCACATGGCTACGTCACCTTCGTGTGACGGCCAGCACGCCCTGATCTCGGTCGGGGTGTGTCAATTTAATCTCATATAAGTAAGATTAAAAAATTCCAAAGCACATTAAACATACGAAAAGCAATTTAAAAATACTAAAGCACATTAAAATTTCATAATAATTGATTTACAAGTGTGAAAAAAATAAGCAAACGCTCTTGATCGCACGATTTGGCAATGGGTACATCATCATTTTGATTTTTAAAACCCTACAAACCCTCATGAACAGTGTTTAAAGGGGAGTTCAAAATTTTATTTTATTTTTTAAAAAAAATATTATTAATATAAAAGTATAAACGCTCGTGGTTGCATCATCTACGCTTAGAAAATGGTTATATCATCGTTTAGACTTTTAAAACGCTCCAAATCCTCATTAATAGTGTTTATTGTTTGAGTGCAAATTGATAAAAATTCATAATAATTAATGTAGTGAAAATGTTTAAAAATATATATACAATCACTCATAGTGATAAGCTTTACAACTTTCGTGAAGGGGTCAACTTCGAAATTCGATACCGCAATCCATAAACCTAGATTTATATTAAACCTTCGATTGTCGTTTATGCTTTATTCTTCTCACCATATTTTGTTTTTTGAAAACATGATCTTTTAGCGGATGTAGAAAAACAAACAATTCGGATCGTTAATATCACGTCCCAATGTTTACGATTAATTGATATATGAGTCAATATTGTATAGTTTCTAAAGACTTTATAAACTCTAAGCAATATTCTCACTAACTGTAAAATCTGAACGTGATATCAACGATCCAAATCATTTATCTTTTTGCATCCGCTAGAAGATCATGTTTTCAAAAATGAAAATCTCCAAATGAGACGTCAAGTTCAAAACATCAAATTTCAATTTGATGGCTGACTTGGTAATTTGACATATTATCAATGTTTTCCTTCCACCTGATATGCCAAAATTTATTGCTTCATTTATGTTTTTTTTAAACAAAAATAATAAAAGTTGGGTCGTTGTTGGTTTAAAAATAATATAATTTATTGCTTCATTTAAGGTAAGCCAAGTGGAATACCTTTGGAACTAGAAAAAATCAAATTTGAAGGCAACTTCAAATTTGACATCTTTTTGTCTATGTTAGCTTAGCCTTCTTTTCCATGTCATCTTTGGCATCTCTGTTGGAATAAATGATACGTCATTTATTACTGTTGTATGTCTATGTGGTATTTTTGATATCTCCTTTGAAGATGATCTTACGTAAGATAGTATGTGAACGAGAGACAGCTATGGAAGTTAGTTCTTGGAAATCCCATATGTGAAATGCAAATGGGGACCCGCTTAAATAGGTATGGAAGGTGAACGAAAAAACGACTGTAGAGCGATCGACTGTACTCAAGCTTAAGAACACAAAGACGACTGGACTTGTCTTCACAAAAACGACTGTAGGGCAATCGCCTAATTAGTAAACGACGATCGAATGATCTAAGAAGTGCACAAACCCGTGATTCAACCCGCAACCGCGGAGTCTAGGCGCTATCTCAATATAACGGGGCACACAACCCTATCAAAGGCTTAGCAACTCGATCTTGCAATTGATGCAGATATCTTGGCTCCTTAAGACTGAGGAGTTCCTCAAGATACTTTGTGATCGATTTATAGAATTTTGTGTTTATGATCAAAACCGTTCATATTATAAATCATTCTGTATTATTCTGCAAAAAAATCAATAGCTGCTCTTCCATAATCATTGAACAGATGGCCGCCTTATTCGTATACTTTAAATCAACAATGCATTACAAACTCAAACACCTAAACCTCCAACACTACAAAGCAAAAAATACATTCGCGACAAGAAACTTGCAATCTGCAAAAGAATACAGGCTTTCTACCTTTCCGGGAGACGTTTGCTTGGGGAAAGACACTGCTCTTTGAACAAAAATACTTTATTGGGCAGCTTTCAACGTTTCATGGTACAAAACAAGGGACCCACAAGCATATCATGGATCGGCATACGAAGGAACTGGGAGAAACGGAAACGGTGCAATAGAGGCGTATGATAGAGGTAGGCGAACTTGTGAGCCATCTGTGGAATTCCTCGACCTACTCTTCCGTTTGACATTGCCGTCTTGTGAGGACAATGAAAGCTCAACACTACTCTCTAAATTCTCTTCAGAAAGGCTTTGTTGATTATCAACGATGCGGTGGAACATAATCCCCAACATTAATACAGGAAGGTAAAGAAGGCTGGCATGAAACATCTTCCTTGCTTTATGTGTAGTATGGTCTCGGTAGAACGAAAATGATGTTGCAGCTATCGCGAGAGTAAGAAGAGTAGATTCAAGACAAAACCATCCAGACGTCATACCCCCTGCAGACAGAAGAAACGGGCGGAATGAGATGTAATCCCCCAACATTAATTATTCCCTGCTTAGTGATCAAAGGCCAAGGATTGCATCTCAAGCATGGAATATGTTGGTCATTCAACTACCAAGAAGAGTTGCATGATAACAAAGATGACATTTCCGATTAATGAATCACGTACTACGATGATCAAGAATTGTCTCCACAGTATCATACAATCGATAATCGGTAGAAGGAACAACAAATTAGTCAATGTACGAGAGGACCAGTGACATATGAAATCACCCAAAACCATGATAACAAATATAACTCGTCAGCTTTGTTAAACCCACCAAGAGTCTTGGGAAAATGCAAATAGCTAAAGACTCAAAATGCAATCTGAAAACAGCCATATCAGACACAACTCTTGCGTTTTTCCCAATAGTAAATGTATTTTCAATTTAAAGAAGACCAATGTTGACACCTATATGACGGAAAACCTTCTGTCAATAAGAAATAAAAATTGATCGGACATTGGTTGAAAAGAGAGAAAAAGAAAAATGCTCAAAGAGCTTTACAAGAAGACAACCACCAACAGAAATACAAAAAATACAAATAGAAACACGGTTAGAAAAAGAACGATGGTTTGTGAGTCATGGACTTACAGTCATAGGCCAAGAACCCCAAAGGGATCATGTATATGCAATTCCTTAAAGCTACTGAGGCCGTTCTCTTACCACAAGCATCAGCAAGGGAGAACATCCTAAATCTGAATATGCAACAAACGAAA
Organism: Pyrus communis; assembly: GCF_041283825.1. Lineage (NCBI taxonomy): Eukaryota > Viridiplantae > Streptophyta > Magnoliopsida > Rosales > Rosaceae > Pyrus > Pyrus communis. The sequence continues at coordinate 1,482,415 of NC_142579.1, forward strand.
AAGAATTAGTGAGGAAGGAGCCAAGTGAACTGAATCAATAATCTGTGGACCACCATCGCACGAACAAAGATCCAACCTGCAATCTGCTTGACTACAAATTCCTAAAATCTCATGCTAATCATTTAAAAGGGGAAGTAAAATTGGATAACAGAACAGGCTTTTAACACCATTCGCTCTCAAAAAGTATAAAATCTGTCAACTATAATTCTTTCTGCCTTGTACTCATAGGGCATAATTGGATACTGATTAATTATTTCCATGAACAGATACAAGGCCCATGAAAGCAAAGGCAGGAAATAAAACTCCTGTTCTGAAACAATTTCCAGGTGCAAAATATTTGGATCTTTTCAACTGATGATGTAAATGTTAAAGTAAGACCATGAAAGACCCAAAAGTTCATACCCTCCAGCAGCATAGTCATTACGGCACAAGTATGCTAGGGCCATAAAATGAGGTATTTGCCAAAAGTAGAGAGCAGCTGGGAGTAGCATTGCATTGAGGGAAACCTGGCCGGAAGCTGCAGCCCAACTGGAAGCCCAAAAGAGAAATCATGAGCCAACATGCAGGAATATTCAGTTCTTGATATATGTCATGACTCATAATGAAACAAACAAGAATATCAGTTCAGGTCTGCAAAGGGATCATCAACACGAAGAAAACTATAGAGTATAAGAATACTGCAAGGGGAACTTCAACACGAAGAATTATAGAAAAGAAAACTAGATCTATTCACATTTTTTTCAATAAGAATTATTCTCGTATGAATGAGAAAAAATAGAGTTGAATTCTAGACAAGAAAATTGTAAACTAATAGTACCTACATAAGATATCTATTTTTACGCCAACAGCTAAAGTCAGCTACCATGATTCCCAACAGATATCCATAACAACATCCTAAGACCAAAGTTGATTGGCAGGGTATGGCTGTGTTAGAAGCTTCATTTCTAGAAGTCTACAACGCAGATAAAACAGGATATCAGAGAGAGGTAAATAATGGTCACATATCTTCCCATACACATGCCAAGGCAAACCGATCAACAATAATTGTGCTTCTTGCATGCAGGCCTTTGCTACAGGAGTGCTATAGCAATCAGATGGTGAAGCAAAGAAAACCACCTCTGCACGGGGTGGTTCAAGATCATGGACTTGAAATGGTCCCATTATAAGGTGTAAACACATGCAAATATGCGTGTGTGTGCAAGAGAGACATCTATTTTACTGTTAAACAAGTGGAAGCTACGACGTAAGTCCATAGATATTGAGAAAAAATTTCAGACCAGAGAGGGAGGTCATGGGGAGGACAGAGACAAAAAGATACTGGGGGAATATGCAGTTATATGTATAAAATATTTAGCACAGTACAATGGGTACTTTTCAATAGATATTGGAAAACAAACTTGGTTTTTATTTAAAGTAAAACCCTGATCAGTTTTGGGCTGCCAAAATATATTGCAACAACTAACATTTAAGCTACTATGAGTCAATTGAAAGCATAACTTTTCAACAGCCAAAGCAATAAATAAAGTAACTCCAATAGGTCCAATCAAAATAGCATGTAGCTCAAAGAAAATCACAGAACAAATTACCCTAGAAGCGGAGGGATAGCACCAACAACAGCACCAACCCATGTATTCACAGGGTGAATCTGCTTCAATGGAGTGTAGATGAACGCATAAAGTATTAGATTTGAAGCTCCAAGACCAGCTGCCAACATATTAGCCTGCAACAACCTTGTCATAAGAGTTGCAACATTAGTTCCCAAACTCACAGCCGATCAAACATTGAGGTGATGGAAATCAGAAATTTAATGGCATGTAACATCTACAGAAAAAAGTGTGAATTCATTTGGGCACCTTGCTTGCTAACAAAGCAGTGCCAGCTAAACCAGCAGCGGATGCCCAGGTGACTGCATGAGGGATCGTAATGCGTCCTGAAGGTAATGGTCTGTTCTTCGTTCTATTCATTTTGGCATCATTTTGCTTCTCAAACACCTAAAACCAAATAATTTCAATGATTTAACACATTATCTAGTCAAAAAGTTGATACACAAAACTACGTGTACTGCACATGGTGAGCCATCAAATGGACCCCAAACAATGAAAATTAGAAACTGCACCATCTAAATAAAATAATACGTAACTTTAGAAAATCATTAATCTTGAAATGACTCTAATCATCATTAAATATTTTGTTCATAATTTTCACGTTTCTGGTTCCATGCTAAGCTTCACCCCTGCTTGCATCTTAGATCCAACTTTAGTGGAAAAAAAAATATGTTGCGTGTGTGTGTGTATTCCTGTTACAAGGGAGACGTCTCTTCGCATAACGACCCACCAGTTAGTTCTACTTCCGTATATTGTGTGTGTGTGTGGGTGTTTAAAAAGAAAAATCTGTTATTGAACAGCAAACCTGATTTAAGGAATTAGCAGATGCTGCAACCATCATGGTACTAGCACATGTGCAACAAAGTCCAGCAAAATGAATGGCATGGCCACTTCCAAGAATAAACCCAGTTCCAGAAGTTGCGACGACTAGCATGCTGAAGTAAAAGTGAAAATTTCATAAGAAAAAAAAAAATCTTAAACTAAGTTTCAATAACGAAAAATTGATAATCCCTAGTTAGAAGAGAATCTGCCACGAACATAAAATGTAGGCGTTTAATGCATGAACGAAAATACACACAATACTGCAATCAAACTGAGTCCTGAATTCAGGATTGAAAAAATTGGCATAATAACTTAATAAGTGATAATTCAACTTAACTAGATGGACGTGGAAAATAAGTATTTTCTAGCTAAGTGACAACAGCTATTTCCTTAAGAAAGGGATCCTTTATGAATGTTTATATTGAAAACGAGTATGGGTTACATGAACACGGGTGGAAGGCAAATTCCACTGTGAGGTGATCGAGTCTAAGTCCTTCAAAATAGAATTTTCAGGGCTAAGAGTCCCTTACATCTTGCTGCAAGTTAGCACTGGTAACTGAAGAAAGGATGAAATTCTAGGATGTGAGGAAGGGTTGGGGAGTCATCTTTGAATAATTAGTTTCCTCACTTGTACGATATGTCTAGTCATCGAAACACGCCCCTTACTAGATTTGTAAGAACTTCTATTCCATTGAGCTGAGATGGTTTCAGGAAAGTTTCAATGATTTGGAAATTGGGGGAGCTCACTTCTTGGTTGTCTTTTTCGGTGCATTTTCATTTATATCTGGTTAGATCAGATGGTAGAAGATGGAGTTGATAACCGTGTGGCAGCTTCTCGGTTTATGTAACAATCGATCTATCTTTATTGGTTTAGTTTTTTCTTGGTTAGCTGCTTCGTTGGTTTCTCATGGAGGGTCAAAACCTAAGATATGACTATAAAGACAAGACTACGCGCCTATCTGTCTCCATGATGGTGTATAATGTTTTAATACTGAGCATAAAAGTGCAAGTCCCGTGTTTCCATTGCTATGATTGAGATAGTGTTGTGAAGGAAATGTGAGTTGGGAAATCCTATCTGGGTGCTCTTCCCGATTCTTGAGAGGCATAAAATGTTCGGTAGTGAGAAAGAAAAGGTTTTGGGGCTTCAGTGTGCTAGCCAATTTTGGGTTTTGTTGCTGGAGAGAAACAAGAGAATTTCGAAGAACATATTTGTGCGGGTGAGCAGGACTTACTGTGTTCAAACTAGAATTGTTTTTTTTTTCTCACTCTTCACAATGGGGTGTATCATTTTGGGTCATATTCACGCCAACTGGAGTGGAGCTGTTTTTCGAGAACCTAATTTCGGTTTAAGGTCCTAATCGTTGGAAGAAAAAATATTATTGTTTCTGCAATCTAGTTTGTTAGGGATGACAACTTACTCCACAGAGATTGTATTATTGTTATATTGAAATTCAATCTTGTTTTCCAATAGAAAATCAAACATATTAAAGAGGAATACAACAGTGTGAATCAACATAAGATTACCATATCAGATACTCACAAAATAAAATTAAAAATTATCACAGAAATTATCAATAAATGAGAGAATACAACGATTTAACTGTCCCATGATGAAAAATTATTGAATTTCAAAAAATCAAATGAAAAATATTGAGGAAATGGTGGGAATGAGTACCTGAGGCGAGCTTTGGAGAGCTCCCAATAGCACTGCCCACAGTGGCGGGCCAAGTGCGAGGCCCTGGAAGCCAACGATGGGAGATCAACTGCCGCCGAAAGGGCTCCGACTCCATCGGATCGGTGAAGCCCGAGCTTGAGAGAATCTGAAGGCGAAGAGGAGGAGTAGGGGTGGGATTGGGAGAGGGAGTGAGAGAGCAGCAGAGTTCGAACGCCGCCGTGTTCGGCGGATGAGGAGGCGGAGGATAGGAGGTAGAGTGAGTTGTTAGATATCGGGAGCTTGGAAGATAAACTCTTCGAGTTCCTCCACATCGTGGTGTCGTCAATTCAGAGAGAAAGAGAAAAAAGAGAAGAAAAGATGGACGGAGCAGCTCACCTGAGCGAGTGCCTGTGTTTAGGCCAACACTAAAGACCACGTGGTCAATACATATTAAACCTTTAGATCAATCCAACGGCTTATCATCCTAACATAACTGTTTGGTATGGATTCGAGTAAAGAAAAGTAGAAAATTATAACAATCACCGCTCAACTTTTTTTTAATTTAATCAGAGCAATGATCATTTAATTAAAAATTTATAATTATTGATCTCTTAACTCGTCAAAACATGTAGAAATAGTCATTTTTATTAACTTCGTCAGAATTTTTATCAAAATAAATCATATATCAAAACGTGGAAACATGATTATTTTTGTTAACTTCGTCAGAAGATTTATCAAAATAAACTATGTATCATACACGTGAAAGTAATTAATAGGCAAACACAAAAAATTAAATATACCCCAATAGCCATAACACGCTTCTGCCAACCCTCCACGCCACACATCCTTCACACCCCCTACACATCCAAAAAGGTTTTCTCCTTCCCTGTCCCCATCTCCTTCCACTTCCACCAATTCTCTTTCGGCAACCTAGTGTGTGCCAAGGAAGACAAGTAGCAATGGTGGAAGGGATCCATGGACAAACTGATAATATACACCACAACCATGATCCGCTTACGTGCGCAGTGCATGACTCATTTTGATGACAATTCTAACAGAGTTGATGAAAATGATCAAAGCTCCGCATTTTGATGAGTTGAGAGACTTTTGCTTTAATTGGGCTAAGTCTAAAGGGTCATTCCCATTGCTATAATTTTCTCATTTGGTTTGGTTTGTCATATTTGCTCTTTGATTCAGCCTCACGTAATAGTACGTGACTCATTCTGATAAAAATTCTAATGGAATTGACGAAAATGACCATAACGGTACATTTTGATGAGTCAAGAGACCAATGATTAAGCGATGCTTTTTAAAACACTGCTTTTTGTACTTTATCTTTTGGGTCGCTTTTGGTTCTATGTATGGGATAGAAAAAACTTTTCCCTTACGCAGGAAGCGGTTTATTGCTTCCTAGTAAACTCTCTGGTTCTGTTTGAACATGTCTTCAAGCATGTCCCATGGATTGCTTGTAGCTTTAATTTCTTGTGCATTTGCAAGTCTTGGTGCTTTATGCAACATTTCGCATACGCAATTGTTGTGCAATTTGCTAATTCTTTGGCACCTCGACGAAGAAGAGCAATACTGATAACATCAAGATTTCAAAGGATATCAAAGCTCCTGGCAGCAAAGTTGGAACAGCACTATTTACAGAGGCCAATTTCTCGACAGATGCTATAGCTAAATATTGGACATCGACAGAATGAGGTGCTCTTCGCGATAGGCTTACCCCACTTTGCAGTTTGATCAGTTGAATTAAGGTCTGTCTCAAAATTACTTTTCAAAGCATTATATCATACTCCATTGCTGCATTTCGAGTACTCAAAACAAAGTTTGTAATAATACCTGTGATAAAAGAATAAATCGAGTTTCATGTTCACCAATAATCTCGGCAAGAACACAATCCGTCTTTGAAATGGTGGAACCTCTTAGCATCTCGCATGATGAGTTCTCTGCCTACAATTTTCGAAATGATCTTCAGTGCATTATGGCAATCGCCACAAACACGAAGATTCTTGATAACCCTAATAGTTGAACGAGCTGAGCTGCTGATGAGGCCATGAGCAAGAGCAAGTCTCTCGCTATGGGCAAGCAAAGCATCTTCCTTGCCTTCCTGATCTATGTCATGTAACACAAATCTAGTCTGCGGAATGTAGCCAGCCTCCTTCATATGTTCCCTTAAACCCCTGAGTTGAGCATAAATTTCATCGTTCTCAGGATGCGATTTATCACCTGCTCGATATTCATGGACTCGGCTCCTGACTTCTAAAAGATTTTGTGCTGCTATTTTTTTCTTCTCTTTCTCCTTTACCAGGTCAGATTCTTTTACAGGAATAAGGCCAGCCTTTGATTGCTCATCTAAGAAGGAGGGATCTAGCTGCTCAATAAGCTCTGCACACCGGTCCCCAAGCTCCAACTGCCCATGAACTCTACAGTGATTCATCAAGGTCTTCCAAACATCGACATTAGGTTCCAATGGCATCTTTTCAATGAATTCCAAAGCTTCTTCCAGATAGCCCGTACTTCCTAGCATATCTATTACACTCACATAATGGTTTTTTGTGTGTGTTGGTTTGTTTGCTTTGCAGGTTGTGTTTGTGCTCGGACAACATTTTCCATCTTCTATATGCACTGGGAGGACTGCGTTTTAAAACTGTTGAGGGTGAGATTTACATATGGAAACATTCCATTTTTTTCCAAATATGTGCATTTAGTTATCTTTAATTTTAAAATTTAGAAATTAAATCGTTATTTGAGTAAAATGTTTTCCATTGCTCTCAAACCCTAGACTCCAGTCGAACTCACTTCCTTCAAGGCCATTTCAGCTATTCGACTCGCTGCCCATAAGATCAAGTTCTCAAGGTTTGATGTTTCATCAATTTCTTCCCCCTCAACGATTATTTTGGTCTTTCTTGCGTACTGATTTTTTTATTTTTGTTCATTTTATTGACGAAGAGAACAACGCGTTTTGTAATATTTGTAGTCATTTACGCACAGATTCATAAAGTGGTGTTAACGAGCATGAGGCGAGGACTCCATGTTTCCCTCTTGCTTTGCTGTACTGGTCGTGCTACGTGATGGAACTCCGGCAGTGCTCTTCAGCTGCTTTGTTCTTCAATCATGATATGTTGCTTTTAATTTTTGGGGCAAAGCTTAAAGGAGATTGTGAAATACTGCGCTGAGGTCCTCCCCCAACAAAGCCGTCAATGGCCTCCTCGCCCAAGGTCCTCCGCCTATTTCTCTCCCCTCACTTTGTCTCTCTTAAATTTCAGATTTATTTCTCTAATTTTTTTTAACTTGAAGATTTTGGTTTTTTCTATTTTGGTTGTGGGTACTTTGTCTCTCTCACTCTGCAAATTTGAACAGCAAAACACACATCTTTCTGTTATTCACTTCAGACAGTTCCGTATTACAGGTACATCCACTTTCTATCTATCTTTTTTATTTTTTTTCTTTTTTGTAAAGTGATTAGAGTTGTTTCGGTTATAATTGTGTTAAAGTTTTAGTTAGGATTGAAATTATTGATTGTCCAGTTTTTGCTATGTGGAATTGGACGTGGGTTTTGTGTTAAAAGTCAACAATTTGTGTGCAATAATAGGGATTGAGTTTCAAAGTTGTGTGCTTTGTGCTTCAGTTGGTGAATTAATTTGATTGGTTCTGTTTTTTGAGATTGCAATTTGAAACAAAATATTCATGTTTTTGTGGCGTAAGTTGGTGAATGAATTTGATTGGTTTTGTGTACCTACGCTGTTAAAGAAAAGCAGAAACAAAACCAAACGAAAAAGAAAATTAACAAGTGATCGAGCAATGATGAATAACCTTAACAGCGTCGGTGACCTGAGTAACGTGAACTCGAATTATAGGTACTGACCTTTCCTTTTTGTGTTGAATTTTTTTTAATGATTTAGGGTCAGATTTGAATTGGGGAATTGCTGTGGTTATAGGTGTTGGGGTTTAAAAATGCTTCACTATTCTAGAGATGTTTATCTCACAAAGAAAAATGTAACGCAGCGGAATTGATAGGTAAGAGAAAGAAAGAATTCTCAAAGTATTACACAAGGTTTTTATTCACTCACAAACTTAGTACAAAAGGAAACACTCAAACACTCTTAGAAGCTTTGTTGCTTCTTCTTACTTCTTACTTGACACTCTCACTTCTTGCTACTTGCTCTCTTGGTTGTTCCAAATGGTGTGGATGCCTTCTCCTTTTATAGGCATGGATGGAACCTTGGAGAAGCATGAAAACATCATGCTAGAGATATCTAGATAATTCCACTACCTTCCTAAGCTAGAATTATCTACACTAATCTTGTATGTTGGTGGAATCCTCACCATTCTTCTAGACTCTTCCACCAACTTGAACTTTGCTAGAATTCTCTAGCATGTGCATGGATCTTTCTTTGTGTATGGGCCGGATCAATTATCTTTGGGCCAAGACAAGATTACAATTCAACATCCCCCCTTAATCTTGTCTTGTGACGCCAATTGAGTTTCTTAGTCTGACAAAGTCTTCTTGTTTGAGTGGCTTGGTGAATATGTCGGCAACTTGGTCTTGAGACTTCACGTATTCCACTTGCACATCCTTTCTTGCAATGCACTCTCTTAAGAAATGATAACGGGTATCTATGTGTTTGCTCCTGTCATGGAATACTGGATTCTTTGCTAGAGCTATTGCAGACTTGTTGTCGACATAGATCTTTGTTGGCTCTTCTTGTCGCATTCTTAATTCTTTCAGCAAGTTTCTCAGCCAGATTGCATGGCAGACACATGAAGTAGCAGCTACATATTCAGCTTCACAGGTAGAGAGAGTGACAATCGGTTGCTTCTTCGACATCCATGTGAATGCAGTGTCTCCCATAGAGAATATCTGGTCTTGTGCAAGTCAAGTAGCGCAAGCTTCCAACTAGGCTTTTGAAAAATGTTGGATCTACGCTTTCTCCTTTGTCATACTTGGTTAGTTTGACTCCGCACTCCATTGGCGTGCTCACGGGCTTGCAGTCGTCCATTTTGAACTTTTTCAGTATCTCCTTTGTGTAGCTTTCTTGGGAGATGAGAATTCCTTCTTCGTTCTGCTTGACTTCAATGCCTAGGTAATATGCCATCAACCCGATGTCGGTCATCTCAAATTCTTTGGTCATCACTCTCTTGAACTCTTCAAACATGCTTGGATTACTCCCAGTGAAGATTAGATCATCCACATATAAGCACACAATCAAAATATCTCCATTTTTGACTTTGACGTAGAGAGCATGTTCATGAGGGCACTTGATGAAGTTGTTTTCCTGACAGTACTTGTCGATGCGACTATTCCATGCTCGTGGCGCTTGTTTTAACCCATAGAGGGCTTTCTTCAGCTTCAGAACTTTGTCTTCATGCCCTTTGATCTCATAGCCTGACGGTTGCTGAATGTAGACTTCTTCTTCAAGGACTCCATTTAGGAAGGCGGACTTCACATCCATTTGTTGAATCTTCCAACTGTTTTGAGCTGCCAAAGAAATTAGTAATCGTATAGTTTCCAACCGAGCAACGGGTGCGAATACCTCATCATAGTCGACTCCGGCTCTTTGACTATAGCCTTTCGCCACTAGTCTTGCCTTGTATCTTTCGACCTCTCCATTGGCATTTTTCTTTGTCTTGTACACCCACTTGACTCCGATGGCTTTGTGTCTTTTCGGAAGAATAGCGAGTTCCCATGTATCATTCTTCTGAATTGCTTCAATTTCTTCATCCATTGCTTTCCTCCACTTAGTATCTTGCACTGCTTCTTGGAAGTCGACTGGTTCACAATCAGCAAAGAGACAGAAAAGTGTAGGATTATCAAGTCTTTCAGTTACCTCATAAAGATCTCGTATACTTTTTGTGCGTGGTACTTCTCTTTCATTTAGACTCCCACTTGACAATGCTGATGCTGATGAACTACCATGATTGGTTGATGTTGGTGAAGTAGGTGGAGTAGTGGATTCTTGTTGAACCTCTCTTGCTTGCTCCATCATCCCTTGTTCATTCTCTTCTTCAAATTGAGGAAAGAAGTGAAGATCACCTGCATGTGGGCCAAAATCCCATTCTCCTTCTTCATCGAACATCACGTCTCGACTGATCACCGTCTTCCCATTGTTTGGATTATACAGCTTATAGCCTTTTGAATTGGTGTCATAGCCGATGAAGATGAACTTCTCACTTTTGTCGTCGAGTTTGGTTCTCCTCTCGTCTGATACGTGTACATGGGCTATGCTTCCAAAAACTCTTAGATGAGAAATACCTGGTTTTCTTCCACTCCATGCTTCTTGCGGAGTTTTTCCCCACACACTCCTTGTTGGAGACCGATTGGATAGGTAGACAGCACATGCTACAGCTTCTGCCCACAATTCCTTAGGCAATTTCTTGCTTTTGAGCATGCTTCGAGCCATGTCGAGGATGGTTCGATTTTTTCTTTTCGCCACTCCATTTTGTTGAGGGGATCTTGGAACTGTCAAAGGTCGACGGATTCCATTTGCTTCACAAAACTCTTGAAATTCCTTCGAAGTGAATTCTCCTCCTCGATCAGATCTCATGGCTTTGATCTTGCAACCACTCTCCTTTTCTACAGCGACTTTGAACTTCTTGAATGCTCCAAAGACTTCTGATTTCTGCTTCAAGAAATACACCCAGGTTTTTCTTGAAAAATCATCAATGAAGAGAAGGAAATAATTATTTTTACCCAAAGAGCTTGGTTTTATTGGACCGCACACATCGGTGTGAATGAGCTCGAGTGGCTTCTGGGCTCTTGTGGTCGACTCCTTTGGAAAGCTTTTCCTGAACTGTTTCCCAAGTAAACATCCTTCGCAAACTTGATCAGGGTGGCTGATACACGGTAAGCCTCTCACCATCTCCTTCTTGGATAATAACTCCAATCCCCCAAAGTTAAGATGCCCAAAACGAAGATGCCAAAGCCAAGATATGTCTTTGTAACATATCTTGAGACACTTTGCAACATCGTTTTGAATGTTCATGGGAAACATCCTATTCTTTGACATTTTCGCCTTGGCAATTAATCTTCCTTTGTCATCTCTAAGAAAAAGGATATAATTTTTCGTATGAAAATCATAACCTTTTTCTAAGAGTTGACCCAAACTCAAAATGTTGCTTTTCATATTGGGCACGTAGTAGACATTCGAAATTAATTGGTGACCCCCATTTTCCAGGGGAATAAGGATGTTACCTTTTCCTTTTACGGGTATTTTGGATTCATCTCTAAAAGAAACGTTACCACTCACTGATTCATTGAGCTCTACGAAGATGCTTCTTTTTCCGCACATGTGGTTGCTGGCGCTGGTGTCAAGGTACCATGTATAGTCTTGGTCTCCATCATTGTTCTTGCATGCTAGTAGCACAACACCATTCTCTTCTTTCTCTTCTTTCACATAATTGACCTTCTCATCAAGTCTGTTGTTTGGAGCTCTACATTCCCAAGCATAATGCCCAAACTTTTGACAATTATAGCATTGAACTTGAGATTTTTCATACCTTGAGTTTGAGCGTCCTCTTCCGCATCCGCGACCTTTTGTTGAGCTTTCTCCTCTTTCGTAGTTGCTATGGTTGTTTAAGTTTCAACCACATCCACGCCCATGTCCACGTCCGCGACCTCGACCACGACTTCTTCCATATCGGCTTCTCTCGTTGTCGAAGCTTTCTTCTTTCTTCTTTGGCTGAACATGCGTCTTAAGGAGCTGCTCATCATTCCCTTGCCTCTTCTTATGTTTCTCTTCATATGCTTGTAGCGAACCCATTAATTGCTCTATACTAATTTCTTCCAAGTTTTTTGTTTCTTCAATCGTCACGACAATGTGCTCGAACTTGGGGTCCAACGAGCGTAGTATCTTCTCCATAATTCTAACATCTTCTAACTTTTCTCCGTTTCTTTTTAATTGATTGGAAACGGCTAAGACTCTTGAGAAATAATCAGAGATTGATTCAGACCCTTTCATTTGTAGAGATTCGAACTCACCTCTTAATACTTGAAGACGAACCTTTTTCACTTGTTCGGCTCCTTTGTAAGAGGTTTGAAGCTTCTCCCATGCTTGCTCGGCAGAGGTTGCACTCGAGACCTTCTCAAAGCCATTGTCATCTAATGCTTGGTAGATGAGGTAGAGAGCCTTCTTGTCTCTCTTTCTTGAATCTTTCAAACTCTCCTTCTGGGGTTGAGACAGAGTAGCTTCATCTTCTGGCTCAGTGTAGCCTTTCTCCACAACTTCCCAGACATCGTGTGCACCCAAAAGGGCCTTCATTTTGATACTCCAATTATCGAAGTTGTTGCTGTCGAGCACTGGAACTTGGAAGGCTGCCATAGCATTGCTAGCCATAGCTCTGGTACCACTTTGTTGGGGTTTAAAAATGCTTCACTATTCTAGAGATGTTTATCTCACAAAGAAAAATGTAACGCAGCGGAATTGATAGGCAAGAGAAAGAAAGAATTCTCAAAGTATTACACAAGGTTTTTATTCACTCACAAACTTAGTACAAAAGGAAACACTCAAACACTCTTAGAAGCTTTGTTGCTTCTTCTTACTTCTTACTTGACACTCTCACTTCTTGCTACTTGCTCTCTTGGTTGTTCCAAATGGTGTGGATGCCTTCTCCTTTTATAGGCATGGATGGAACCTTGGAGAAGCATGAAAACATCATGCTAGAGATATCTAGATAATTCCACTACCTTCCTAAGCTAGAATTATCTACACTAATCTTGTATGTTGGTGGAATCCTCACCATTCTTTTAGACTCTTCCACCAACTTGAACTTTGCTAGAATTCTCTAGCATGTGCATGGATCTTTCTTTGTGTATGGGCCGGATCAATTATCTTTGGGCCAAGACAAGATTACAATTCAACAATAGGAGAGCTTGATCATGGTGATGCCGGTACAAGAAAATTTGAGGTGTTAATTTGATTTTATGTTTACTTTGGAGTTTTGGATAATGATCATGAATTTTGGTGGAAGGTATGAGATTTCTTTAATTTTTTGCTTGGTTTATGATTTTATTACTGGATTGGACTAGCTGGGGGCTATTGGTCTCTTCGAATTTGGATATTCTAGGGTTTTTGACGAGTTTTCTGTTTGTGGTTTTGGTTTTTAGGGTTCGGATTTTGAGTGTGGCTGTAGTTTTTTGGGGCTTTTGTGTGTAGGCTTCCAAGCTTTTTGTGCTTGGGCTATATAATTTCAGATTTTCCCTTTGACTTTGTTTTTGAAGAAAATTTTAATTTTGTGTGCTCTGAAGGTTGAATACGTAGGGATCTATCTGTTTTTATATTTTTGTGCATTTTGAGAATAACGTTTCCTGTTTTTTACGGTTTTGTATCATATTTTATGAGTTTGTGCTCTTTCTTTATTGTTGCAATAGATTTTGCATTCCTTGGTGGGAAGTCAATGGAAACCCTACTGCTTGGATATGGCTCTCCATTCACATGGAACACATAATCTATTAAGCATAACAGGATGCCCATTCCTTTCTTCAGTTGGAAGAAAATGCTAACCCTATCAAAGTCTGTAACTGCAAGCAAACATGAGCAGACACAAATTGGGCAGAAGAAACCAAAAACAAAATTACGAGAAAAACCAATGTGGCAGCAAGCAGTCTGGCAATTCTCCAAGAAATATGACAACTACCAATACATACGACAACGTCGTCCTTCTCAGATCTCCCCCACGAACTCCTTTCCGTTTGGATCATCTCAATTTTCTAACCTATTATTACACTCATTCCTCTGTCCTTTTCCTGTTTAGTTGATATAGAATGAGTTTTTGGTTGTTTTAGAGAATTTTTGTTTTCTTACCTGTGGAAAGAAATGGAAATGGAAGGGTGGAGGCAGTAGTTTTGAAAAAGGTTGTTTTTTCCATTTTTTATTTCTGTGTTCATAGTTGTTTCAATGGATCTTCGTCTAATATAAATAGAGCTAAATTGAATGCCTATTTTTCTGCATTGTATTTGCCTTTTTAAATTCATTCCTTTTTCTTGATGAATGTAATTTGGTTTTGCAGTTCCAACTTTTCCAGCAAGAAGATTTAAGCTTCGAATTGGATTGAGGTATAAATGTTTCCACTTATTTAGTGTGCTCAATTGATTATTGCTTTGAATGCATTGTGGTTTGGAACATGATTTAGTACGTATTTGATTGACAGTGAGAGATTGAGAGATTTATGTTTTGGGATCAGACAGAATCCCTTTAACCACAGAGACTATTTTTTGTGAGTTTTTTTTTTAGTGAGACAACGGTGTTATTAAAATGCAGTTGCTAATTCTTTTTTGTAATTGATTAAATCCAAATGTGGTTAATTTTAAGAAGGTTTTCAACATAACTTATACTCTTCATACCATTTGTTGCCTCTTCATTTTTTACCCTTTTATTTCTCTGCAAGTCTGCTTCTCTTATTTTGTGTGTGTGTGTGTGTGTGTAGAGAGAGAGGGAATGGCTTACATTCGGAGTGATGAAGAGGTGAGTGATTTTATTCAAATACAATGATTTCATGTCTTTTATTCATTTTTGTGTGTTGATTAGCATTTGTTTTCTATAATTTGGAGTGTGAACCATGAGTTACTTTACAGTAGTCTGTCTCATTGAGTTGCAGTTTCTTCCTTATGCACACGAGGCAATTCCACGAGGTTATTCTGAGCACAGTGTAAGAGCAACCATATAAGCTCTATAACAAACTAGCCAAGAACATAAGATTTAACCAACTAAATCACAATCATCACTCCAAATATTCTGTATATGCAAATACTGAAGTAATATCTGCAACACATACCAGCAAAACTGTTTGCTGAAGTCTTTCCCGTGTGTTCTGTCATAATAGTCCTTCATAGTTTGTTGTATGATCTCCCTATCCCACACATGGTGAAGATTGGATTTGTTTCTGTACCAACGCAAGGCTATCGTGTTTCCTCCCTCATCTGTCCTGAACCCGACATGCATCGGCTGATGAATATCTCCCACAAAGTGTGACAAGAAAACCAAGGTCTCAGCCATATTATATCAACGGTCAGATGTGCCTTCTGTGTAGTGTGAAAACTGAGAGGTGAAGTTTTGGACGGTACCAGCAACACACATGTTCTTTACGGCATTGATCAAAGGAAAGAATAGTGCTAGACACCATATCATAACTATGTTCAACAAATTAGGATTAAGAGCCATTAGAGAAATCTACACACAACCTTCTCCTCTCTGCAAAACTCAATGCTCTCCAAGTTATAGGTAATTGGAACAATAAGAGCGTATTTTTGTGAGAGCAGGGGCTTGTGGTTTTTATACTACAAAATCTGGATTACCCTATAATAATCCTACAATGAATACAAGACCAAATCCTTGTACAAGTATGAGTTCTATTCTCAAGCCAACAGTAGAGTTTCAATCCAAACCAAAGTTGAATTAACTCTTATAAACTCATTAAGGCCTCTTTATACCAATCTGAAATAACAATGATTATTACTAAACTGTGAGAATCACACTCATACTCTAACAGACAGTACTCAAGGAGGGCATGTTTGAGGACCTGAGCTTGGCCAACAAACAGCTCCGGTTTGTTTTGATATTTTTAATGGTGTGCTTGCTCTTGAATTGGCGAGAGATGGTCAGCTCAAAGTCTTGGTTGACGAGTGCAAGAGGACCTTCCAGGTTTGTGATTTTCCATTGTTTTGTTATTAGGGCGCTTTAATTTGTTAAAAAACATAAGTTTAGTGTTCACATTCTTGCTCTGTGTGTTTTTAATCTTTTCGAACTGACTACTATTCTGATTCATTATCCTGTTAGTTATGTGTCCCTCTATTCATTCTTGATTGTGTTGAATTTATTCGAGTTAAATGTGTCTTATTCATGCAGTTACAGCTGAAACGGTTCCCACCGCAACGCATGGGCTTATTATCTAGTATTGTCTATAATGGTTATGTAACCCTTCATTTTACTCTCACATTATGTTTTAATGAAATTGGATGATCGTGAGCATAACATTGATTTTTGTGGAGCATACCATGTAAAATAAGAATGCAAAACCCGCTAAATATTTTCAATACGGATACCTACACGTTTGGATAGGTTTGGATATGAAGTTGAAGTCTACTCTGTTTTATGAAAAACCGAAACCACCCTTAAGTCTGCTCTGTTGAATATGAAGTTGAATATGAAAAACCAAAACCACCCTTAGGTCTGCGCGTTAGTGCAAGTGGAATCCTTGCCGGACAACAACTCTCAAGTTGGTGGGCTAGTTATTCCACTCAAATTGCCCAACGGGCTCCACTATTTCAGTCACTCATCGGTCCCCATATATGAGTACGTAAATTAAGTATCCGATGAGTCCCTATACTCTAGGGACTCATTTCTGATCAATTGGAGATTTAATTTGTCTTTATATTTGTTTTATACCGGTTTTATACAGTAGCTGCCCCTATTAGGGACAACACTGGACATGCTTTTAGTACCTTCATGTCTTCCGTTTTTGCTGTAAAACATATGTCATGCCCTGAACAACTTATCATGCATGTAGTGGACGGTTGATGACCTGTTAGGTGTGGCCCTTCGGGGAAGTGGTGTTGAAATAATTATAATATTTTCAGCAGGTTTTAAATTTAAGCATGAACCTATTTTCAAAGACAACTATACCCAATTTTTGGTAGATTATTTGAAGTTATTTTATTAAATTGGATCTGCATGCATGTTATGGCTCCATCACATTCTGACTGACGGCCAACACGTCTTGATTTCAGTGTTCAACTTGACATCGGGTTCAGATGCGTCAATTTCATAAAAGAAGAAAACAGTGGCTCAAGCAGCGTAATATGCTTTGAGAAAATTGCATATCTACGTGAGAGATCATAATTAAACTCATCTAACTTAAGATTATATATATATATATATATATATATATATATGTATGTATATGTATATATAACTTCATGATCCTTATCAGGAATGTCGTATTTATAAAGCAAATCTTACAATTTTATACTGCCAAAGAAAAAAACCAAGGAAAAGACAAAATAAATTGCCACAAAGAAGCATACAACAGTGTAACATTCTAATTGGATAACAAAAGAGTAAAAACAAACCACACAAACTCGATCTATCTACACAAAATAGTTAATAACGTTCAACAATTGCAGCATAGAACTTCTTCACAATGTGATTTTGGAACTGAGAAAATGCATTGCTCCATGGCACATTAGACAACAATGAACCAAGAACAATCCAAAACCCGAATGCAAAACCAAGCCCCAAACTCAGATAGAAACCACCGTCTTCAAGCAAATGACCTTCATTGTGCTTCTCATCACCTATCGGTGGCATGGCCTCATTTGTACTGCAACACTCTTCCAATGGAGGTCCGCAAAGTTTATTGCCAGTATAACTGAACAAATCAAAGCTCTGAAGCTGAGTGCTTTTTGGAATCTGCCCAGTTAGATTGTTATAGGACAAATTCAAATGATTGAGAAATGTCAAATTTGAGATGCTTGGAGAAATTTCGCCAGAAAGTTGGTTCACAGACAAATCAAGTGACTCTAACGCTTCCATATCACCGATTTTGGAAGGGATTCTTCCGGTCAGAAGATTATCGGATAATTTCAACGTTTGTAGGTTAATGAGGTTGGTCAGCTCTTCAGGGATTTCTCCAAACAACATGTTACTTGAAAGGTCCAAGCTAGTTACCAAACGAAGCACTGTGCTATATTTCACTTCTCTGCCTTTGGCCACAAAATCCGCATTCTCTATGTAGGAGGATGACCGATAAGCAGAAATTAAGAATTCAATACTGAGACCGAATTCGCTTGAAAATTTAGTGGCCATGGATGACAACTTTTGGAAACACCTTGGTATCGTTCCCGAGAGATTGTTATGCGCAAGGTCCAAGATTTGGAGCTTTGTGAGACTACAAAGTTCATCAGGAATGGTGCCTTGGAACATATTTGAGCGAAGAATAAGAACCACCAATCTTTGGCCAAACCATATTGGAATGCTTCCAACAAACTTATTTCCACGAAGGTCAAGAATGATTAACTCCCGACAGTTTTGTAGGGACACGGGTAATTCTCCAGATAGGTTATTATTGCGCAAGTGCAATGATCCAAGGGAAAGTAAGTCCCCAATAGAGCTTGGAATTTTCCCCATCAAATTGTTGTCTTCTAAATTCACTACTACCAAGTATGGCCAGTGTAACCAACAATCCGGAATTTCTCCAGTGAGGCGATTGTTGTCAAGAAGAAGAATTTGAAGGTTTTTAGGTACATCACTCCTATCACAAAAGAAGTGAGAGAGAGTTCCCGAAAATGATGAATTGGAAAGATCTAGTGTAATCACTACCGAAGACACAAGTGGCAATGAACCGTTGAATTGGTTAGATCCTAAAAAAATTTCAACTTGTGGAGTAGAATTATCCAACCAGTGGGTAGAAGCTATATTTGGAACCTCCCTGGACAATTGATTACGAGAGAGATCCACAAAGGTTGGTGGATCGCCGGACAATTGATTCCACCACCAAGCCGGAATGGTACCTGAAATTCCTGTACTGGACATATTAAGAGAGCTCAAATGTTTTTGACTCTGAAGCCATGCAGGCAACTGTGATGGGTCCAGACGCCAAGAACCTAGCCTCAAGGTAGAAAGTTGAAAAGGAGGAACCCAGTCCGGGCTAGTTTTAAGAATCAAGGAGTTCTCATTTGCATAAAAGGCAAACAATCTTGTAAGATTAGTAAAATGAACTTCAGAGACAACACCCTCGAATGAATTGTGATCAATGACCAAGACCTCTAAGAGTGACAGGTTTCCTAAAGACACTGGAATGGGACCTGATATTGAATTATTTGAAAGATCAAGGATGCGTAAATTTTTAAAAATTCCCAGCTGATCAGATAAATGACCTGAAAAGTTATTATTTGAAAGCCATAAGGAATCTATTTGACCAAAACTACAGCTAGACAAACTTTCAAAGATTTCTGATACCCTCCCCCGGAAATTGTTTGACAATAGATCAAAAGAAGTCAACTTACAAAGATTTCCCAATGAGTTTGGGATTTCCCCTTCAAGCTGATTATAACGTAATGAAAGATCAACAAGGGCTGTCAAGTTTCCAAGGGAACTCGAAATTTCACCATGGAAAGCATTGAAAGAAAGATCAAGGGACTCAAGATGGTTCAAACTGCACAACCATTGAGGTATGGTAGAGTTGAAATAGTAGGATGACAGATCAAGAACTTTAAGACTTGTCAAGTTCTGAATACCACTTGGCATGTGATAAAGTTCGCATCTTGACAAATGCAACTCGACCAGGAGAGAAGGGAGTGTGTTTACTTGAGGTATGGTGGAGTTGAAATAGTTATAAGATAGATCAAGAACTTTAAGACTTGTCAAGTTCGCAATACCACTCGGCATATGGTTCAAATAGTTGGAGGACAGATAAAGAACTTTAAGACTCGTCAAGTTCTGAATACCATTTGGCATGTGATAAAGTTCGCAGCGTGACAAATGCAACTCAACCAGGAGAGAAGGGAGTGTGTTTACTTGAGGTATGATGGAGTTGAAATAGTTATCAGATAGATAAAGAACTTTAAGACTTGTCAAGTTCGCAATACCACTCGGCATGTGGTTCAAATAGTTGAAGGACAGATCAAGAACTTTAAGACTTGTCAAGTTCGCAATACCACTTGGCATGTGATAAAGTTTGCAGCTTGACAAATGCAACTCGACCAGGAGAGAAGGGAGTGTGTTGACTTGTAACCAATGAGATGCCCTGGTAAGATCTATATAACCCATGCCAAGATGTTTCAACTGAGAAAGACCAGAGAGCCATTCGAGATTCTCGACCTTCGAACCAAAGTAGTTCCAAGAAAGGTCCAGAAAACGCAGGCTCGAGAGATTTCCCAACTGATGAGGAACGGTTCCGTTGAACCCTGCAGACGAGAGGTTAAGATACCTTAAACCTTTAAGAGAACCAAGAAAGCTGGGAAACTGTTGTCCTCCAAAATCATTGCAGCTCAAGTCCAAGTAGGTGAGATGCTTTAAATTGAGTAGAGAAGGATTTACCTTACCACCCAACGTAAGGTACTCACCAGCCACTTCATCATAATAACCAGCAAGGTGGAGCTCACGGACATGACCGGTTAAATTGTCGCAGGCAACACCGGTCCAGGTGCAACAATCGCCTTCACCAACCCAAGAGGAAAGCAGATTTGAAGAATCATCGAGATCTTTCTTGAACATAAGAAGTGTTTGTCTCTCATTTTGTTGGCAAGGCACATTCAGGTTTCCATTGCATAAGCTAAGAGTAATAGACGCTATGCATAGAAAGCTGAGTAGCGGAACAACTCTCATGACTCTATCCATGTAGATATCAAGTAGGTGATTGGTGTGAGCAATGAGTAATTTAGAGTGCTATTTATACACACGTTAGTAAAGATATTTACTACAAATTACTTTTCTACGTCTCCAGACCTACAAAGACGGTAGTGAGTCAAGAGATAAAAGACAAAAAGGATGGTCCATCCCCAAAACAAATTGCAGACAGTGATGGTTCAACTTCATCCCCAAAGAAACGTCAAGCACATATATAGCAATAATCGATCTACTTAATTAGTTTTAAAAATCATTTTCCACAAGAGAATTGAAATATTGATTGACAAATTATCCTGAGATCGAAGGATTTATTTGTTTCATTTTTCAGTGGAGATTAGTTCATCATCATGAAACATTTTAATTAAAATTAATTCCTTGTGCATTGAAAATAAAATGATATAAAGTTCATCACTTTTCATGATGCATCTCTTATAAATTTGAGCGGTAGACAATGTTCTTCCATAACTTATAGATCATTCGTGGTACTTCCATTCAAAGTTTGCCACGTTCGACGACTTTTATACAGCTGGAATTGAATCTCAATTTTCTGATGATTTCCTCATCAGTCACGGAAATTTCAAAACAAAATCAGTCAGTGCCCACCCAACTTAATCAAAACAAAAGAATACAGAAACTAAAATTGAATCTAATTGTCTAACCTTCAAATCAAATCCCGTTTTCTTCTTTACCAACTTTCCAAATTCAACCAGAACCACGCTGAATCGATGAGTCCGACTCAGCCAAGCAAACCCATCAGTCACGCTGAATGTATTTCCAAACGCCTTCACACCGCTTGGGAGTCGGCATCCGAAAGGATTTTCGATTTTAATCCCCAAATTGTGAACAAAAGATATGCGGCGGTGTGTGGAAGGGGATTACCAGGTTGGGTCGGAGGGGGCTAAAACTTCAGGAACACGATTTGTTTTGTTCTTTTTTTTTTTTCATTTTTAAATTTATTTAAAGATTAAAAATGAGATTAAATTCCACTTGTGTAAAAACATGACACATGGCGAAATTTGAAAGGAAATATAAGTAAACAGTAATTGAGCTCAAGGATTTGAAAGTACTTTACATGTGGCATTGTGGGCTACAAACACCCTATCACACTGTACATTTAACCTAGTCAGTTTTACTTAGGAAAAGCTATTTTCTGACGACATTTTGGTTATTTTGAGGGGATAAAAGCTCAAGTTGCAATGTAATTTTTTTTCCTTCTATTAGTATTTACATCAACAAATAGGAGCATACATAATTATGCTAAGAGTAAAAGGTTTAAACTGGAAGAAATGTATGTTCTATATATAGTAGCATAAAGAAAGAAGAAAATGACACTCAATTCACAACTCATAAAAACTTTGAATATCTGCAGCCTACAATATTTCAAATTCCTTTTGTAATTTAGCATATTTGTACATGTATTTATGTTTAAAGCTCTGCTACATTGCCTGTAAGATCGATTCCTTTTAAGAAAATTCTTTTCAAATCACTTCAACAACGTGCATGAACTTGCCCGACTAGCAAGAAAGTTTGCCCAAATGGGTTTAACTTGCTTGATCTCTTATATTTTTCATTTCTTTCAAGTTATTACTTTGTAGTTGGATATTTTCTAAGTATTTAACATCATTTCCCTTATGTTCTTTCATTTTCGTATGGTCTTTTATACATTTCTGTAAACATATCCATGTGAGAATTGCAAACTGAGTTGAACTAAGAGCCAATCAACTTGTGGTTATCATTTTTCATACATAAAGAAAATATTTGAAGTCCTTTATAGAATAAGGCATAGAAAAGAACGTAACTTGGATCATAACCCCATCTATGCCACATACCTTGAAGAACATAACTTGTTTGCGAGAAATGGTTAGTAACTTGAAAAATACAACTCCTATAAGGTGCTCTGAAATATCTAGAAGTTAAATTATGTGTCAGAGTAAACAAAGCTTTCTCTTCGTTGGTCAAAGAGAAAGACCTTATACATTAAAACAATTTACCACTTGCATATATAATTATATACCTCACGAAGATTAATATTCTACAGGTCTTATTTCTTCTCTCTCTCTCTCTCTTTTTTTTTTTTTTTTTTTTTTTTTTGTCTTAAGGTGATTATTTTTCCCATCAAAAATATAATTGGAGGAGATTTTGCTCAACCTTTGAAATTTATGAAAGAAGCTTCATTCTTCCACATCCAGCGCCACAAAGACAGTAGACAAAGTCGTTGTGGAAAAATTTATAAGTCAGTCAAGAGATAAAAGGCAAAAATGATGGTCCATCCCCAAAACTAATTCCAGGTAGTGATAGTTCAACTTCATCCCCAAAGAAAAGTCATGAGAGACACTTAGTAACCTATGAAATAAAACAACTCCGATAAAGTTCTTTGAAATGCGCATTTTGTGTGATGTATAGTAGTTTACAAGACAAATTATGTATCAGAGAAAAGGGAGATCCAAATTGGAGCATAGACATGACAATTCTTACATGACCTGTTAATCTGATTTGAAACGACAAGAAAATAACGGGTTTTGGGTCAACGAGTTAACTAATTGGATCATTATCGGTCACATGTTACGAACACATCAAACCAAGTCTTAGTCCAATAGGTTTTAAATAGAAAAAGCCACTTTTAGCTTGGAATTTTAGGAAAAGAGCTTTCTTTTTCTACGTCTAGCGGCCAGTCGGTTTTACATAGGAAAAACAACTTTTTAGCTTGGAATTTTATGAAAAGAGCTTCCTTTTTCTATGGTTTCTTTTCCCTGTCACACGGTACATTTAATCCAGTCTATTTTACATAGAAAAAGGTACTTTTTAGCATCAAATTTTATGAAAAGGGCTTCTTTTTCTACATCCAGCGGCCCAATCGGGTTTACATAGGAAAAGCCACTTTTTAGCTTGGAAGTTTATGAAAAGTGCTTCCTTTTTCCACATCCAGCCAACAAATGAGAGATTTCTCAATGTGATCGGTACACATAGTGGTACATCATGTGTTACTAAATAAATGGTGAGATATGTGTGCTAAAAAGTTAATAACTTAAAAAAAAAAAAAATTTCTCACCATTCCTATTAAAATACATAATGTATCACTTGTGTTCCCGTCACAACTAAAAATTTCTCCCCGCAAAGACTTTTGACAGTCTTTAAGTCAGTAAGAGAAATAAGACAAATGCGATGTTCCATTACCAAAACAAATTCCAGGCAATGGTGGTTCTAACTTGATCCACAAGGAAAAGTCATGTGGTTGTGAGGAAAGCAGTAAGTGGATATTTTTCAAACTTTTAATATTAAAGATTTGGAATTTGGAAATGAAGGGCTTGAAAAAAAACATTTGGCCCCATCTATACAAATTAAATGTAAATAGGGTTGATAATTGAGCCAGTGATGGTAACACGTGGCCAAATGTAGACACACACTTGCACACGTGCATATGTAATCTGTACACACGTTTTAGTATGTTAAAACATTTGCAAATGAGACATCAAGTTCAAAACATCAAATTTCAATTTGATGGTTGACTTGACAATTTAACATATTATCAATATTTTCATTCCATCTGATATGCCAAAATTTATTGCTTCATTTATGTTTTTTCAAACAAAAATAATAAAAGTTGCGTTGTTGGTTTAAAAATAATATAATTTATTGCTTCATTTATGGTAAAGCAAGTGGACCTTTGAAAATAAAAAATAAAAAATAATTAAATTTAAAGACAACTTCAAATTTAACATCTCTTTATCTATGTTAGCTTAGCCTTCTTTTTCATGTCATCTTTGACATCTTGATTGGAGTAAATGATACGTCATTTATTATTGTTATATGTCTATATGACATTTTTGATATCTCATTTGAACAAGAGACACTTATGGCAAGTTAGTTCTTGGAAGTCTTCCAATCCTATATGTGAAATGTAAATGGGACTTGCGCTTAAATATGTATGGAAGGTGAACCCAAAAAGAGCAATAATTGATCTACTTAATTAGTTTTAAAAATCATTTTCCAAAAAAGAATTGAAGTATTGACTGACAAACTATCCTAAGATCGAAGGATTTATTTGTTTCATTTTCCAATGGAGATTAGTTCATCATCATGAAACTTTTTAATTAAAATTAACTACTTGTGCATCGAAAATAAAATAATATAAACTTCATTACTGTTCATGATTCTATCTCTTTTTAATTTGTGTGGTAGACAATGTTCTTCCATAACTTATCGGTCAGTCCACAGGAGGGAAAAAAATGAACAAAATGTTTGCACCTAAAATAAGTTTGGATTAGGCCTATTGCCTGTATTTCACTCAAGTGGATATTTAATTTCAACAAAAGTAAACAGCAACTGAGCTAACAAATTTGAAAGTACTTTACACATGACATTGTGGGTGACAAACACCCTGTCACACGGTACATTTAGGGCTGGTTTGGTATTACTGTGCTTTGAAAAAAAACTGCTTCTGCTGTGTTGTGAGCATAAGCAGCTGTGAAATAAAGTAGCAGAGTGTTTGGTAAACCTTTTTGTAAAATGTTTTTGAAAAAAAAAAAAGCAATATTATAGTGTTTAATAAACTTTTATGTAAAATAGATGTGAAAAAGCTGGTTTTTCAAAGCTGGGTTTTGCAGCTTTGTGTTTTTGGCTTTTTTTTCACCCAAAATTGTGAAAATATGCTGAAGCTGAATGTTCACCAAACAGGAAAAAGCTCCCAGCTTTTTTTGATAGCCACTTTTTTCAGAATCACCTCAATATCAAACTAGGATTTAGGGCTGGTTTGGTATTGTTGTGCTTTGAAAAAAAGCTGCTTCTGCTATGCTGTGAGAATAAGCAGTTGTGAAATAAAACAGCAGAATGTTTGGTAAACTTTTTTGTAAAAGTGGTTTTGAAAAAAAAAAAAAAAGCAGTATTATAGTGTTTGGAACACTTTTATGTAAAACAGATGTGAAAAAAGCCGATTTTTCATAGCTAGATTATGCAGCTTTTTGTTTTTGGCTTTTTTCACCAAAAACTGTGAAAAAAAACTGAAGCTGAATGTTTATCAAACACAAAAACAGTTCCTAGCTTTTTTTTATGCCATCTTTTTTCAGAATCATCTTAGTACCAAACCAAGCCTTAGTCCAATAGGTTTTAAATAGAAAAAGCTACTTTTTAGCTTGGAATTTTATGAAAAGAGCTTTCTTTTTCTACGTCCAGCGGCCGGTCGTTTTTACATAAGGAAAAGCAACTTTTTAGCTTGGAATTTTATGAAAAGAGCTTCTTTTTTCTACGGTTTCTTTTCCCTGTCACACGGTACATTTAATCCAGTCTATTTTACCTAGAAAAAGGTACTTTTTAGCTTCAAATTTTATGAAAAGGGCTTCCTTTTTCTACATCCAGCGGCCCAATCGGGTTTACATAGGAAAGGCCAGTTTTTAGCTTGGAAGTTTATGAAATGTGCTTCCTTTTTCCACATCCAGCCCGTAAAGGAGAGATTTTTCAATGTGACCAGTACATAGAGTGGTACATCATGTATCATTAAACAAATGATGGGATATGTATGCTAAAAATTTAATAACTTTAAAAAAAAAATTCTCACCATTCCTATTAAAATACATGATGTACCACTTGTGTTCCCATCACAACTAAAAATTTCTCCCCGTAAAAACGTTTGACAGTCTTTAAGTTAGTCAAGAGAAATAAGACAAAAGCGACGTTCCATTCCCAAAACAAATTCCAGGCAATGGTGTTTCTAACTTGATCCACAAGGAAAAGTCATGTGGTTGTGAGGGAAGCAGTAAGTGGATATTTTTCAAACTTTTAATATTAAAGATTTGGAATTTGGAAATGAAGGGCTTGAAAAAAAACATTTGGCCCCATCTATACAAATTAATTGTAAATAGTGGTTGATAATTGAGCCAGTGATGGTAACACGTGGCCAAATGTAGACACAGACTTGAACACGTGCATATGTAATATGTACACACGTTTTAGTATGTTAAAACATTTGCAAATGAGACGTCAAGTTCAAAACATCAAATTTCAATTTGATGGTTGACTTGACAATTTGACATATTATCAATATTTTCATTCAACCCGATATGCCAAAATTTATTGCTTCATTTATGTTTTTTCAAACAAAAATAATAAAAGTTGGATCGTTGGTTTAAAAATAAATAATTTATTGCTTCATTTATGGTAAAGCAAGTGGACCTTTGAAAATAAAAAATAAAAAATAATTAAATTTAAAGACAACTTCAAATTTAACATCTCTTTATCCATGTCAGCTTAGTCTTCTTTTTCATGTCATCTTTGACATCTTGATTGGAGTAAATGATACGTCATTTATTATTGTTATATGTCTATATGACATTTTCGATATCTCGTTTGAACAAGATACACTTATGGCAAGTTAGTTCTTGGAAGCCTTCCAATCCTAAATGTGAAATGCAAATGGGACTTGCGCTTAAATAGGTATGGAAGGTGAACCCAAAAAGAGCGATCGCCTAATCTCAATATAACAGGGGGCACACAACTCTATCAACGGCTTGGCAACTCGATCATGCAGTTGATGCAGATATCTTGGCTCCTTAAGATTGAGGAGTTCGTCAAGAAACTTCACGATCGATTTACAGAATTTTATGTTTATAATAAGAACACGTGCACATGTAATTTGTACACACGTTTTAGTATGTTCGAGCATTTTCAAAGGAGACATCAAATTCAAAACGTCAAATTTCAATTTGATGGCTGACTTGGCAATATAACATATTGTCAATATTTTCCTTCCACCCGATACGCCAAAATTTATTGCTTTATTTATGTTTTTTTAAACAAAAATAATAAAAGTTTGGGTTATTGTTGGTTTAAAAATAATATAATGTAGTGCTTCATTTAAGGTAAGACAAGTAGAATACCTTTAGAAAAAGAAAAAAAAAATCAAATTTGAAGGTAACTTCAAATTTGATATCTCTTTGTCCATGTCAGCTTAGCCTTCTTTTCCATGTCATCTTTGACATCTTGGTTGGAGTAAATGATATGTAATTTATTACTGTTATATATTTATGTGACATTTTTGACATCTCCTTTGAAGATGGTCTTAGGTACGATAGTATGTGAACGAAAGACGCTTAATGCAAGTTAGTTCTTGGAAGTCTTCCAATCCCATAAGTGAAATGCAAATGGGACTTGTGCTTAAATAGGTATGGAAGGTGAACGCAAAAACGACTGTAGAGCGATCACCTTACTCAAGCTTAAGAACACAAAGACGACTGGACTTCGCAAAAACGACTGTAGGGCAATCGCCTAATTAGTTAACGACGATCGAATGATCTAAGAAGTGCACAAACCCGTGGAGTCTAGGAGCTATCTCAATAAGGCTGAGCAACTCGATCTTGCAGTTGATGCAGATACCTTGGCTCCTTAAGAATGAGGAGTTTATGATTAGAACCGTTCATATTATAAATCACTCTGTATTCTTCTGCAAAAAAAATCAATAGCTGCTCTTCCATAATCATTGAACAGATGGCCGCCTTATTCGTATACTTAAAATCAACAATGCATTACCAACTCAAACACCTAAACCTCCAACACTACAAAGCAAAAAATACATTCGCAACAAGAAACTTGCAATTTGCAAAAGAATACAGGCTTTCTACCTTTCCGGGAGACGCTTGCTTGGGGAAAGACATTGCTCTTTGAACAAAAATACTTTATCGGGCAGCTTTCGACGTTTCATGGTACAAAACAAGGGACCCAGAAACATATCATGGATCGGCATACTAAGCAACTGGGAGAAATGGAAACGGTGCAACAGAGGCGTACGATACAGGTGGGCGAACTTGTGAGCCATCTGTGGAATTCCTCGACCTACTCTTCCGTTTGACATTGCCGTCTTGTGAGGACAATGAAAGCTCAACACTACTCTCTAAATTCTCTTCAGAAAGGCTTTGTTGATTATCAACGATGCGGTGGAACATAATCCCCGACATAAATACAGGAAGGTAAAGAAGGCTGGCATGAAACATCTTCCTTGCTTTATGTGTGGTATGGTCTCGGTAGAACGAAAATGATGTTGCAGTTATCGCGAGAGTAAGAAGAGTAGATTCAAGACAAAACCATCCAGACGTCATACCCCCTGCAGACAGAAGAAACGGGCGGAATGAGATGTAATCCCCAACATTAATTATTCCCTGCTTAGTGATCAAAGGGCAAGGGTTGCATCTCAAGCATGGAATATGTTGGTCATTCTACTACCAAGAAGAGTTGCATGATAACAAAAATGACATGTCCGATTAATCAATCACGTACAAAGATGATCAAGAAT
This sequence comes from Pyrus communis, assembly GCF_041283825.1. Lineage (NCBI taxonomy): Eukaryota > Viridiplantae > Streptophyta > Magnoliopsida > Rosales > Rosaceae > Pyrus > Pyrus communis. The sequence continues at coordinate 1,511,116 of NC_142579.1, forward strand.
TGTCCCCACAGTATCATACAATTGATAACAGGCAGAAGAAGCCACATATTAAAATCAATGTACGAGAGGACCAGTGACATATGAAATTAACCAAAACCATGAATAACAAATATAACTCATCAGCTTTGTTAAAACCACCAAGAGCCTTAGAAAAATGCAAATACCTAAAGACTCAGAAATGCAATCTGAAAACAGCCATATCAGACACGACAGCCAGATACCAATCTATTTCATGGAAGAAAAAAAGAAAAGAGAGAACATTTCTTGTGTTTTTTTCGCAATGGTAAATGTAAGTCTAAATCACTTATTTTCAATTTAAAGAAGACCAATGCTGGCACCTATATGACGGAAAACCTTCTTTCAATAAGAAATAAGATTGGTTGAAAAGTGAGAAGAAAAAGAAAAAGGCCCAAAGAGCATTACAAGAAGACAACCACCAACAGGAATACAAAAATACAAATAGAAACACGATTAGAAAAAGAAAGATGGTTTGTGAGTCTTGGACTTACAGTCATAGGCCAAGAACCCCAAAGGGATCATGTATATGCAATTCCTTAAAGCTACCGAGGCTGTTCTCTGACCAGAAGCATCAGCAAGGAAGAACATGCTAAATCAGAATATGCAACAAACGAAAAAGGATTAGACATGAAGGAGTCAAGTGAACTGCATCAATAATCTGTGGACCACCATCAACATACAAAGATCCCACCTACAATCAGCTTGACAGCAAATTCCTAAAATCTCATGCTAATCATTTAAAAGGGGAATTAAATTGATAGCAAAACAGGCTGCTCAGAACATTCGTTCTCAAAAGTATAAAATCTGTCAACTATAATTCTTTCTGCCTTGAACTCATAGGGCATAATTGGATATTGATTAATTCTTTCCATGAACAGATACAAGGCCCACGAAAGCAAAGGCAGGAAATAAAACTCCTGTTCTGAAACAATTTCCAGGTGCAATAGTTGAATCTTTTCAACTGATGACATAAATATTAAAGTAAGACTGTGAAAGACCCAAAAGTTCATACCCTCCGGTGGCATAGTCATTACGGCACAAGTATGCTAGGGCCATAAAATGAGGTATTTGCCAAAAGTAGAGAGCAGCTGGGAGTAGCATTGCATTGAGGGAAACCTGGCCGGAAGGTGCAGCCCAACTGAAACCCAAAATAGAAATCATGAAGCAGCATGCAGGAAATTCAGTTCTTGATAACAACTTATTTATGGCATGACTCGTAATGAAACAAACAAGAATATCAGTTCAGATCTGCAAAGGGAACTTCAACATCGAGAAAATTATAGAGTATATGAATTCTCCAAGGGGAACTTCCAGCACAAAGAATTATAATGAAGAAAATTAGATCTATTCCCATTTTTTTCAATCAGAATAAATAAGAATTGCTCTTGTATCAATAAGAAAAAGTAAGGTTGAATTATAGACAAGAAAATAGTAAAACTACTAGTAACTGAATAAAAAAAACCCGGTTTCTATTTTTTATGCCTACGGCTAAAGTCAGCCACCATGATTCCTAACAGATCTCCATAATAACATGCTAAGATCAAAGTTGATTGGCAGGGTTAGAAGCTTCATATCTAAAAGTCTATGGGGCAGATAAAACGGGATATCAGAGAGAGGTAAGTAATGGTCAATCATCCTCTCATATACATGCAAAGACAAACCGATCAACAATAATTGTGTTACTTTGTGGTGCAGTCCTTGGCTACAGGAGTGTTAACCAATCAGATGGTGACGCAAAGAAAACTACCTCTGCATGGGGTTGTTCAAGATCAACTTGAAAATGGTCACATAACAAGGCGTACGCACAAGCAAACACGTGTATGTGTGTAAGCGAGAGAGAGAGAGATCTATTTTACTGTTAAACAAGTGGAAGCTATGAGGTAAGTTCGTAGATATTACAAAAAAATTCAGACCAGAGAGGAGGTCGTGGGGAGGACAGAGAGAAAAAGATAATGGGGGAATTTGCAGTTTTATGTATAATACATTTAGTACAGTGCAGCAATGGGTACTTTCAATAGATATTGGAAAACAAACTTGGTTTTTATTTAATGCTATGCTTAATGGGGATTAGAGAAAACCCAGCTCAGTTTTGGGCTGCCAAAATATATTGCAACAACTAACATTTAAGCTACTATAAGTCAATTGAAAGAATAATTGTTCAACAGCCAAAGCAATAAATAAAGTAACTCCAATAGTTCCAATGAAAATAGCATGTAGCTCAAAGAAAATTACGGAACAAATTACCCTAGAAGTGGAGCGATAGCACCAACAACAGCACCAACCCATGTGTTCACTGGGTGAATCTGCTTCAATGGAGTGTAGACAAACACATAAAGTAATAGATTGGAAGCTCCAAGACCAGCTGCCAACATATTAGCCTGCAACAACCTTGTCCGAAGAGTTGCAACATTAGTCCCCAAACAACCAAACATTTGAGGTGATGGAAATCAGAAATTTAATTTCATATAACATTTATAGAAGAAAGTGTGAATTCATTTGGGCACCTTGCTTGCTAACAAAGCAGTGCCAGCTAAACCAGCAGCAGATGCCCAGGTGACTGCATGAGGGATCGTAATGCGTCCTGAAGGTAGTGGTCTGTTTTTTGTTCTGTTCATTTTGGCATCATTTTTCTTCTCAAACACCTAAAACCAAATAATTTCAATGATTTAACACCTTACCTGATCAAATTGTTGATCTACAAAACTACAGGTACTGCAAATAGTGAGCCATTAACTACTCAAAAACGATCAAGTGGGCCCTGAACAAGGATAAATTAGAAACTGCACCATCGAAATAAAATAATACTAAACTTTCGAAAACCATTAATCTTGAAACGATTCTAATTATCATTAAATATTTTGTTCATAATTTTCATGTTGGTGTGTGTATGTATTCCTTTTAAAGGGAGACTGATAGGAGCATATTTAGACGACTTACTTAGCTTGTTTTCGTGCATCTATGTTGTTAATTCATAATTGTTTTAGTAGTTTAAGCCATTTTCGTGTGTTTTTAGGTTCATATGGCTAAGGAAGCAAAAAGATGCATTTTGGAGCATTTTGGAGCAAAATTGGGCTTGGAATGGATAGCATATGCTTGGAGCCAAAGTGTTGGACGAATTTGAAAGCCTTGTATGCACTTTGGACATAAAACAAAGGGCCTAGCCCAATCAAACAATCCTTTGAGCCATGCAAAACCTCTAGCCCAATCAACAACCCTTAGCCACATGCATTCACATGCATCACAACCCCAAAACCATCAAGAAACACCATTCACACACACATGCACTTACTCTTTCATCATTGCACCACCATTCACACACACATGCACTTACTCCTTCATCATTACACCACCTTCTCCATCTTTATTCCACATGCATTCATCATAATTCACCCTAGCTACCACCATTCACACACACATGCACTTATTCTTTCATCATTGCACCACCATTCACACACACATGCACTTACTCTTTCATCATTGCACCACCAATTCAACACATGCATTCACACACCAACAACCTAGCTCTTTTTCCATCATTATTTCATCCACATGCACTCTCAATCATAACAACCACATTCACTCTTAAACAATCACTCACATATTCTCCCATTCCCCCTATAAAAACCCATGCATTCATACACAAAAATCTCATCTCATTTTCATACACAAGACACCACAAACACATCCAATCTTCCCCTTTGCCGCAAATCCCCTTCCATTTCTACACAATCTCTTCTTGGCTTCATTCCATTCCATACACTCTCCCATTCGCAGAAACCATTCAACCTTAGCCGCTCCACCTTCATTTACAACACACTTGGAGCACCCACACCGAAGGCAACTCTTAAGGGATTTCGACATCAGTTTTGCTTCAAGGGTTCTTTCTTCTTAATCCTATGTTCACTCATGTTATATATTTTTATGTCAAACCTTTTGTAAACATGAAGTGTAACTAATCTCTCTCTAGGGATTCGATGTAGCCTTGCAAGATTGCCATGTAGTTAATTCAGAATTCTCATTTAATCTATCTATTTCTTGTTTCATTCTCCGTTTTAATTGTGACTTAGTGTGTTGATTTTAATGCTTGATCATCATTTGAATTAACCACAGGTTGTTTAGCCAAGATTAAAGCACACATCATGCATAATCTTGGTGGATATGTGAATGAATGAAGGGAATCTTTTGCAAACATCCTGCCGAGTGTTCCCTTTGGTTTTGTGAAAGTTTCTTGTGCACTATATATTCTTGATTAGGAACCAAAGTTGCACATCACAATTAGGCTCATGATTAGAGACATTTGATCAAATCCACACATCATATGGTTGATCATATCTAAGTGAAACAAACTCAAGAAATAGGTAGATGGATGAGTATAATCTGATTCAACAAGCATGGCCTTGGGTTAGCAATGGTAAAATCGAATCCCTAGCTTCATCTCCATTGGTACTATCTCATTTTATTAGCTGGTGATTCATTCATTTTGTGTTTACTTCATTTCCTTATGCTTTCAAGTTACAACAACAAATCTGCCTACATTGATTAGTTTTATTTCTCTAGTAAAGAGTTCTTGCAAAACAAGTGATTATATAGGTCCAATTAGTCCCTGTGGATTCGACACCCTTACTTGTGCCATTATACTAAACATATTCTAGCATGAAGAAGGAAAACAACAATCAAAATGGCGCCGTTGCCGGGGACTGATTTCAGTCCCTTATAATTGCTTGTTTTGATATTAAACCTTGTTCTTTTCATTTTAAGTAGATTTCTGATTTTTATTCAAACTTGTTTTATCTTGTTTCAGGTAGTATATGTCAAATAGACTTGCTGAATTAGGCCAAAGAATTGAACGGTTAAAGGGCAACACTTTGGAAAGTTTTGTGCCAACAAGTTCCTCCATTGTCCGTGAAGAAGAGGAAGGGAAACCGTCTAGTCCAACAAGTGAAGGATCTGAGCACTTTAATTGGGAAAAAGAAGAAGAGATGGCGGGCAACCAAGATGATCTTCGAGCTTTGGAGGATTTTGCTCAACCAATCATACCAAATTCACCTTCATGCATCTTGCTGCCCACAGAAGCTAGAAACTATGATCTTAAATCTTCACATTTCCATATGTTTCCTTCTTTTTATGGCTTACCTAATGAAGATCCTTTAGCTCATATTAAAGAATTTTACAATGTTATGAGTGGTTTACCTTTACAGGGAGTAAGCGAAGCAAATCTGAGGATGAGAGTGTTCCCTTACACCTTGAAAGATAGGGCCAAGGGTTGGTTGATGACTCTAGTACCTGGTTCACTCACCACATGGGATGCCGTGGCTAAGAAGTTTTTGGAAAAGTTCTTTTCCACTCAAAAGACAGCCACATTAAAGGGACAAATCTTCAACTTCAAACAAGATGATGGAGAACCTTTCAATGAGTGTTGGGAGCGCTTTAAAGGCCTTTTGTTGCAATGTCCACACCATGGGTTACCTCTTCACTTACAAATGCAAATTTTCTATGATGGACTAACCCAAACATGTCAATCAACTGTTGATAATGCAGCAGGTGGAGCTTTGAAGAAAAAGAATGCTCAAGAGTCATATAACATTTATGAGATGTTGGGATCTAATGCTCAACACAAAGATGTAAGGGGTAAGAGAGTTGGAGTATATGAAACAAACTCTAATCATGATCTTTCTTTGCAGGTAGCTAACCTAGAAAAGAAGCTTGAATCCGTGCTCAACATGGTGCCAAAAGCAAGTGAAGTGTGTGCCATTTGCAACATACCAAGCCACCTTACTCATCAATGTCCATCTAGGGAGGCTTACCCCGAGTATGTCCAAGAGCAAGTGAACCTCATGAATTCTTACAATCAAAGGCCAAGGAATGATGTGTATTCCAATACATATAACCCAAGTTGGAGAGATCATCCCAATCTTTCGTGGAAGAACAACAATCAATTCCAAAACTTCCAACCAAAACCTACACTTGAAGATACGGTTAAATTGTTAGCCCAAAATACCTTGCAATTCCAACAAACCACCAATAGCACTCTCCAACAACATTCGGCGGCTCTAACCAAAATGGAGACACAATTGGGGCAGATTGCAGATGCCTTGAGCCAAAGAGAGGTTGGAAAGTTTCCAAGCCAACCCGTGATACTCCAAAGGAACCAAGAGCAAGCCAAAGCAATCACTACACTTAAAAGTGGTAAGGTTATCAATAATAGAGTTGGCAATGAAGTTACTAATGAATCTGATCATGTGAATGCAGGGGTTACTCAAGGAGAAAATGAGAAATCAAATGAGGAACCAAGCCATGCTACTCCCTCGTTTGAAGCACCAAATCTTCACAAGGCCGAGAAACCTTACACTCCACCAATACCATTCCCTGGAAGACTTGCCAAGAGCAAGCAGGATAAGTCATTGAAGGAGATTTTTGATATTCTAAGTAAGGTAAATGTTAACTTACCTTTGCTTGATGTCATTAGGAACATGCCAGCTTATGGGAAGTTCTTCAAAGAGTTAAACAACTACAAAAGGAAGTATGGACCACATGAGAAGGTAGTGGTGTCCGAGAATGTAAGTGCCGTGTTGCAAAGAAAACTTCCACCAAAGCTCAAGGATCCAGGAAGTTTTTCTATCAACATCACCATAGGAGACAAGAAGGTAGAGAAGGCGATGCTTGACTTAGGTGCTAGCATCAACTTAATGCCTTATTCAGTATACCTTAAACTAGGTTTGGGGGAATTGAAAGCCACCACCATCTCATTACAACTTGCGGACAGATCCGTGAAATATCTAAGAGGTATAGTGGAGGATATTCTAGTTCAAATTGATAAACTAATCCTGCCTGCGGATTTTGTAGTGTTGGACATGGAAGAAGCTCCTATACATGACCGAGAATTGCCTATTTTGCTTGGGAGACCGTTTATGGCCACGGCCAAGACCATCATTGATGTGCAAAATGGACTCCTCACTATGACAGTGCTAGGAGAGACCGTTCAATTCAAAGTGTTTGAGTCTCTTTCACATCCTTCTTCATCTCTTGATTGTTATGCCATTGATGTGCTTGATTCGCTTGTTTTCTCTAAGTTCTTGCAGGCACAATCTAATGAACCATTACAAACTGTTTTGAGTCAATCTCAAGATGAGTTTGATGAAGAAGATGCACTCATGGAAGAGGTAGCTGCCTTGGAAGCATTGGCACCGTATCCTTTGAATATTTTACCTCTTTTAGAGCCTTTAGAACCATCGAGGTCACATTTAATCCCTTCCACTGTTAAGGCACCAAAACTTGAACTTAAACCACTTCCACCACATCTAAAGTATGCATATCTAGCTGAATTTGAAACTCTTCCAGTTATCATAACTTCTGACCTCACCCCAAATGAAGAAGATAAACTAATTAGGGTGTTAAAAGAGTTCAAATCAGTTATTGGTTGGTCTATTGCAGATATCAAGGGAATAAGCCCTACCATGTGCATGCATAGGATTCTTTTGGAAGAAGGAGCAAAGTCAACCCGTGAACCACAAAGGAGGCTCAATCCACACATGAAGGAAGTTGTGAGGAATGAAGTGTTGAAGTTGTTAGATGTGGGGATCATATATCCCATTTCTGATAGCAAATGGGTGAGTGCTATTCAGGTGGTACCTAAGAAGGTGGGAATCACGGTGATGAAGAATGAAAATAAAGAGCTTGTGCCCACAAAGCCCACGGCTAGTTGGCGTGTTTGCACCGATTACAGGAAGTTGAATTCTAGCACTAGAAAAGATTACTTTCCTATGCCTTTCATAGATCAAATGCTTGAGAGATTGGCAGGTTACTCACACTATTGTTTTCTTGATGGTTACTCAGGTTACAATCAAATTGCAATTGCTCCGGAGGATCAAGAGAAAACTACCTTTACTTGCCCGTTTGGCACATTTGCATATAGGAAAATGCCTTTTGGACTTTGCAATGCTCCAGCAACATTCCAAAGATGCATGTTGGCAATCTTTTCTGACATGGTAGAAAGATTCATTGAGGTATTTATGGATGACTTTTCAGTGTTTGGTTCTTCTTTTGATGAATGTCTTAACCATCTCTCTTTAGTACTTCAAAGATGTCAGGAAACAAATTTGGTTCTCAATTGGGAAAAGTGCCAATTTATGGTGAAACAAGGAATTGTGTTGGGGCATGTAATCTCTAGCCAAGGAATGGAGGTGGACAAAGCCAAAATTGACATCATCACCAATATGGCAGCTCCCACAACCGTGAAGGGAGTAAGAAGTTTTTTGGGACATGCGGGTTTTTATCGTCGTTTCATTAAGAACTTTTCAATGATCACTCGTCCATTATGCAATCTGTTAGCTAAAGATGTTGTATTTCATTTTGATAAAGCTTGTATGGATGCATTCAATACTTTGAAACATGAATTAACCTCAACCCCTATTATTATGGCACCAGATTGGTCTTTACCTTTTGAATTAATGTGTGATGCCTCTGACTATGCTATTGGTGCAGTTTTAGGGCAAAGGGTGAACAAGCTCCCACACGTGATCTACTATGCAAGCCGGACTCTAAATGATGCTCAACTTAACTATTCCACAACTGAAAAGGAGTTGCTTGCTATTGTTTTTGCCTTAGAGAAGTTTCGGTCATATCTTGTTGGATCTAAAGTTATTGTGTTTTCTGATCATGCAGCCCTTAGGTACTTGATGACAAAAAAGGATGCTAAGCCACGCTTAATTAGATGGATACTCTTACTACAAGAGTTTGACTTGGAAATTCGAGATAAGAAGGGAAGTGATAATGTTGTGGCTGACCATTTGTCACGGCTCAATGAAAACCATGGAGTTGGACAACCTTTGCCTCTAAATGAATCATTTCCAGATGAACAACTCCTTGTTATTCAAGAAAAAGAACCGTGGTATGCTGATTTTGTTAATTATCTTGTTTGTGGTATAATTAGAAATGATCTTTCTTTTCAGGAAAGAAAGAAGTTCCTTGCCATGGTAAAGCACTACGTTTGGGACGAACCATATTTGTTTAAATATTGCCCTGACCAAATCATTAGGAGGTGTGTCCCAAAGAGTGAGCAACAAAGCATTCTAACGTTCAGCCATACATTGGCATGTGGAGGACATTTTTGTGCCAAAAAGACATCTCTAAAGGTTTTACAATCTGGTTTCTTTTGGCCTACTTTATTCAAAGATGCTTTTGATTTTTGTTCTAAGTGTGATAGGTGCCAGAAAATGGGGAACATTAGCCGAAGAAATGAGATGCCATTGAACAACATTTTGGTGGTGGAGCTCTTTGATGTTTGGGGAATCGATTTCATGGGACCATTTCCATCCTCTTTTGGTTACTTATACATATTAGTGGCAGTAGATTATGTATCCAAATGGGTTGAAGCCATTGCTACAATAACTAATGATCATAAGGTTGTTTTGAATTTTCTTAAAGATGTGATTTTTTGTAGGTTTGGAACCCCAAGAGCTATTATTAGTGATGGTGGCAGCCATTTCTGCAACAAACCCTTTGAATCCTTGATGAAGAAGTACAACATCAACCACAAAGTGGCAACCCCGTACCATCCTCAAACCTCAGGACAAGTGGAGATTAGCAACAGGGAGATCAAGAACATTTTGATGAAAACCGTAAACCCTACAAGGAAGGATTGGTCACTGAGGTTGAATGATGCACTATGGGCATATAGAACAGCATATAAGACCCCCATTGGCATGAGTCCTTATCGCCTTGTGTTTGGGAAAGCTTGTCATTTGCCAATGGAGCTTGAACACCGTGCATATTGGGCCATCAAGAAGTTCAACTTTGATTACAAGGATGCTGGAATAGCAAGGAAGCTCCAACTTAATGAGTTGGAAGAACTCAGAAATGAAGCATATGAGAATGCCAAAATCTACAAGGAACGGACTAAGCTCTATCATGACAACGCCATCCTACGGAAGGAGTTTCACCAAGGTATGAAAGTACTGTTGTATGACTCACGTTTGAGACTTTTTCCAGGTAAATTGAAGTCTAGGTGGGTGGGACCATTTAAGGTGCTGCAAACATTTCCCCACGGAGCTGTGGAGATAGAGAACATGAAGAATGACACCTCTTTTAAAGTCAATGGGCATCGATTGAAACCATATTTGGAGAAAGTGGAGGAAGAGCAAGTTTATCAAGTTGTAGATTTTCTTGAGTTTACAACACCGTGAACACGCTATCATGTCTTGCCTAGACATTAAATAAAGCGCTTACTAGGAGGCAACCTAGTGTGGTTTGTGTTCTTTCCTCATTTTGTGTTTATGTTGTCACCATTCCATATTCTTTGCCTACTTGCCTTGTGTTAGTTGTGGTTAAGTGTGTTTTTGCTTACTAATACGAATGTATATGAGGGTTTTATGACACGGGACATGTCATAACTTTCGAAGGGGTGTTTATTTGTAAGTTCATGTTGGAGCACAAAGGTAAGCCGCCTTCCCGAATTTCAATTTTCTTTTATACTAATATGTTGTTAATGATTCAGGCATCCACTCTAGAATTTAAACCATTACCGGATCATTTCAAATACCACCCTCCATTCAAAGATCAATTCCATGCCGTTTGATTTGATAAAAAAAAAATAAAAAAATAAAAAAAATAAAAAAAAAAGATACTAAACATGGAGAAAGATGGAGCTTCACAAAGGTTGTTTACGTGAAGCCCCACTACGAGGCATAGAAGCGGGAGGCATAGAAGCGGGAGGCATCGGAGCGGAAGCCATCGGAGCGGAAGGCATCGGAGCTAGAGCATTCCAGGCCTCAATACTTGGCCATGCGCTGGATGACCCAGGAAAAAGGTGCCTCTGGAGATAAGCCGCAAGCCTTTGACGGTCACTGTGAATTCGACCCTCAGATTCTTGCAGCTCATCAAGCTTCCTCTTCATGCCCGACGAATAGTTATTTGCAAGCACATGCAAACTTCTATTCTCGTACTTAAGCTGCTGGATCTCTTGCTTAAGACTTTCCACCTCTGCCATCAATGATTCCACCTGACGGGAGCGGGCAAGCAGGCGTTGGCCCATGTTGGACACAGAACTCGCACACTGAACACTAAGTGCGAGGGACTCTTGAACGGCCAACTCATCGGACCGTCCTGACAGCAGCCTACTATCTTTTGGAGTGAGGAGGTTCCTAGCTACTATTGTAGCTGTTGTGGCGTCCTGCATCACAGAGTCTTCACCTGTAAGAAGACCGTTAGAAGATAAGAAAGAAGGGCGCCATACGTTACCTTGACGCAGCGCGCCCGTATCACTGCTAAGGCTCAATTCCAAGCTAAGGTTCGATGGGTTTGCCATTTTTCAAAAGTGTTCAAAGAGAAGGGATGGAGTTAAATTTCAAAGGGTCGGAGTCGATTTTCAAGAATGGGAAATCTTCAGAGTGTGTTTGTTGGCGGTGATCGATATCTCTATAAAAAGCCAAGGCGACGCGTCCACCGATTCAAAAAGCCGGAATTTCCGGCGTAATTTTGGCGACGCTTTCTCGGCTTTTCAGAAGACGTGTTCAACTTTGTCAAAAGATTTCTTCTTTTCAGAAAACACGTGGAGGCCGTCATCGCAACTACACATCTTTAGCCGACAGGCGCAAAGTCCGGCGACGCTTTCTCTGCTTTTCAGAAAACGCGTGCAGCTTTGTCAAAAGGAGCCGCATCCGCACTACTACGTGTCGTTCAGAAAGCAAAGGGGTGCCTGCTCAGAAATCGAAGGGGCGTCGTTCAGAAATCGAAGAGGCGCCTGCTATTTCAAAAAGCCGGATTTGCGGGATCAAAACGTTTGTCGACAATGGTAAAAGAACAGTACCACCAGTTGATATTATCTCTATATATGTAGACCTTCGTCTTTTATGGCAAGGAAAACCTGAAGAAAATGCCCAACTCTCCCTCACCTTTGAGGGCGCACTCCCAGCAAAGCCTTTCGAAATACTCAATTCTTTCTTCTTCCCCAAAGATGATACCAGATGCCTGGAGTACAGATGACCCAGGAGGAAACGGCGGATTGAAGTGTGCTGATTCATTCACCGCTTCTTCAAAAGCAAAGGTATCTCATATCATCAAGGTCAAAAGCAAAAGTATCTCATATCATGCTTTTTCCCTGTCTTTTTCTTTGTCCTTGTTCTTACTCGCATGGCAAAGTGAAAGAAGCAATCAGCCGGCACTTGGAGTCAGTCTTCTGTTCTGGAGCCAACTGCCTGGAATCTATTCCTGATTGCTTACCTAGCGTTGCTCTCGAGTAGTCATCTTCAACGGTTGATACACTTCCAGAGAAGGGACCACTTCTGCGAAGATTGAACAAAGAAACAGATAAAAGGAGGAAGCTCAGACCTTCGGGGAAGACCAAAAGAATCCTGCTGCCCAGTTCAAGAGTAGCACAAAGGAAAATCAACGATGGGCGGAAACCAGTTCAAGAGTAAACCTGTGGAATCACAAAGATCAATGCCTCAATGCAATTACCAAGGAGAAGATGGAATTTACACTCTATAACCAGATTTGCGTCCCTAAACTCTTCTCTTTGTTAGTTACATTCTGCCATGTTTAGTATGTTTAGTGCTGTTTGTGTGTTTACTTATGTTTTGTGTGAATCTATGCTTAAAACATTGAGGACAATGTTTGATTTAAGTGTGGGGGGGGGGGGGGGGTAACTAAGTTTGTTGATGCAAATTCGTTGAATTTTATCACCCATAACTTCAAGTGTTGTTCCTTGCTGTTTTAAATGTTTTTAAGTTATGTTTTAGAATGTTTTGTTTTTATAACTCCGAAAATCACATAAAAATTTAAAAAAAAAAAAAAAAAAAAAAACATGTTTTGAAAAGCCTAAAAAGAGTGTTTTAAGTCGTTTTTGTGTGTTTGTGTCTTAGGGTACCTTCCAACACAATGATAAGGATTTGGTTTGTAATTGCATGACTGTTAAAGAGAGTTATAAACATGGATGAAAGTTTGATTTACTCTTGGTATATGCTTGGTTATGGTTATAATGTATGACTTCACATGCAATCATAAAAAAAAAAAAAAAAAAATTTGTGACATGCTTGAAGGAAGGAACTCAAACAAACGCTACAACCCTGTGAGACTCGAGCCATTACCTTCTTTGGAGAGTTATTTTCTGTGATTCTTTGTTTTCTAAAGTTGTTGCATGATCTCATTATTCCTTGCTTGGTTGCTACTTAGAATGCAATTGTATCATGATAGAACTAAATGCTAGAACTTATATCCATTTCATTCAAAGCATGACATTGAATTGCATAACATAGATCAAGATAAAGTTGTGTAGTTGCCACCATAGCCAAATAGCCTTACTTCCCATATTTCGTATTTGTTGTAAGTTTTAACCCCTTTGAGCCTTGTTTAACCTATGTTCTTTGTTAACCCATGTTATCCTTACCTAGCCTAGAATAGGACCATCCATGCCTTTGTTCTTAAAGCATAGTAAGCATGACGGAAAATGAATTCCTTTTTTATTAATATGTTGCAGAAAATAAGTGTGGGGGAAGGATTATTGATGAGAGTTGTTGTGCCGTAGGCACGGCTAAAAAAAAAAAAAAAAAAAAAATTGAAAAAAAAAATGAAAAAGAAAAGAAAAATAAGAGTTGTTTGAATTTCCCCTATTAGTCTAAAAGTTGTTTTCCGCGCTCTAAAGGGAATTCTAAGTGCCTAATTCAATACTTTGCTCACTATTGCTTTAAGAATTTTTGTTTATCCTTCACCTTTCATTGTTAACCAGTACCCTAGCCCCGTTACACCCCTTTGACTTCTATCTTGATCGTTATGTGTTCAATAATGTGGAGTTTGGATTTGATATGAGCTTATGGAATCACTGGTTCTCATTCTAAGTAGTAGCATTCCATTCATGAGATCATATTCATGTCATTATCGTAAATCCAGAAAATGCTTTCTTTGTTATAACATATGTGAGATACTAGTCTTTCATGTTTACATCAATCTCTCACATATAACTAGTGTAGGGTGTGTAGTCAGAAAATCTGTGTGAAAATAGAGTGCATTCTAGTAAGGAATTGAGTAAATTCTCTAAAGCATGTTACTACATTTGAAATGTGTTTTAATTGCTTAATTGTGAACTAGTATGTGGTGACTATGATTAAGAATGTACTTAAGTGTAAAGATGGCTAAAATCTGTGAGAATAATGATTTTTAACTTGTCATGTGCATTGGAAATCCCTAAGACGGTTGTTGGAAGGTTTAGGTTGTGTTTTACTTGTTTAGTGTCGTTTTGTTTATTTGTTATTATTTTGTTTTGCTCGAGGACTAGCAAAAGCTAAGTGTGGGGGAATTTGATAGGAGCATATTTAGACGACTTACTTAGCTTGTTTTCGTGCATCTATGTTGTTAATTCATAATTGTTTTAGTAGTTTAAGCCATTTTCGTGTGTTTTTAGGTTCATATGGCTAAGGAAGCAAAAAGATGCATTTTGGAGCATTTTGGAGCAAAATTGGGCTTGGAATGGATAGCATATGCTTGGAGCCAAAGTGTTGGACGAATTTGAAAGCCTTGTATGCACTTTGGACATAAAACAAAGGGCCTAGCCCAATCAAACAATCCTTTGAGCCATGCAAAACCTCTAGCCCAATCAACAACCCTTAGCCACATGCATTCACATGCATCACAACCCCAAAACCATCAAGAAACACCATTCACACACACATGCACTTACTCTTTCATCATTGCACCACCATTCACACACACATGCACTTACTCCTTCATCATTACACCACCTTCTTCATCTTTATTCCACATGCATTCATCATAATTCACCCTAGCTACCACCATTCACACACACATGCACTTATTCTTTCATCATTGCACCACCATTCACACACATGCACTTACTCTTTCATCATTGCACCACCAATTCAACACATGCATTCACACACCAACAACCTAGCTCTTTTTCCATCATTATTTCATCCACATGCACTCTCAATCATAACAACCACATTCACTCTTAAACAATCACCCACATATTCTCCCATTCCCCCTATAAAAACCCATGCATTCATACACAAAAATCTCATCTCATTTTCATACACAAGACACCACAAACACATCCAATCTTCCCCTTTGCCGCAAATCCCCTTCCATTTCTACACAATCTCTTCTTGGCTTCATTCCATGTCATACACTCTCCCATTCGCAGAAACCATTCAACCTTAGCCGCTCCACCTTCATTTACAACACACTTGGAGCACCCACACCGAAGGCAACTCTTAAGGGATTTCGACATCAGTTTTGCTTCAAGCGTTCTTTCTTCTTAATCCTATGTTCACTCATGTTATATATTTTTATGCCAAACCTTTTGTAAACATGAAGTGTAACTAATCTCTCTCTAGGGATTCGATGTAGCCTTGCAAGATTGCCATGTAGTTAATTCAGAATTCTCATTTAATCTATCTATTTCTTGTTTCATTCTCCGTTTTAATTGTGACTTAGTGTGTTGATTTTAATGCTTGATCATCATTTGAATTAACCACAGGTTGTTTAGCCAAGATTAAAGCACACATCATGCATAATCTTGGTGGATATGTGAATGAATGAAGGGAATGTTTTGCAAACATCCTGCCGAGTGTTCCCTTTGGTTTTGTGAAAGTTTCTTGTGCACTATATATTCTTGATTAGGAACCAAAGTTGCACATCACAATTAGGCTCATGATTAGAGACATTTGATCAAATCCACACATCATATGGTTGATCATATCTAAGTGAAACAAACTCAAGAAATAGGTAGATGGATGAGTATAATCTGATTCAACAAGCATGGCCTTGGGTTAGCAATGGTAAAATCGAATCCCTAGCTTCATCTCCATTGGTACTATCTCATTTTATTAGCTGTTGATTCATTCATTTTGTGTTTACTTCATTTCCTTATGCTTTCAAGTTACAACAACAAATCTGCCTACATTGATTAGTTTTATTTCTCTAGTAAAGAGTTCTTGCAAAACAAGTGATTATATAGGTCCAATTAGTCCCTGTGGATTCGACACCCTTACTTGTGCCATTATACTAAACATATTCTAGCATGAAGAAGGAAAACAACAATCAGACCTCTCTTCGC
The DNA here is from genome assembly GCF_041283825.1 of Pyrus communis. NCBI lineage: Eukaryota > Viridiplantae > Streptophyta > Magnoliopsida > Rosales > Rosaceae > Pyrus > Pyrus communis. Next base: position 1,527,200 of record NC_142579.1, read on the forward strand.
ACACTGACCCGCCAGTTAGCTCCACTTCCGTATATTGTGTGTGTGTAGAAAGAAAAATCTGTTATTGAACAGCAAACCTGATTTAAGGAATTAGCAGATTCTGCAACCGTCATGGTACCCACACATGTGCAACAAAGTCCAGCAAAATCAATGGCATGGCCACTTCCAAGAATAAACCCAGTTCCAGAAGTTGCAACGACTAGCATGCTGTGAAAGTGAAAAACTCATAAGAAAAAAAAATCTTAAACTAAGTTTCAATGACGAAAATTTGATAATCCCCAAGTTGGAAGACAATCCGCTACGAACACAAAATGTACATGTTTAATGCATGAATGAAAATACACCCAATACTGCTTTTACATGTTGAAGCAAAACATTGAAACATCCTTTTCTAACAGAGCAATCAAACTGAGTCCTGAATTCAGGAGTTGAAAAAAAATTGGCATAATAACTTAATAAGTGATAACTCAACTTAACTAGATGGAGGTGGAAAATATGTATTTTCTCACTAAGTGACAATGGTTATTTCCTTGAGAAAGGGATCATTTATGAATGTTTATATTGAAACGAGTATGGGTTACATGAACATGGGTGGGATGCAAAATCAGCTGTGAGGAGATCGAGCCCAAGCCGTTCAAAATAGAATTCTCAGGATAAGAGTCCCTTCATCTTGCTGCAAGTTAGCACTGGTTACAGAAGAGAGGATGAATTCTAGGAAGAGCAAAAGGGTTGGGGAGTCATATTTGAATAATTAGTTTCCTCACCTGTACAATATCTCCAGTTATTAAAACATGCCCCTTACTAGATTTGTAAGAACTTCTATTCCATTGAGCTGGGATGGTTTCAGGAAAGATTTCAATGATTTGGAAATAGGGGGAGCTCACTTCTTGGTTGTCTTTTTCGGGGAACTTTCGATTATATCTGGTTAGATCAGATGCTAGAAGATGGAGTTTATAACCATGTGGCAACTTCTCGGTTTATGTAACAATCCATCTCTCTTTATTGATTTAGTTTTTTCTTGGTTAGCCGCCTCATTGGTTTCTCATGGAGGATAAGGACAAGACTACACGTCTGTTCGTCTCCATGCTGGTGTTAAAACTGAGTATAAAAGGGCAAGAGAATTTCAGTTGGGAAGGAAATGTCAGTTGGGAAATCCTATCTAGGTGCTCTTCCCCGATTCTTGAGAGGCATCAAATTGTTGCTGGAGAGAAACAAGAGAATTTCAAAGACCATATTTTTGCGGGCAAGGAGGACTTAATGTGTTCAAACTTGATTTCTTTTTTTCTTTTTTTCTCCTCACTTTCTTCCCAATGGGGTGTATCCTTTTCGATAACCTAATTATTATTTCTGCAATCCAGTTTGTTTAAGAATGACAGCTTGTCCACAGAGATTATCTTATTGATACATTGAAATTAAATCTTGCTTTCCAATAGAAAATCAAACGTTTAAGGGCAATACAAGTTCAACTGTGTGAATCAACATGAGATTAAACATATCAAATAATCGCGCACACACAAAATTACAAAATTTTCACAGAAATTATCAAAAAATATCAGATAATACAATGATTTAATTATTCCCAGATGAAAAATGATTGAATTTAAAAAAAAATCAATACAAAATGGATTGAAGTAATGGGACAAAACTTTTCGACTGTTATAAACGAAAAAATCACGATTTAACGGTTATTTTAACTCCGATTTTGATGATTTTTTACAGCTACACTCCTGAATCATATATGAATACAAGGAACTGATTCGATCGTCAATTTAAAATATTTACACAAGTGGATACGACAAAATCTTTTGTTATACTTGATAAACGTATAAATAAAATCTAATTGTTAGGGAATCTAACATTTTAATGAGATACGCATTGTAAAAAACTATTTTCAACGATCCAACCGTCAAACTTGTTTGTATATGTGTCAAGATCGCATACGCCAAAAATCACAAAAAATAAACCTTTAGAGATCAAGTAACAGGACAAACCTTTTCAACGGTTATAAACGAAAAAAATCATGATTTAATGGTTATTTTGACTCCGATTTTGATGATTTTTTATAGCTACACTCCTAGATCCTATATGAATACAAGGAACTGATTCGATCGTCAATTTAAAATATTTACAGAAGTGGATAGCACAAATCTTCTGTTATACTTAATGAAAGTATAAATAAACTCTAAGTATTAGTGAATGTATCATTTTGATGGGAAACGCATTGTACGAAACTAGTTTCAATGATCCAACCGTCAAACTTGTTTTTATATGCTTCAAGATCGCGTACGCCAAAAATTGCAAAAAAAAAACATTCAAAGATCAAGTAACGGGACAAAACTTTTCGACGGTTATAAACAAAAAAGCACGATTTAATGGTAGTTTTAACTCCAATTTTGATGATTTTTTAGAGCTACATCCCTTGACCATATATGAATACAATGAATTAATTTGATCATCAATTTAAAATATTTACACCAATGGATATCACAAAATCTTATGTTATTCTTAATGAAAGTATAAATAAACTCCAAGTGTTAGTGAATCTATTGTTTTGATGGGATACCGCATTGTATGAAACTAATTTCAACGATCTAACCGTCAAACTTGTTTGTATATGCTTCGAGATCGCATACGCCAAAAATCACAAAAAACAAACATTCAGATATCAAGTAACGGGACAAACCTTTTCGACGGCGATAAACGAAAAATCACGATTTAACGGTTATTTTAACTCTGATTTTGATGATTTTGTATAGCTACACTCCTTAACCTTATATGAATATAATGAACTAATTCGATCGTCAATTTAAAACATTTACACAAGTGGATACAACAAAAGAAAAAGGCAATGCAAGAACCACAAAAACCACAAAAGAAAAGCAAAAAAAAAAAAAAAAAAAAAAAACTTTGCGCGACGTAGGTACCTCTGCGTCGCACAAAGATGTTTTGCGAGACGTATGTCTTTGTCGCGTGAAGTTTTTTTTTTTTTTTTTTTCCCTTTGCTTTTCTTTTGAGGTTCTTGCATTGCCTTTTTCTTTTGTAGTATCCACTTGTGTAAATGTTTTAAATTGACGATCAAATTAATTCATTGTATTCATATAGGGTTAAGGAGTGTAGCTATAAAAAATCATCAAATTTGGAGTTAAAATAACCGTTAAATTGTTATTTTTGGTTTATTGCCGTAAAAAAGGTTTGTCCCATTACATAATCTTTGAATGTTTAATTTTTGTGATTTTTGGTGTATGCAATCTCAAATTATGTACAAACAAGGTTGATGGTTGGATCGTCTAAACTAAATGTGTATCCCATTAAAACAATAGATTCACTAACACTTGGAGTTTATTTATACTTTCATTTAAGTATAACATAAGATTTTATGGTATCCACTTGTGTAAATGTTTTAATTCGATGATCGAATTAGTTCATAAGCAAAAGGGAAATACATATTAAAAAAAAAAAAAAACACTTTGCGCGACACAGGGGTACCTACGTAGCGCAAAGTGTTTTTTCCCCCTTTTGCTTTTCTTTTGGGGTTCTTGCATTGCCTTTTTCTTTTGTGGTATCCACTTGTGTAAATGTTTTAAATTGACAATCAAATTAGTTCATTGTATTCATATAGGATCAAAGAGTGTAGTTGTAAAAAATCATCAAAATCGGAGTTAAAACTACCGTTAAATCGTGATTTTTTGTTTATACCTGTCGAAAGGTTTTGTCCCGTTACTGGATCTCTGAACGTTTTTTTTTTGCAATTTTTGGCATATGCGATCTTGAATTATATACAAACAAGTTTTACGGTTGGATTGTTGAAACTAATTTCGTACAGTGCATTTCCCATCAAAACAATAGATTTACTAACACTTAGAGTTTATTTATACTTTTATTTAGTATAACATAAGATTTTGTGGTATCCACTTGTGTAAATATTTTAATTTGATGATCAAATTAGTTCATAAGCAAAAGGGAAATACATATTTCCAAAAAAAAAAAAAAAAAAAGAACACTTTGCGCGACGTAGGGGTACGTCGCGAAAAGATTTTTTTTTTTTTTTAAACTTTTTTTTTTAATTCGAGATTGCATACACCAAAAATCGCAAAAAAACAAACATTTAGAGATTATGTAACGGGACATTTTTTTTACGGCGATAAACGAAAAATCACGATTTAACAGTTATTTTAACTCCGATTTTGATGATTTTTTATAGCTATACTCCTTACCCCTGTATGAATACAATGAATTAATTCGATCATCAATTTAAAATATTTACACAAGTGGATTCCACAAAAGAAAAAGGCAATGCAAGAACCCCAAAAGAAAAGCAAAAGGGGCAAAAAAAAAAAAAAAAAAAAAAACAACTTGGCGCGACGCAGATATAAGTCGCGCAAAACAGCTTTGCGCGACGATTGTGCACCTGCGTCGCGCAAAGTTAGGAAAAAGTGGTCTGGCGCCAAAACTTTGCGCGACGAATCCTGACGTCGCGCAAAGCTGTTTTGCGCGACGTAGGTGTACCTTCATCGCTCAAAATAGCTTTGCGCGACGCCAGGATTCGTCGCGCAAAAGATCGTTGCGCAAACACAGTTTGCGCGACGTTTTCTATTTATCGTCGCGCAAACATACTTTGCGTGACGAAATTTGCTACGTCGCGCAAGTTGTCGTTGCGCAAACATATTTTTGTACTAGTGGAGGTACTGAGTACCTGAGGCGAGCTTTGGAGAGCTCCCAATAGCACTGGCCATAGTGGCGGGCCATGTGCGAGGCCCTGGAAGCCAACGACGGGAGATCAGCCCGCCGCCGAAAGGGCTCCGACTCCATCGGATCGGTGAAGCCCGAGCTTGAATGGATTCTTTATATATCGTCGCGCATATATAATGTATGTCATTGACTCTTTTTAGTGTATGGGTTTGAAGGTGGTGTTTTCTATTGTTTCCATTTGAAGGGGTCTGTGACATGCATGTTAGCGACTGGCTCTCAACCCATTTCATTTCAAGAGGATACGAAGAATTCCAATGTCATTGGGTGCTTGAGTGGTATTTTTGTTTCTATTTTTCGTCTTTTTTATCATATTTTTTCGTGTCATCATTTTAAAATATTTTGCATGTTGTCACTCGATTCAAAATAAGTAGGTTGATCATGCTCAAGATTGCAGCTTAGCATTCTATGATATTTTTGTTAATTTTGTTTCGGATTTATTTTCCCTTTGCAAGCAATAGTTGCAATTCTTATGTTAAAAATGTAACCTCCACGTTCTGCAAAGTTTTCCCCTTGCAAAGCAAAATTGCATCAGTTTGGATTTATTTCCGACTGAGTGCTTGTTTTTCCAGGAACGATTGATACCACTGTTCTAAAAATCTCCGTCTAGCTCCGCCTAGGCGCTAGGTGGTTGGTCACCGTCCCGATTAATGCCTAGGCGTTTGAAAATTAAGAAATGACCCATAGACCTACTGAGGCGCCCGCCTAGGCACCTGCCCAGACCTGCCTAGGCATCAACTCACTTAGGCAGAAAATAAATAACTTTCATTTTGCATTTTATTTTTTTTTTCAATAAATTGTAAGAGACTTGTCAAATACTTAAATGAGCACACATTATATGCTTGTTCCTCATGTTTTCATTATGTTCTAATACTTCATAATATATGTGTCATTATATTTTGTAGTTTACGATGAAATTATATATATTTTAAGTATAAACATACACTTATTTACATGAAATATAATGGATTTAGTTAAATCCGTCTAGACCCCGCCTAGCCGCCTAGACGCTAGGCCCCAGCTCGCCACCCGACTAGCACCTAACGTCTTTTAGAATCTTGGTTGATACCCTTGACCCTACCTCGCATTCATCTACCGCACAATAATACCAAAAAAGGGCTGAAGAGTTACAAACACATGAAGAGAGATGAGGACTTAAATTTCTAAATCCAATTTTGGATTTTATCTTTATATTTTCTCTCTTTCCTTGCTTCTTGATTGTTGTCTTTGATGTTGCCATTATCCATCAATATGATACTGTCTCTGTTTCCTTTTGTTTTTTATTGTTGTTCAATGCAAATTTTGGATCGAACGAACCGTAAGCAGGGGCACTCATTGATAATTTGGCTAATTTTGTGTTTAAAGCCATTTAGCTAATTATAATTTCTACATTTAGCTCTTTTCAAAAACTGTGGTATACCGTTTGTTACACCTTTATGTGTAATTTCAATTTACATGACGTTGGGTGTAATTTCAATTTACATGACGTTGGGTGAAAAATGAATATTATATGATAACCCCTTTATAAACTTCCATGACGTTGGGTGTCAGAATATAACATGATATCTCTCCTCTCTTAGTTTTAAGAACTAATTTAGCTGCATAATTAGTTTGAATTGTATTAATCTAATTTAAATTAATGTGCTTTTTGGTCTTTCAGTTTTAAGAACTAATTTTGCATTTCTATCTTTCCTCTCACTAAATTCTATTTTTCGTTTTCTGAAAAGGGTTTGACGGATATCGTCTCTTTGTGTAGGTGGTACTCAGAGAAGTTTGTGAAGGGCCAATGGAACAAGGAGGATTGCATTCAGATTGGCAGAAATACAAGGCCTGCCTCTGTGCGTTTCCAATCTTGCCCTCCTAAATTTTCATCCAAATCACAACTTAAACGATTATTTTGTCTTCTGATTATTTTTTGCAGAGGTTGTATTAATTTTCCTTCAACAGGAAATGTTGGGTTTCTTCAGGTATAATGTTATCAAATTCTTTTTTTCTTTCTTCTGATTTTGGGGTTTTACAGTTATAATGTTATTAAATTATATATATATATATATATATATATTTTTTTAAATTTTCTGATTCAGGTGTAATGTTATCAAATTCTAGACCAGGTGCATGCCAGGCATCAGTTCGGTAAAGGTAAAGATTGCCTAATCCTATTGCTACATAATAATATGAGAAAACAAGGATTTGAATATGTTAATTAGCTAAGAATTGGTTTATATTAGATAATATATATGATTTCGGATTTGTGTTGGTATAGCTATGGACAATTATATCTGTGATGGTGTTGCAGGATTGGCCATTTGTTTTAAAATTTTCATATTTTACTTCTCATTCTTATGCATCCTTGTATTGGTAACAAATATTCGAGTTTAGAGCTTTATACGAAATTATTTGGTGGCTGTTTGGAATTTTAGAATTTTCAATTGGTTTTGTGAATTCCTAACTTTTAATCTCATTTGGGTCTGACCCTTTAGCTGTTTTTTTAATGAAATTGCTAATTGATTGCATATTGTTAATTTGATACATTTTGTTTGTTTTAGCTCCAATTTCTTGCTTTACTAAAATCATTTGGTTCTAAGTTTTTCGTTCTTTCGTTGTTCTGTTTGCATAAAAACATGTTATACAAGTTTGGGGACTAATTTGAAATCATTTGGTGGATGTTTGTAATCAGAATTTTCTACTCGATTAGTTTTGTTTTAGTCTTAAATGGGGAAGACTCTTTTTGCTCTAAAGTTTGTTAACTGATAGAGATTGCAACTTGCAAGTATAACTTGGTATTGTGTAAGGTGAGTTGATCATGGGGTTTAAGTTTTAACAATTCAACTTCTTAAAATTGGGTAAATGCTGGCATTTGATAGTACTTTGAAGATGGATTTTCAACCTTGAGTTTTGACTCTCTATTGTGCACTTTTTTATTCAGTCTTGGCAGGGCATCATACATGACAAACAAAATAATGGGTCTTAGTAAATGTTGATTTTGTAAAATTCTTCGTTTAAATTTCTAGGTTTTGATGAATGCTCATTTAGAGCTGGTGACCACCAATCGACTCACCATCAACTTTGGATCAAGATTTGAGCATGCCTTAAAAATGTAAGTCGTCTTTTTCATTCTATTTTGTTGATCTTGTCGTCTGAATTTCGTAGAAAGCTTGCATATCGGTTAATTTTCTAACTTGGGTTAACTTTTTATTTGTATTTCTGGAAAATTGCAGAAAGCTTGCATTAAGATTTGGCTCTTCGATCTGAAGGACCATAGGATTGAAGGCTGAATTATTGTAAGTCTGTTCTTCTGTCACAGGGTTTACCCATGTTCTTCTCTCCAATCATTTCTTGACACTATAATAGTAATCTCAATTATTGTGGGATTAAAAGATTAAGATCTGCTTAGATTCTATGTATATACATTTTATAAAGTGAATTAAGTTCTGAAGTTTATGTATTCACGACTAATACATTCAATCCCTTTCATATGGCATGCATATCCATGTAAAGCAAGCAAAGCATCATTTCATTGGTTCTTAGGTACTGTATCGTCATTTTAGTTACTGTGTAAAAACTATTCATGCCTGTTTCGACTAATACATTGAATCCCCGCAGCGAAGCGCATACATATTTTCTATTATAGTCTATAATGGTTATTTAACTCCTCATTTTGCTCTCTCACATTAAAAACTGGTCAGCTTTATTCCCCACATTATGTTTGAATGAAATTGGATGATTCTGAGCATAAGATGTAAAATAAGAATGCAAAATTCACCCGCTAAATATGTTCAATACGGATACCCACACGTTTGGACTGGTTTGGATATGAAGATGAATATGAAAAACCGAAACCACCCTTAAGTCTGCTCAGTTTTATATTTTTGAAAATATTATATGTATATGTGTGTTGGGGACCTTAGGTAGGGTTATGCTCCCGCATCGTTGAATATGAGCTTAAATTCTTGTCGTTGAAAATTATAGTAGTTTGGAATGTCACAATTGCATTTTTATAGAACATTCTCTACGTGGAATACGCCTGCGCGTTTCGTGCAAGTGGAATCCTTGCCGGACAACAACACTCAAGTTGGTGGGCTAGTTTTTCCACTCAAATTGCCCAACGGGCTCCACTATTTCAGTCACTCATCTGTCCCCATATATGAGTACATAAATTAAGTATCCGATGAGTCTCTCTATACTTTAGAAAGTCATTTCTGATCAATTGGAGATTTAATTTGGCTTTATATTTGTTTTATATCGGTTTTATACAGTAGCTGTCCCTATTAGAGACAGCACCGGAGATGCTTTTAGCACCTTCATGTCTTCCGTTTTTGATGTAAAACATGTCATGCTCTGTACAACTTATCATGCATGTGGTGGAGGGTTGATAACTTGCTAGGTGTGGCCCTTCGGGGAAGTGGTGATGAAATAATTATAATATTTTCAGCAGGTTTTAAATTTTGCCCCGAACCTAATTTCAAAGAAAACTATACCCAATTTTTGGTAGATTATTGAAAGTTATTTTATTAAATTGTATCTACATGCACGTTATGGTTACGTCACCTTCTGGATGACGGCCAACAAGTCTCAATTTCAATGTCCAACTTGATATCGGGTTAAGATGTGTCAATTTCATAAAAGAATAAAACAGTGGCTCAAACATCATATATGCTTGAGAAAATTTCATATCTACAAGAAAGATCATAATTAAATTCATCTAACTTAAGATTATATTTATATATATATATATATATAACTTCATGATCCGTATCAAGAATGTCGTATTTATAAAGCAAATCTTACAAATTTTATACAGCCAAAGAAAAAACCAAGGAAAAGACAAAATAAATTGGCACAAAGAAGCATACAATAGTGTTAACATTCTAATTGGATAACAAAAGAGTAAAAACAAACCACACAAACTCGATCTATCTACCCAAAATAGTTAATAACGTTCAACGATTGCAGCATAGAACTTCTTCACAATGCGATTTTGGAACTGAGAAAATGTATTGCTCCATGGCACGTTAGACAACAATGAACCAAGAACAACCCAAAACCCGAATGCAAAACCAAGCCCCAAACTCAGATAAAAAACACCGTCTTCAAGTAAATGACCTTCTCTGTGCTTCTCATCACCTACCGGTGGCATGGCCTCATTTGTGCTGCAACGCTCTTCCAATGGAGGTCTGCAAAGTTTATTGCCAGCATAATTGGACAAATCAAAGCTCTGAAGCTGAGTGTTTTTTGGAATCTATTCACTTTGTAGTTTGTACTTTGCCAGTATAACCGCAAAGTTTATTACACAAAACAAAACGAATTAAGTTTGACTTTATCTATTCACTTTGTACTTTGTATGAAAAGCTTCATAAGGATTGTCAATTTCCCTAGTACTCACAACACATTTGTGTTTTCTTTTGGTAAAGAACAACAAAAATCAAGCACAGATGAAAACTGCGTTTCAAAGTCGTAACCTACAGGTTATTGCACCTCAAGAGCTTGAGTTTTTCGATGGCAGGTGTTGCCCAGCAAGAAAAGGTACTTCTACCACTGTTCCAGTAATGCCATCT